>NC_072004.2:11202096-11504193 GCF_028885655.2 Pongo abelii | reverse complement strand
GCCACCACGCCTGGCCTCACAATATCCTCTTTAAGAGGACTACTGGGAGAATGCCTCATCTTCGTACCAATAAGTGTACATCTCCCCTACGACTGGTTGTGTTCTTCTTGTGGGCATGATGAATTGTATAACTGAGAAGATTCCATTTCTCTGGCTGGCTGTTGGAATGGCCAGATCAAATATGCAGGTGAGCAGATGCCTGGGCCACATAATTCAGCTTAATTCTATCCCCTCCAGGTGTTTCACTTACTCCACCTTTTAAATCCTCTTTTGCCTTTGAAAGCCTCTTTGAATTCCTTTCTGAAACAAGATAAAAGATGTATAAACAAAAACAAAAATCAAACTTGTAACCACAAAACCCTGCTGGCCTTTCATTTGTTAGACATGAAAGGATCATCTACCCCCATCATCTCAGGGTTTCAAATGTGTAGGAATTACTTTTCTAAAAAATACAGCAAGATTATCTCTAACTGCTTGATGTTTAAAATAGGACAGTTTTATTTATTTTCAAGTGTCAGATTATAGAAGTGACTGATGCTGCAAAACATTCAGAAATTATAGGAAATAGACCAGGCGCAGTGGCTCACGCCTGTAATCCTAGCACTTTGGGAGGCCGAGGCGGCTGGATCACCTGAGGTCAGGAGTTTGAGACCAGCCTGGCCAACATGGCGAAACCCCGTCTTGACTAAAAATACAAAAAAAGTAGCCGAGCATGATGGCAGGCACCTGTAATCCCAGCTACTCTGGAGGCTGAGGCAGGAAAATCGCTTGAACCCGGGAGGCAGAGGTTGTGGTGAGCTGAGATCACACCACTTCACTCCAGCCTGGGCAAAAGAGCGAAACTCCATCTCAAAAAAAAAAAAAAAAAAAAAAAAGAAAAGAAATTATGGAAAAATAAATAAAATGAAAATTATCTATAAGCCCACTACCTGGATAAATATCTTGGTTTTTAAAAACATGCTGCTACCTTTTTATCTATGAGTTCAATCTACCTCTTCTGGGACACTTTCTTTCATAATTATGGACCATATTAACCTATAGAAGAAAAATAAAAGCAACTTGTCTTTCTAGAATACCTGTTTTCTGTCTCCCTTTGAAACAAGTTGCTGTCTTATGATTTTTGGTGTTATCTTTTCATAACTGAAGAAGTGGGGTACAGTCCCTTTCTCAGTAGTTTTGGGGCCCTATTACCAGATGGCAGAAGTGTGACCTTGTCCTCTAATTCAAGCTGAAAGGTATGTGTATTATTTTTTCCTTTTTCTTTCCCTCTTTCTTTCTTTCTTTTTCTTTCTTCCTTCCTTCCTTCCTTTTCTTTCTTTCTTTTTCTTTCTTTCTTTCCCTTTCTTTCTTTCTTTCTTCTTTTTCTTTTTCTTTCTTTTCTTTTCTTTTTTTTTTCTTTGAGACTGAGTTTCGCTCTTGTTGCCTAGGCTGGAGTGCAATGGCGTGTTTCTCGCCTCGCTGCAACCTCTGCCTCCTGGGTTCAAGTGATTCTCCTGCCTCAGCCTCCTGAGTAACTAGGGTTACAGGCATGCGCCACCATGCCCAGCTAATTTTTGTATTTTTAGTAGAGACGGAGTTTCTCCATGTTGGTCAGGCTGGTCTCGAACTCCTGACCTCAGGTGATCTGCCCACCTTGGCCTCCCAAAGTGCTGGGATTACAGGCATGAGCCACCGCGCCCAGCCGTATTATTTTTAAAGAGTTCAAGATTGTAGCTCTTTACTCCCCAGTAAATAGCTGTATGAAGAATCAGGGAGATAAACATGGATACATTTTAAATAAATATCAAAGCATGCCATTTTCACAGCCAGGCGCCCACACAGGCAGAGCCCTAGACTATCCCTGTTAGTCAGAATCAGCCCAACTCTTCGGTGGCCAAATCCCCCTCACATCCCAAGCTACCAGTTTGACTTCTGGCTCCAGCTTTGTACAAATGCTCTTTTCTCCTCTCTCAGGCATATCTATATCCCTGGCTCACAGAGAGACATCTGCCTGCCTCTGCAGTGATATTTCAGCATTTTCATTCAGCTACACTTTTTGGTGTTTTGTCAGATTCCTTTTGCAGACTCTAATCCTCCCACAGACAAGGAGAGGAATAAATTGCTAGAAATGACAACAGTGAAACTACAGCAGCAAATCCGGTCGGAGCCAACGGGGGGTTTTCTGCCTTTTATTTCTTTTGAGCAGGAGATCTCTCCAACTTCTGTGCTCAGCCCTAGAACGTGCCTTTACACATAGTCCTTGCTTGTTAACCAAGAGGCTTAGTTGGTGGTTCCTAAAAACTTACCATGGGGTTTTTTTAGAGGCTCAGAGAGAGCTCAGCATCCGTATCCTGGATGAAACAAGACTAAACATCTGCTAAGAAACCGGGCATAAACGTTGGCAAAAGAAGAAAAATCTTCAAAAACGTCTGCTTAAGCAATGGTACAAGTTGTTTTGGAAAAGCAGCTCTGGAGATAGTGACTCTAGAGGAAGCCTCAAGGCATGTCTGGAAACTTGGGAAGGCAAAGAAACTTCTGGAAGCCTACGTGTAAAGTATTATTGCATGCAAGTCAGTATAAAATATTTCTTGTTGAAAATGCTTCAGTGTGATAAGAAACAAATAATATGAAATACACTGTCTACTGAGATAGATCCTGATCATGGGTTTGGGTTTCTTAAAACAATGTTGGACAAACACAGTGGCTCACACAGAGGCGGGAGGATCGCTTGAGGCCAGGACTTCAAGGCCAGCCTGGGCAACATAGAGAACCTTTAACTGATATTTACTTTACTTTCCAGTAAACAGCTACATGGAGAATAAAGGAGATAAACTTAGGCACATTTTAAATAAATATGAAAGCACACCATTTTCACAGTAGGCATCCCCAACACACACCCTTAGACTATCCTAATTAGTCAGAAACAGCCTGACTCTTTGGTGTCCAAATCCCCCTGATATCCCAAACTACAACTTCTGTATGCAAAATTTAAAAACCAAATACCCCGGCATGCTGTTGCATGTCTGTAGTCCCAGCTACTCAGGAGGCCGAGGCTGAAGGATCACTGAAACCCAGGAGGTTGAGGCTGTAGTGAGCCAAGATCATGCAACTGCACTCCAGCCTCGGCGACAAAGTGACCCTGTTACTAAATAATAATAATAATAATAGGGCCAGGCGTGGTGACTCGCGCCTGTAATCCCAGCACTTTGAGAGGCCGAGGTGGGCGGATCATGAGGTCAGGAGATTGAGACCATCCTGGCTAATACGGTGAAACCCCATCTCTACTAAAAATACAAAAAATTTGCCGGGCGTGGTGGCGGGTGCCTGTAGTCTCAGCTACTTGGGAGGCTGAGGCAGGAGGATGGCATGAACCTGGGAGGTGGAGGTTGCAGTGAGCCAAGATCATGCCACTGCACTCCAGCCTGGGTGACAGAGTGAGACTCCATCTCAAAAAATAATAATAAATAAATAAATAAATAAATAAAAATAAAAATTTTAAAAATAGAAAAACACTCAATGTAAAAACTGTATATATCTCTAAGTAGAATTTTCCCCATTCACTACTCCTGTTTCTTCAAAGAGAGAAAAGATAAGCTGAGAGATAACAGATATAGTCTAGCTAGTTTATCTTGTTTTTAAGAGACAGGGTCTTGCTCTGTCACCCAAGCTGGAATGCAGAGGCGTGATCCTAGCTCACTGCAGCTTTGAACTCCTGGGTTCAAGAAATCCTCTCATCTCAGCCTCCTGGATAGCTGGGACTACAGGTGCGTGCCATTCTCCCTGGCTAATTTTTGTTTTTTGTAGAGATGGGGTCTCACTATGTTGCCCTGGGGTCTCACTATGTTGCCCAGGCTGCTCTCGAACTCCTGGTCTCAAGCAATCCTCCCTACTTGGCTTCCCAAAGTGCTGAGATTACAGGCGTGAACCACTGCGCCTGCCTTCAGTTTCTTCATCACTACTATTTGATAGGTGGCCATCACAATGAAGAGTTTCTAAAACTTTATAGCCAGCAACCCTAAGATGAGCTGCAAGTATTTTTGAAGTCAGGTTGACCTGAAGCCTCAAGTCCTAAGAGGATTTTGACCAAACTTAGAATAAGGATAAATTGATATTGGGAATTTATGAAAAAGATACCAAATACATATTACATTTTACTAAAATCTTGCTTTAATTGCAAAATATATATTTAATTATTGTCTTCAAAACCTTGCTTTAAAGAACAATATAATCCACTGGTTAATAGTGTTTGAGATCAGTTATCTTAATAAAGAAATTTTTGTTAGCAAATAAAAATAAGGGAACATTCAGAGTTATAAATTTCTAGAACATGACCAGAAAAGTCTATCTTAATTTGAACCCAAGCTTTAAATCCAAAGCACCATGTTCCATGATGACAATGTTCCCCATTCTGTCAAGCAAGTATTTATTGTGCGTCCGTTGTTCCAGGTGAAAACTCTCTCAGGGGTTTCTACAAATACAGTGGTGAACCAAACAGACAGAGTTCTTGTACTCATGGTGTTAAGAATGTATTGGAAGAGATAGGCAATAGTAAGTTAAATACACAGAAAGAATTGCTCATAGTGATAAGGCTGAAAAGATGACAATTAGACATAAGGAATAGATAAAAACAGGAGGTGGTGCCTATTAGGGTGATCGAGGTAGGTTTCTCTGAGGAAGTGATATTTATGCAGAGGTCTCACGGATGAGAAGGGGCCAACCATGCAAATGGACATTGGGTTAGAGGAGCAAGAGAGGGAAATGTGTGCATGGGATGTGTGTGTGCACGTGTGCATACTGTATGTGCAAAGGGCCCTGATGTAGGAAAGAGATGAGCTAAGCTGAGCATAAGCATAGTTGCAACACTGAAATGATCAGTGTAGCTGGATGATCACAGCTTAGAGCAAGGAGAGAGGCTTGAGATAGCATTGAAGAAGAAGAATCATTCAAGACCCTGGGCCAGTAAGGAGGCTTCTTTAACAGTCTAAGGAAAGTTGGTGACTTAGACTAAATAGAGAGTGGGTGTGCAGAAAAGTGGATGGATCTAAGACATATTTTCAAGGTAGGACTGTCAGGATTTACTAATGCATTATATATGGGGTGTAAGGAAATTAGGGATGCTACTGAGATTCAAACAATTCATCCTTTGCTGAGATGGGGAAAAATTTGTTGGGCGCACAGTTGGTGGTGGTGAGACGGGTGGGGAATGTAAAGTCAGAAGTTCCATTTTGAACACATTAAGCGTGAGATGCTTTTAGAACATCTAAGTGTTGATGTCAAGTAGGCAGTGGAATTTACGAGTCTGGAGTTCAGAGAAAAAGTCGAGGCTCAAGATGTAATTTTGAGAATCATCCACATGGAGATTGTATTTAAAACTATGAGACTAGATGAATTACCCTAGATAAAAGAACAGTGTGTACACAGAGAGGAGAGAGAAAAGGTCTAGGAGAGAACAGAGGAAGCCCTTCAACCTAAAACCTAAAGCTTGGGGCCAATGACAGAGGAGAGCAGTTAGGAGTTAAAAATGAGAAAGCACGATGTCATGGAAACCAAGAGGGCACAGCATCTCAGGAGGACAGCTGAATGCTTCAGCTAGGTTAAATGAAGGAAAGAAAGAAGGTATTTACTGGATTTGTATACCTGTGTGTCAAGGTGACCTCGGCTGGAGCAGGCTTGTTGGCGTGGGGGAGGTGGAAACCAGACTGGTTATGGGCTGAGAAACATACGAGAGTTTGGTGGGGGGCAGGTATTTACAGCTGTTATTATTGTTTCTAATTGTGAAAAAATATATATAACATAAAATTTACCACATGAACCATTTTTTATATACAGTTCAGTGGCGTTAAGTACGTTCGTAGTTGTCCTACTATTACCACCCTCCATCTCCAGAAGTTTTTCACCTTCCCTAGCTGAAACGCTGTCCCCAATAAACAACAACTCTTCATTCCTCCCTCCTCACTGCAGCACCTGGTAACCTCGTTTTATTTTCTCTCTCCAAGAACTTGCTTACTCTAGATACATCACATAAGTGAAATCGTTGAATTTTTGTCCTTTTGTGACTGGCTTATTTCATTCAGCATAATGCCCTCAGGGCCTGTCCATGTTGGATCATGGGTCAGTGTCCTTCCTTTTTCAGGCTGAATGATATCCCATTGTATAGATGGACACACTTTATTTATCCATTTGTCTGCTGACAGATGCTGGGGCCACTTCTACCTCCTGGCTATTGTGAATAGTATTTGTGTAGTCAAGGGAAAGAGTTTGCTTTTGTTACTGTTCTCCAAGCTAAGAGAAACTAGAGCACCTTTGGCGGTGGAGGAGAAGAGGCGAAGTCTGAGCAGAAAGAGGGACTGGTGAAGGAAGGAGAGGGGAAGAGGACAAGCTTTCCAATAACACGTGAGGAAGTGGGAGTTGGGGAAACACACTTCCTCTGTAGAGGAGAAGGGAGAGGCTATGGCTCCAGACAGAGGTACTTCAATGGTTTTGACCATGGGTGGATAGGGAAGTTTCCTTCAGACAGCTTCAATTTCCTCAGTGAAGCATGAGACAAGTTCATCAGCTGGGAGTTGAAAGGAGAAGGGAGAGTAGGGGAATTAGAGGAAAGAGAAGGTACAAAATAATCCTCTTAAAGGAATGTTTCTCTGTCTTGGCTGCACGTCAGAAGCACCTGAATGCAGAACTTTCAAAAGATTCCAATGGGTGCCTCCTTTCCCCGGCATTCCTATAGTGATTCAGTTGGTCTTGGGTGGGTTCTGGGCATCTGTAGTTTTAAAAACTCTCTAGGTGATTCTACTGGCCACATGGATTGAGGATGACTGTCTTACCACAGAAAAACAAACATGTTAGAGAAAAACAATAAGATACCTGGAGTGTCAAACCCCAATCTGAGATTTGTAATCATAAATTTCAAGTGAAATAAGCCAGTACAGATCACAGGGTGTGGACATTTGTGTGTGTATGT
Source organism: Pongo abelii (assembly GCF_028885655.2). NCBI lineage: Eukaryota > Metazoa > Chordata > Mammalia > Primates > Hominidae > Pongo > Pongo abelii. The sequence goes on along the minus strand of NC_072004.2, from coordinate 11,497,256 downwards.
GTTTGTGTGTGTGTGTGTGTGTGTTTCCTGGCCCAACATGTTAAAGTTCAGCAAATCTCTGCCCCCAGCCTTTTAAACAAAACAAAGCAAAAAAACTATCATTTGAGAGCCCATCTGTTTCTTATCACTGACCTCTATCAATTATAGTAAAAGTTAATGTCACCATGTGCCCAGCATAGTTCTAAGCATCTTACTTATCAATTCCTTCAGTCCGAACCATAGTCAACATGTTAATTTTACAAAGAAGAAAACAAGGCACAAAAATAAAATCAGGCAGCTGCCAACACTTATAGTTAATGCAAAATGGCAGTGGGACCTGAGACCAGGAAATCTAGACCTGTGCTCTCGACCACAGCATCACGCCACCTCTGCATGCGTGGCCTAAAATGTGTGTCTCCAGCCCTGCCTTTCCTAAGACACAAAGAACCATAGTTCTATTGGTGGTGGAGGATACTTGATGGGGTTGGAAGAAATACTTTGATAAACCCTCTGGCAAGCAGAAAACCCTACAGAGGTTCATAGAAACCAAGAGGGCACAGCATCTCAGGAGGACAGCTCTATCCTACAAATGAGTGGCCATTGATGGAGGTTGGGCCCAATTAATGCTGAGGGTGGGGTGGTGAGCAGTGAGCTGTGCAGGTGTGACAGGAAAATAAAAACTTGGGGCCAAGTGTGGTGGCTCAAGCCTGTAAATCCCAGTACTTTGGGAGGCTGAGGTGGGAGGACTGCTTGAGCCCAGGAATTCAAGACCAGCCTGGGCAACACAGCAAGACCCCTGTCTCTACCAATAAAAAAAGAAACTAGCTGGGCGTGGTGGCACATGCCTGTGGTCCAGCTACTTAGGAGGCTGAGGCAGGAGGATAGCTTGAGCCTGAGAGGTTGAGGCTGCATGGAGCTGTGACTGTACCACTGCACTCCAGCCTGGGTGACACAGCAAGAACCCGATTCCATAACTAACAAAGACTTGGGGCCCTAATTTCATTATGCTAAAAGAAAAAAAATTAATCTGAATTTGACTCATACAAGAAGCTGCCTTTGCTTTTGTTCCTAAGCAGATAGCTACAGATAAGAGGTTAAATATCTCCACAGGTAGCTACTCTATGTTCACCTTATCTTATGTAAAGTGCCAATTTACTGAGTGCAAGATGAATACATAATTCACTATTCCCCTACCTGCTCCTTTTCTCTTGCAACAAGTGGCTTCAGTAATGTGAATATACCCCACCTCTTTCCCCTGCAACCTGCTTTTCTCCTTTAAAGAATGAAACCCTCAAATCATCTTTAGAGAAAAGCATAGACCTGTCTCCCTGGTGTGCATCCTTAACCTTGGCAAACGAAACTTCTAAATTGATTGAGACCTGTCAGTTTAGAAGTTTAAAGTTTTGAGAGTCTCCTGGATACTTACACCATAACCATCTATATGCTCATTAAACCCAGAATTATCTCCCTAATCCACTTTCTGATTTCTAGACTTCTACCAGGGGTACCAGATTCCTCAATCTCAAAGACTTGAATTCTCAACATGATGTTTGAGGACAATACTTGTACCAGAAGGTGCTGAATTTGGGTTGGGCTTGGCTGTATCAAGTGGTGTAGCTTTGGGGATTTTTTAATCCACGTGTGTGAAGGTTTGGAATGAGTATTATACCAAGACTCTTTGAGAAGTCACCGCAGAAACTATCCGTGGCTGGGAACGGTCCTAGTTGTCCCCTTTCTAACCATTTATCTATCTGAGAAGGTACCAGTGACTACCATTTTGATGGATTTACTGGTAGTGTGCTGGAGCTGCCTTCTGCTGGCTCCGTTGAGCGGAGTTTCAAACATTCAGGGATTTCTTGAGCTGGTGTTAAACCATAGGTAGTTTGAAGTCTGCCACAGTGGGAATATTTACACCATGGGGATTGGCACATGCTATGTATTGGGGTCCTCCCCGCTGAGATTCCCCTCCTTCAGCTTGTCTACCAGCACATCAGTGATTTAGTGTCTTGTTGTCATAAGGTGCTGTTATGTTCATTTGGAATCTAATCTTTATTCCACCCCTGTGAATGAGCTCACCAAGGTGGAAGGAAGTTAGGTGTGTTGTCAAGGGCCCCTACTTGGTGAGCAGCAGGACTAGAATTGGACCTAGTGTTTTCAATGGAAGATCTGATGACTGTGGAATTAAGACTCTGAGGTATTGCTGCAAGGAGTTGCCTTGGCATCTGCTGCCAACGCTTAGGCAGGGTGGATACCTCCTGAGCTTCCTGTCACCAATCCTTACGTAGTGCTAGATGTTTCTCTTCTGAGGCAATGGAATGCTTGAGGAAATGTTCTGGTGTTAAGCTTATAAAAAAGATTCCTAATTATCAGCTTGCAACCCTGGAGGGAATGATGGAGATTTATGAGAATTTTCATGCTAATGACTGGGATGATGTCATAACATTAAAAAATCTGCCACAGATCTTTATGTGGAGAGAATCCCTGGCACTCCCCTGAGCTCTCAGTTGGAATTTTGTTTTGGATGGAGAGAGAGATGCTTGTAAAGATTAAGCAGAGAACTGTCGGCGAGGGAAGCTTCAAAGCTCACAGCCAGAGCGGAAGTCTGCATTGTGACAACTTGAAGGAAAAGTGGTCTCTTTTGCTCCTTAGGAGCTCCTCACGTAGGGAAACATAGGTGCTTGTGCCCTGCCCAGGTCTCCTTGGTTGAGATGGTGCATCTACCCTTGTGCTCTTGGGAAGAGTTCCCTGCTCAGAATCTGAGCCACCTTGCTAGGACAGTGTTGTGAGGAGGGAGGCAGGCTTTGGCCAGCGTCTGACCCACATGGAGGCACAAAGTGTACATTTTGCCTCAAGGTCTGATCAACATTGCTACACACTCTGTGCCCCAGAGCTCCTCATAGGATCACACAGGAGCCAGTTACCAGCTGAGACCACACCTTGCTTAGCTTTCTACCCTGCCCCACCCTTCTTTCTTTTTTCCCCATCTCCTGAGAAAACTCCCTCAATAACACAATTGCCCATGAATCTTGTCTCAGGCTCAACTTCTAAGAAACCCGACCCAAGACAGGAAATTCCTCTATTCAGGGGATCCAAGAAGTAAAGTCTTAGTGGTTATTTGGAGCATTTTCTCCTCTTTCTTTTCTTTCTCCTTCCTTCCTTCCTTCCTTCCTTCCTTCCTTTCTTCCTTTCTTTCTTTTTCTTTCTCTTTCTTTTTCTTTCTCTCTTTCTTTCTTCCTTCCTTCTTTCTTTCTCTTTCCTTTCTTTCTTTCTTTGTTCCTTCCTTCCCTTTCTTTTCTTTCTTTCTCTTTCTTTCTTTCTCTCTCTCTCTTTCTCCTTCCTTCCTCTTTCTCTCTCCTTCCTTCCTTTTCTTTCTCTTTCTTCCCTCCCTCTCTCTCTTCTTTCTTTCTCTTTCTTCCTTCCTTCCTCTTTTTTCTTTTCTTTTCTTTCTCTCTTTCTTTCTTCTTTTTTTTTTTTTTTTTTTTTTTTTGAGAAAGAGTCTTGCCCCATCACCCAGACTGGAGTGCAGTTGTGCAATCCCAGCTATATGGAGCATTTTCTAAGGGTTCTTCTGGTATTGTCACCCTCCTTCCCAATGACACACTGATAGAAGGATTTAGGGGAATCCTGGGTCCTCCTTGAAGAGATCACATGCTCCCTGACAGTGGCATCATCACCCACTGTGGTCGCTAAAGGAAGTCCACAGGGCTTCATGAGCTGCCTTTGCAGCCCCTTGTACCCTTGGGAAGACCACTGTTCCTGGCCTCCATGCCACCCCCTTAAAGGCAGAGCTAGAGACAAGGATATGGGTGTGTATTATTTATTTGGGGCATGACCCCTGGAATGGAGATAAGAGAGGAAAAGAAGCCACTACAAGGATGTTTAGTTGAGGCTGCTGCTATACAATAGGACATGTGCCCTGTGCAAGAACCTCCTGAGAAATGAACAGGTGCCTCCTGGCATTGGTCACCTGAAGGAAGGGAGCCTAGAGCACCTCTGTGTTGGCTCCCATCCCACAAGGGCCAAGAGTTCCTCTGGGTGCATTAACTCTCTCGCCTTTCTGGGCTTCAGCCACATAAGACATTGCCCTTGAGTACAAAGCACAAAGATGTGCTTCACAGGGGGATGCTGCCCACGTGAGGAAGGCTGAGGTCATATGGAACCATCCACTGCAGCTGAGGCTGAAAGCAGAGATGGATGCAATGCAGGCCACAGAGAGGTCTGCTGCAGTTACCTTCCCCATCATTTCAGAGCAGCTAAAATGGCAATTCTATGAAGAAGGATTGACTTAGAATTGCTTCCCCTGAAAAAACATGATGACCAATACCATCATGCCTTACAAACATGTTATCTTGGGCACCAGCAGAAGCCCAAGTCTTATGCCCAATACCAGCACAATACTTGAAACATAGGAAGTCCTCAGAATACATGAATTGAACATGGGAAGACAAAACAAAACAAAAATTTAAACATTAAGTCAGCATGTTAGGCAAGAGTCAAATCGCCATTAAAAGACAGGACTAGAAGGACAGTCAAGCTAGATGGTGTTCTGCCTGGAACTGTGATCACAGCTAAGGTACAACAGGGCCGTCCACGAAGAGGAGAGCGTGCCAGTCGGCCACAAAGCAGAGTCAGAACTGCCTCTCCCCAGGCACTGTCTAGGGAAGAGCATGGGAAATGGAGCACCAGACTGTCAGAGCATGCTGCTAGCAAAGTTTCAAACCTATCACCTACTCCCCTCATCCTGCATCTCCCACTCATGAAGCACCCTTTTGAGATGTTGGGCTGCTTCTGTAGCTTGCCTGAGAGATAAATTGTACTGGAGAGTCTAGCAATTGTCTGGTCTGCCTGACAGTTATAATTCTCATCTCAAATAAATAAGTTGGCTCTCTGGTTTATATACTCGGTCTCCTGTGAGTTTATTCACTGTGAGTCAGCCACTCAGGATCAGCTCTAGGGCACTAAAAGATTGAGTTTCTGGACATGGAAGACCAATGCTCAACTTGTGAAGGGAATGAGTTCACATAGATTGCACAGCTAGCTGGCATCCTAGCTGGGATCTTGTCTACAAATTTCTATACTTATTTAGTGAAAAGGCAGGAGAAAAACAGGCTAGGAAGAGTCAATAACAAGTTCTCAAGCATATCATTCCGTGGAAGATGGGAAAGGATTTATGCAAGTCAGCTTCCAGAATCTGTTACCCAGAGATGTGGCATAGGTTGAAAATGAAGAGATTTAAAAAGCAATTGCTCACTTAAAAGTTACATCTTTCTTCACAGAAATTCATAGAAGAAATGTTTGAAGAGTTGACACTTAGTAGGTGATAAATATTTATTGAATGAATGAAATATACTTGGTCAATGAACACATGAAAATAATCCAGCCTCAGTGATCAAAGAAATGCCTGTTAAAACAATGAGATACCACTTCACCCCTCTCAGACTGGAAAAGTATGTGTGTATATATATGTATGTATCTATGTGTGTATATATGTATGTATATATGCTATATATATATATAACACATACATATATACACACATACATATGTGTGTAATAAACATATAAACTTATATGTGCTACTTTATATATGTAGATATCATAAATAAAGAAAATAGCACATGCTTCTTGGGAAACAGAAGGAAAAATAGGTACTCATACAATCACTATAAAATTTCTGAAAATAAATTAAGTAATATGTATTCAAAATCTTAAAAATACATAGACCATTTCACCCAGGCGTTTCATTAAAAAGCAACAGATCCTAAGGAAATAATTGAGTAAATTCGCTGCAAAATTGTGGATAATACCAAAAAATTGAAAATAATCTGTTTTCAACAATAGTAGATTAGTTGAATAAAATATAGAATGCCAAGCAATAGAAGACCCCTCAGCCTTTACAACTCATAATGTAGATCATTAACAAATTTATGCATGTGAAGTGAAAAAAGCAAGCTGGCAACAGTATATTATACTATAACACTCTCTTAATTATATTAATTGTTTGGATGTACATAATCTAGAAGGATATATAATAAATGGTTTTCTTTGAGTGACAGGACTATTGACATTTTTACTTGCTTTTTTGGCTAATTTACATTTTCTAATTTGTCTACAATCTACTTGTTTTGTTGCAATAATACAAAGTTACTTATAATTAAAAAATTAAAGTGACAACTTTTTTCAGTTTAAAAAAATTCAATTTCAAATACAATTTCAAAAAAAAGAAGTTGACTTGTTTTGACACAAGAGGTGTAAACATGCAGTTACAAAGTGATATATGCAAGTTAACAAAGAACAGGATTCACCACAGAAAGTGGAAGAATGAGCTGTTTCTGGGTGTGTCAGTTGAACAGATTAATTAACAGTAACTGGGTGGTGCACTTGTCTACAAGTGTCCTGTCCGGGGAGCTAAGGCAAAAAAGAACCACAGGAGGTGGGACTGTTTTCATTTTCCTGAGAGGAAAGGCAAACAGATTCACCTGCACAGGCACATTCCTCCAGATATAAAGATGTTTTATGTGTAGATAATGCTGTTTACAAAATTACATAAACCATCAAAACCTCATTCAAGGAAATGATTTTTGAATGGAACCTTCTTCAAAATCAAAGGGTGCCAACATGAAATTGTACTTAAGAAATCTCTCGAATGTTCAAATTGGAAGAGAGGGACCTTGGGAATCAAATTCATTTACCAATGGAGAAACTAAGGGTCATAGTGGTGAGGTAATTTGCTCAGTGCGCTGGAAAAGTGGCGCTAGAATCTGAGTCTCTTGAATCCTGGCCCAGTGCCCTTTGTACCACACACCCAAGGTCTTCATCCTCCATGCTTCTGGCTTGTGTACACATCCAGGGCTGGGCTGGCTGTTAGCAGCCATGTGTCAGGTGTGTCTGACCCAGACTCCAGATTACTGTCTTCTCTAATGCAGGAACCTCCTTTATCTCCTTCACCAGCTGCATAGTGCTTTGCACACAGAAGGAACGTGGTAGAGTGGGTTTACTGATTTGCAATCAATAAGGGAGTGATGCAGAAGATGAAAGTGCTATGATAATTTTGCTTTTTTACAACTTCATTTTATATAGCTTTGAAAATGTAGGTAACATTAAAGATTGATAATAACAAGCATGATAGTACTAACTGAACCAGGTATTTTTTTCGGGGGTGGGGGCTATGCCACATTTTCTCTATTCATCAATTGATGAACATTTTGATTTTTTTCTACTTTTTTTTGGGGGGGGAAGCTTAAAGTTATTTATTTATTTGTTCAGTTTATTTATTTTTTAAAAATTTACTTTAAGTTCTGGGATACATGTGGAGAACGTGCAGGTTTGTTACACAGGTATACATGTGCCATGGTGGTTTGCTGCACCTATCAACCCATCATTTAGGTTTTAAGCCCCTCATGCATTAGGTATTTGTCCTAATGCTGTCCCTCCCCTTGTCCCCTCACCCCTGGACAGGCCCCAGTGTGTGATGTTGCCCTCCCTGTGTCCATGTGTTCTCATCGTTCAACTCCCATTTATGAGCGAGAACATGGGGTGTTTGGTTTTCTGTTCCTGTGTTAGTTTGCTGAGAATGATGGCTTCCAGCTTCATACATGTCCCTGCAAAGGGCATGAACTCATTCTTTTTTATGGCTGCATAGTATTCCATGTGAACCAGGCATGTTTCTAAGCCCTGTTCATATGTCATCTCATTTCATAGTCACAAATTTATGAGGTGGGTGCTCTTCCTAGCTCCATTTAACAGAAGAGAACACTGAGCCACAGTGCAGGAAAAAAACTTTATCTAATAGAAGATGGCAGAACTGGGATCTGAACCCAGGCTGACCTAAGGGTTTTAGAGTCTGAATCCTTAGCTACAAACGATGCTGACTCTTCTGCACTAACAAGAACACTAATGCCTACCACTTAGTGAGACATTTTTATGGAACAGGCACTGAGCTCTGTTAATTGTAACATACTGCTCATTACATAGTACTGCTTGCATTTGATTTAGAGACTGCTGTTATTTACCCAAATCCAAGACAGCTGGTAAGTGGTGAAACTTGGCTTGAAATTCATTCTCTCAAATGTTTGTGCTCTTTCTACCATGCCACAGACAGGAAAAAAGACTGCCACAGTAGGGCATATTGTGAACCTTTGCATAGGAACCAGATAGAACAAGGATTTTACTCATCTTTCAAACAGATCCCAGGGTTTGTGGCTTAGGCACTACCTAGACAGTCCTGGGGTGTGGATATTTTCTTTAATGTGGGACAACCCCATCACTTGGCAAGGTCCATTGGGTGGCTGTTCCTGCATTTTAAAACTGTGGAAATCCTTGTCCAACTTGGAAAGGCCTTTAACTGAAGCAACGATACAGGCTAATGTTCTTCTCCCCCTACCCAGGACCCAGGACCACTCAGGCACTCAGTTTAGTTGGTAGACAGGTAAGGACATGGTGGCTCTGCTGTGGAGCACTGTGGGAACACAGACCTTTTGGAGTGGTTAGGCATCAGAGAAGGCTCCCTGAAGAAAGTGACATATAATCTCTGATATCATGAAAGAATGAGAGGAGTGAGCTTCGGGAAGGGGTCAGTGAGTAATATAGCTGAGGGAAAGGACTCTCCAGCCTGGGACCACCAAGAGGAAGGGACAATACCAAGTTACTGGTATTGTCTCTCAAGAAGCCAGCTCTGTGCAAAGCTGCAGGCAGGAAAGTGTGTGCTTTCTTCCTCGGTTTCCCCTTAGGTGCCTTTAGCTCCTTGCAGGTTTGCCTTCTTACCTCTCCCATCTCAGACCTTGAGTCTGCTTCTTTCTTTATGGACCTGTGTTTCCAAAGCCTCTCTTTCCCAAGGTGCAAGTGGTCATAAGACCATAGATGTTCCTCCTTGCAGGGCAGGGTGCACAAAGCACACTAGACAATAGAGTATTAAGAGGACGAGCATCTCTTTTCATCTTGCCCTCTGCCACCTTAGCTTGCTTTCTCTCTTCTATCCCAGAGTGGGACACTGCCACCCAACTCACTCCATTTCCTCTGAGGAAAGTCTAGCCTTGTGTTTCTTGCTGTTGCAGAGGTTAATTCGTTTGCTCTAGTCTGTCCTATAGGCAACTCAAAAGACCTTCAGTTAGGGCAGGAATTTTGGAGAGGCTGGGAGGCCAAGGTGGTTCGGAGGTCAAGGCTGCAGCTGCCAAAGGATATCTGTGAGTATCCAGTAAACAGCTCTCTACAGTTCATGGAAAGTGTTCGTGCTGGTTACACCACCAAGGAGGGAGGTGACCTCAGGCATTTCCTCCAGCTCTCTGAAGCTCAATTTCCTTCCTGCGTCATACAGTTGTGCTGAGCCTCAAATGAAATAATAGGTGTTGAGAGTGCTTCTTAAATGGTAAAGCCCTGCGTGCATAGAGGACCATGTGTGATGCTGTCGTTGACTATGCATAGGTACTTTTTGAGTGGATCCCTCAGACTGTGTTCCCCAAGATTGTTCATGGACTTGCGAATACAATCTAAGGAGGGGGCTCCAATGGTGGCTAAGAAGCAACTTCTGCCCATGCCCAGGGTTGACCTAAACCATGGGCTGGAGAGTTGGGCCTTCCGACACTTCTTTGACCTGGACTATCCAAGAGACTAAGACTGTGCAGGCATGAAGTCTGAATTCCTTCTCCCTGATGATTCTGAGAGCCCATCCATGCTTTATGCAGTGAAACCTTCCAGGAAGAATTTTATAATCAGCTGGTGGTATTATGTCACTCAGATACAAGCTCTCATCACAGGTTTTTCTTCCTCAGGAGGGTTTCTCTGACTGCCTGTCTCAAGTGTGTGCCATGTCCCTCTTTTGTATCCTATTGCTTTGTGGCCCCCATCACAACTTGCATCTGTCTTATTTGTGTGTTTGCTCATTGGTTGCCACTGGTAGATATCTTCTTGGACAGAGGGACCATACTTGCCTTGTTCACTGATTATAGCCCTAATACCTAAAGGAGTGCCTGGTACAGAGTCACTAACTTCATAAATATTTGCTAGATGAAGAAAAGGAAGCCACATAATTGTATAGCCAAGGAAGAAGGCAGAGAAGGAGACAGCCTTCTCGCCTCTGTCTGCCATATTGCATGAAGCACCCACCTGTGGGCACCCCCAAGGAGAAATGACCTGGGAGCACTGGCAGGGGAGAGGTGGAAAAGGAAGGGGAGGGGAGGGGAGGGGAGAGGAAGGGAGCAGCTGATTCAACCATGGGTGAACTTGAAGATTTGGCCACTGATTCCTGAGTCTTAGAGGTCCTCAGGATATGATGGTATGAAGTGGTAGGTCCTTTAAGAGGTGATTAGGCTATGAGGGCTCCTCTTTGGTGAATGGGGTTAGGTGCCCTTATAAAGGGGCTTGACATTGGAGTTGTCCCTTTTTACCCTTCCGTCTTCTGCCATGTGAGGTGTAGCCCTCACCAGACACCAGATGCTGGTGCTTTGATCTTGGACTTCCAAACTCCAGAACAGTGAGAAATAAATCTGTGTTCTGTGTCAGTTACCCAGACTGTGGTATTTTGTTACAGCAGTACAAATGACTAAGACAGTCACACAGCTAGTAGATTTCAAAGCAAGAGTTTGAATCAGACCTTGACTTCTAGTCCAGGGTTTTCTCACTGCATTAAGCTTGCTGCCTCCAAAACCTTGGAGTAGAGAAGAATAAAGCTGCTTTAGCAGAAGGCTTAGAGATGGTCCTTGGTGTGTCCGAAAGTAGTTTCCTGATGGTGGAAATGTAGGCAACTGGCTAGTGGTTAGCACTGGAGTCCTTGGGCTAGCTCACTCCCTTTGACCTCATGTCTCCTGTGTGTGGGAGGGGACATATGTCTTAAGCTTGCCAGTCTCACACTAAATGGAATTTGAACAGATGTTTCAATGAGAAATACACAAAGGATGAGGATTTTATGCAATCGGAGGGAGTGCTAAAGATCAGAAATGAAATAATCTTATTGTTTTAAAGGAGAGAGATACTTTCAAGTTAGTGGCAAGAGACACATTAAGACGATGGTGTTGAAGTCAGGGTGTCAGTGAACAGCAGGCAGATTTGCACTACACTCACTTCCTCCAAATGCTATTCTCAAGTAATAATGTTGGCGAGGTGGGAAGCCCTCTTCTGGACTGTAGGAGAGCATCATTTTTCAGAGATCCAGGGAAAGAGGAAAGGGGGGGAATACATCTGTTTAATGCAGGGTGGAAAAGTAAGAAAATGGGTTACTTTCCTCAGCAAGTGGGAAACATAAGACATCTCTTATTGCCCAAGGCAATGCAGACTGAGATCTGTCCGGATGGTTCATGAAGGATGAGAAGGGATGCTCAGAGGCTGGGTGGAGAGGAAAGCTCTGAGCAGAAGGCAGGTAGGGCGGAGGGTGGGGAGGTGCTCTGCTCCATACATCATCGGGGCAAAGAAAGCCTGGGCTTGACATGGGTGGCAGGTCTTAGGTGCCCCTTGTAAGGAAAAGATAGACATTCTGTTCCCCAGCCTGCCTGTCCAATTCACCTTACTTCAATAATACTGAAAATTTAAAAACCAATATTAATTGAGCAATTTATACTACAGGCATTTTATACACATTAGTTTATTGGCTCTTTATGAGATACTAATGCGGTGGATGTCATTGTCTTCCTCATTTTGTAGATTAGGAAACTGAGGGTAGGAAAGGCCGAGTAACTTTCTGAAGATGCAGTTAGTGGGTGGCAGCGTGAAGACTTAAACCTCCACACTGGACTGTTGAACTACATGGCCTCAACGTGCCTAGACTCTAAGATCATCTCTTCACCAGCAGACAGCCTTGACTATTACACTGTTTCTCCTCTCTATTCATGCCCAGCCTGATTCACACTGGTGTTCCTTCCTGGCAATCTCCCTATATAATAGCCTGGGAGTCAGGTGGGGTGACGGTGCTGTCCTAGGTCCTGAACTTTGTTTTGTAAAACTTGAAGTGTGAGTGGGCATAAAAGGAAGGGTCTGAGTCACGTTTTAAGCTCATTTATAAAAAGCTCACAGCAGTTTCATGCTTTGTGTGTCACGGAATCACTGCTTTTTCAGGTAGTAACCAGTCCGGAAGCTCCCAGATAAATGTTCCACCCCAACTTTGTACTCCTCTGGGCTAAAAATGGTCCCAGGGGACTAGTTGAGTGCAACTGCTGGACCTCATCATAATAGCGTGGGTCAACACACAGTTTAACTTCCTGGAGCTCAATCCTCTGTCAGTTCTCATATGATGGATTATAACTGATGGGTTTTGTGGGGTTAGGGCAAACAAGGAAAAGGAGAAAAAAGACCTTGACAAAGGATTTGTCTGATGTTAAATTACTTGTGTGTGATACCCAGGGTCATTCAACCTGGACTGAAAACTCTTTTTGCTCTTCTATGTCATCTCCCCAAAGTAATTGCAGACAGTAATTAAGGGAAGAGGAAGGGAGAGAGGGAAAGAGGAAGAGAGAGAGAAAAAGAGGAAGTAAAGAGAGACAGAAAGAGGCAAAAGAAGAAGAGATGCAGGGAGGCAGAAAATAAAAGGAAGAAAGGTGCAGATATGTTGGGGTGAGGGAAGAGAATGCTCTGACCATCTCCTCAAGTGTCTGTCACTCAGAGAATGAATTTTCATCAGCTTCACAAATATCAACGTTTCACTTGAGAACATAATCCTGTGGATATGCATTGTTCCCTATCTCCTATTTCAGTGGAAATCTACATTAGGAGTGGTCAGTTGCTGTATCTTAACTACAAATTAAGAACCAAACTCTCTTCCTAATTCCATCATCCCTCAAGGTCCATGAATACTCCCCCACCCTTTTCTTTCCTCCTTCTACTGCTATTCCAATACGCATGATGGACTGCCTTGTGCTATATAGTATATGCCTTTCTTCTCCATTTCCTCTTGCATCACCTTTGAATGGCAGCGTTTTATCCTATTGTTGTTGATTCTCTGGCTTCCCATAGCACAAAGCACATAGGTTCACAAAGAAGGTTTTGTTTAAATGAATAACAGTTTCTAGTTGAAAATATTTTTAGGATGCATCTGGGACTTAATTTTATAAAAGTGAGATAGCCGTGAATGAACCCAGTTACCTTATCTGACTCCTGGTTCAGTCTTTGTTAATTCCACTGCTCTGCAATCCATGCCAAAGCTCTCGGAAGCCCCTTGAGCCTGGAAGTCACTGATCAGGGTCTTCATGAAGGAAAGGACAGGTTCCCAGAACAGTGTTTTCAGTGTATTCTAGACTATGTTTACAGTAGCCAGACTTAAGAGTAGGTAGGCTCTTAGGAAAGAACTGAGAGGCACTGTGGAATTTTCCTGCACTAAAGCATGATTCTGCAGTCCACACAGCTACATCCCACTCCACGTCTATCCCTACAAGGTTAATAGACAGGAAAATTCCCATTTCTGGAACCCATCCACGAACCCAAGAAAGTCCAAGAAGGATGCTGCTGGGAAGAACTTATCCAAATGACTATAGTGTGTGAACCCAGAATCCTGGGAGATAAGCCACACTTCCACCTCCTACTTAGAGGAGAGGTAATAATTATAAACTCCTTTTTGGAAAAGAAAGGAGAGAGACAGCAATCGCTGGACTTTCTAAAAGTACTGGAACTTTTCTCCCAACAAAATAAAAAGACAGTATCTGGACAATATCTGGTCCTGGCCAGGTAGTTCCAGCCTCTGAATAATGAGGCTTTGCTAAAACATTCAAGTCCCAGTTAAAGAAGAGATTTGGAAGTTCAGTCTCAGGAATTCCAGATGGGAACTGGCCAGTGAGGACAAGAACAGCTCCACAGCAGTGTCAGACACATAGTGACTGAACATCTTCATGAAACCCCAGTTGTCTCTTGGGACACAGGTGCTGTGCTTACCTCTTTTATCTGGGTTTTCTGGCCCATGGTAAGGGCTAATGGTATTACATACCTGAGACCCGAAGCTCCTTTTCAGTCCTAACATCTCCAGCTCCTTAGAATAAGTACCCTTCCCATGAGGAATCTGAAGGAGTGTGTGTCCTTCCCCTTCTCCCATCAGTGTGTTATTCATGGCATCCCTGCTGAGTTGACCCTGATGTTCCAGCTCACTATAAGCTACAAGGTCCTTGGATTAAGTTGTAAATAAACTTTCCATTCCTTTTTCTTGCAATACCCCCCACTTCTTTTCTGCCTGGGCTGATGCATGTGATTTGATAGATACTTTCCTTCTCTATGCCTTCTATTCTCTGGCCAAGGCTAGGAATGCTGGTTTCACTCCTTAACAATAGGATCATGTCAAAACCTTGAGACAAGTCTCTCCTAAATGAGTTCAGTTCCCTGGATTCCTATGATCAGGACAGAGAGGGCAGCATGGGAGGGATGCTCCACCTCCTCCTCATGATGAAAAAGCATTTCTCAAAGTGAAATTTTGCAGAGTGCTTTAAAAGTTTAGCAAAGATTGGGGCCATGGAGCTTTCACTGATACTAACAAACAGTCCGCTAACAGCTGTTTGATCTCTGCTTTGCACTTTGAGATTTCACGCAGGACACTCTGGATTGCAGTGATTCACCTGCAAAGCCCATGAAGCCAGCCTTCCCTCTTCCTCCTCATATACAAGCACTTTCTTACCTGCCTACCCTCAGCAGAGGGCCAAAGGACTCATGGACCCTTCCAAGGTCATCAAGAAGTCATTTTATATACGACCCACTGCTTTTTGGTAATAACTCATGCATCCATCCCAGATAAGTGAGCATCTCCCCTAGGTTTAAAAATCGCCAGAAGGCGTTGTGTTATTTTAGTTCTGCTTTTATTACATTGTGAACATTGGTACAAGGTTAAATACACACAGAGACAGACAGCAGAAGGCTGCAGAGAGCATACACATTAACATACTTGTACATAGAGAAGGAGTACAGAGAGACTGACAGAGCATACAAATACACATACAATACAGACAACAGCCACAGTAGCGCCGGCTACATCTGGTATACATTCCTATACGAAACAGCATAGGATACAGAGAGCAGATGTCAATTGATAAACATCATCCATGAAAATCCAGCCATTTGTGTTACATTTGACAACAACAATATACAAAGCCTTATTACATCTCCAAGGGGCAAAAGGTCTAGGGAACCTCAAAGAGCTTTTCAAAACGGTCTCTGAGGCTGGGCTCTGAGGGCAGGAAGAAGCCAGCAATGACCACAAAGATAAAGAGGGGAGGAAACCGACTGTCAGGCTGAAAAGTGGGAACAATCAGCAGGAGTCAGTATGGACAATGGGACAGCATTTTTCAAGAATCTTAGTGACATCAAGACAATCAAAAGTGCTTCTCTGTGACTGGGCGGGGCTCTGTCCAGACCCTCAGCCCCACCCCCACCTCCACTCTCCAGCCTTGCTGGAAATATCCAGACAGAGATTGCAAATGACCGAAGGGGAGCCTGTTTTTGCTTCGTTTAAGTTATATTTGGTGGCTAAGTTTTCGCAGGCAGATAATAGGCAAAGGACGTCACCCCTGCATGGTAAGAACTGCCTTCAAAGCCTCTGTGCTGTCAGCCATGGGTTCTATTCCTGGCTCTGCAATCAGCTAGCTCAGCGATCTCAGCCAAGTCACTTAACCTCTCTGGGCCTCAGTTTCTTCATCTGTTATATGAGGACTAGATGACCTCTAGATGACCTCTAGAACCCTTGCAGCTCTTACAGAGGGAAATTCAGGTGAGTTTTACTAGCATCTTTTTCTGAAGGAGAAATAAAAGAAAAAGGACATGGTTGATCAAAGGTAATCCAGTTTTCCAACCATCCCTCTACCCATACCCCACAGTAATCTCCAAAGACCCGACCCTGAAATTAATCAAGGAATTAGACACCTTGAGACCCAGCTCTGTGCCCAACCCATCCAAAAAGGCTGCCTACTGTTCTGTTCATGGCAGACTTCTGAGAATCAAGAGTAAACTACTGCATACAAAGGTGAGCATGACATTGCATCTGCTTTGCCAACCCCAGAACCCCACCCAGTGCCTGGCAAACAGGATATTTTTTACTATTTATTTATTTTTTTGAGACGGAGTCTCGCTCTGTCATCCAGGCTGGAGTGCAATGGTGCGATCTCAGCTCACTGCAACCTCCGCCTCCTGGGTTCAAGCGATTCTCCTGCCCCAGCCTCCCAAGTAGCTGGGATTACAGGCACGCACCACCATGCCTGGCTAATTTTTTTATTTTTAGTAGAGAAGGGGTTTCACCTTGTTGGTCAGGCTGGTCTCGAACTCCTGACCTCAAGTGATCCGCCTGTCTCGGCCTCCCAAAGTGCTGGGATTACAGCTGTGAGCCACCGCACCTGGCCGATGTTTTTAGTCTTAACCCTCTGCAATGGTATATGGCAGTGTGGTTAGACTGAATTTCTGTGGGTATGAGTTTCAAACATTTCAGCCTTTCTCTTTGTTCCTAAAGCCCAAGTAGAGGAACCTCAAACAAACCCAAAGTTGAAAAAGGGAAAAACAAAGGGATTTGTTATCAAGGAATTGTCCCCTTCCTAGCAAAGCATTTGCCAGAGGATACAGTAATTCCTCCACCATCTCTGTCCATCTCTCCTGCCCTTTTCTCTCCTTTTCCACTATATTAGGAGAGAGAACAAGAGCTCTCTTGTCCTTGTCTTATCTGCAGGCAGGGTACTGCTGGCACCCTGGGGAGTGTGTCACCGGAGGCTCTTTTTCTCTAAATATCTCTGGGTGACAGCACTCATATCTCTCTCTCTCTCTCTCTCTCGCTCTCTCTCTCCCTGTCTTCTCTGTTGCCCATGCTCCAGAAGCACCACTTTGTGGCCATCTGAATTCTCATCACTCCGTGTCTTTTCTCATTGTGGGCCTCTAGCACCTATGGAGGCCCAACTGCCTGCCCAGCAGCCTCCCGTTCCTAGAGATGGGATTAAGTCATGCCTTGGTCTTTTCTTCTAGTACTAAAAAACCTCCTTAATTCCTGTAATTGGTTTTAGCCACTTCATAATCTTTGTTGTCTTGAAAATAGCATCTGTTTGCTTGGCTCTCCGGCAGCACATTGGTCTATATACTTTTAAAAATTTGTTGGACACCTGTAATCCCAGCACTTTGGGAGGCTGAGGCGGGAAGATCAACTGAGGTCAGGAGTTTGTGACCAGCCTGGCCAACATGGTGAAACCCCATCTCTACTAAAAATACAAAATTAGCTGGGCGTGGTGGCGGATGCCTGTAATCCCAGCTACTCGGGAGGCTGAGGCAGGAGAATTGCTTGAACCTGGGAGGTGGAGGTTGCAGGGAGCTGAGATTGTGCCATTGCACTCCAGCCTGGGCAACAAGAGCAAAACTCCATCTCAAAAAAAAAAAATGTGTTGGAAGCATTAGAGATTAATAATTAAGCACCTGGCTTCTGAAGTCAAACAGATCTGAGTTCAAGTCCACTTACAGGCTATGTAATCATAGCAAGTTGCTTAGTTTTGCTGAGCTGCAGTTTCATGTGTAAGAAGGGAGTCATGATACCACTTACAGCACTTGTAAAGACTGAATGGGGTCCTACATGCAAAGTGCTTACCACAGTACCTGGCACACTATGCTTTGGGAAAAAACAACCCTTTCTGCCTTGCCTTCCAGTTTCCCTGTAGACCTAAGTATAATCCATAATCCAGCTATGTCCAATAGCACTTTCTGAGATGATGGGAATTGCAACGCAGCAGCTACCAGCCACAGGTAGCTACTGACTACTCAAAATGTGGCTGATGCAACTCAGAAAATGAATTTTTAATTGGATTTCATTTGAATTAATTTAAATTTAAACAGCCACATGTTCCTAGTGGCTACCGTATTTGCTAGCAGAGACTGCCTTCTCTGTGGATGTATCTTGGCCTTTTGAACAAACCAGGGAAACTGTGGTTTAAAACATGGCCTGGACTGGAGGTCCCCACTTGACACTACCATGGAACCTTGAGCAAGTCAGTTCACTCCTGTGCCTCAGTTTCCTCACCTACAAAATTGAGAAGTTGACCAATATTCCAAGACCTCTTCCATCCAGGGCAGCTTTGTATGAGTACATGGGCCATGCACAGCACTTTTGCATGTAGGTGGCTCCATTTACAGAGACTGCAATGGGAAGGGCATCCTTGGAGTTGTGCAACCTCATAATCTGGCTTCCATCTCTGAACATTCTGGGGCACAACGAGGCTGCTTTTCCAAACTGCCTCTTCTGATACCTCCTGTAAGTGAGAAGGGGCTTCAGGCCACATCAGAATGCAATCTGTGAGGGGACTGAGGATGGAGAGCAGCAGGGAAGGAGTGCATACATATGGCAGGAGGTCAGATTCCCTTGGCCAGGGTGTGCCCGTCTGAATTCTCTTCACTCCATGTCTTTTCTCATCTCTGGCCTCTGCCTGGGTCCCTGCCTAACTGTCTGCTTTGGTCTCAGGCTCCACAGGCTGATGCTCATAGCCATTATTTAAGAGGGACAAGGCCAGGCACAATGGCTCACACCTGTAAATCCCAGCATTTTGGGAGGCCAAGGCAGGTGGATCACTTGAGGCCAGGAATTTGAGATCAGCCTGGGTAATAAGGTGAAACCCCATCTGTACTAGGAATACAAAAATTAGCCGGGTGTGGTGGCACACACCTGTAATCTTAGCCACTCAGAAGGCTGAGGCAGGAGAATCACTTGAACCTGGAAGGCGGAGGTTGCAGTGAGCTGAGATTGCACCAGTGCACTCCAGCCTGGGCAACAGAGTGAGACTCTGTCTCAAAAAGAAAGAAAGAAAAAGAATAGATTTTAAATTATTTAAAAGAAATAAAAAACAAAAAAATAGGGACTAATGTAAAGCATGGCTCCCCTATTAAAGAACTGACTGAGTATACATGAAGTCTTAGTATCCATTAACACCTTAGCATAAAGTAGCCTATTCTAAAGTGCTAACTAGCTGAGAGTTGTTTTGCTAAGGAAGAGAGATATTTGGAGCCTGTCACTGGCTTGAGATGGGAGACTTAGGTGGGACAGGTGGGGGAAGAAAGCAGAGGTTGCGTGTGTGTTTGTGGGGTTCCATGAAGAGGTGCTTCATAGGGGATAAAAAGTCCTGAAAGAGGGGATAATGGTGCTTTATAGTCCACTCCCCAAGTGGCCCCATTCTGCCCAATGCTAGCCTTGCATGAGGAGGGATGAAGCTTCTTGGACAGCAATGCCACTGCCACCCCCTCATCTCAATGTCAGACCTTGCCTCTCCCAATTCAGTGATGCACTGAATTCTAGCCCTGGTGAACTTCCTGCCCCAGGGTAGTTCTAGGGCTTGCATCCTTGCCCTTCTTTTCAGAAGCTAAGCTTCAGTGGGCCGGGTGCTAATCATGCATCCTTAGAAGCCAGTCCACATGCTGAGGGTGCAGCCCAGCCCAACCTCTGGAGGCTCATAGGGTGCCCTTGTCACAGCAAGGTGGTGTGACTGCAGCTTCCACCTCTGCCTCACTCTTTCCCTTTTAATAATAATAATGACAGTAAAGTAGCAAAAACAAACACTTACTGAGTGAGGACTCTATGCCAGGCACTGTGTGCTAAGCACTTTCTATCCATCACCTCATCAAATCATCAAGCAAATCCTTCGTTGTTATGGGGATACAGGTTTAGAGAGGGATAGTAGGTCCTACAAGTCCACAGCCTTTATTACACGTTTGAGCTACAAGTCCAGCCCAGGTCTTTCTGGCTCCACAGTCCAAGCCCTTCCCTTCTCCTCCTATCTGCCCCCTTCTTCTCTTCTCTTTACTTCCTTTCTTTTTATTATTATTGTTTATTGATATTTAACAGTTGCCCATATTTGAGGGTTACATGTGGTATTTGGATACATGCACGTAATGTGTAATGATCAAACCAGGGCAATTGGGGTGTCCATCCCCTTAAACATTCAGCCCCTTTTTATGTTGGGAACATTCCAATTCCTCTCCTCCAGCTATTTTGAACTGTACAACAAATTATTAACTATAGTCACCCCACTGTACTATTGACCACTAGTTCCTATTCCTTCAATGTAACTCTTTACTTCCCTTCTCTCTTGAAGGACATCTTAGAAGACAGATTCAAGCTCTGTCCTCAGGGAGACAGATACTCACACCAATGATTCTGAGTGTGAGATCAGTAGGATGTGGATGTGTCCAGGATGTTTGGGGATGGAGGAGAAGGAAGGACTAGCTCAGGGAAGGTGCAAGACACATCAGCAGTGAATACTCTACAAAGGACTTTCTGTTGAACTGAGTCTCAATCATGGAGACGACGCCCCTGTTTATCCTGAGAGCCTCCGCTTCCCCAGTACATCCCACTTGTGGATTCTATTGAGGTAGGAAGAAAACAGGAAGAGGAGGAGCAATGAGCTTCTAAGCTAGAACTAATTAACATTCCCCCACTTCCCACTCCTTTCTTCTCTTTCTTCCAAAAACACTGTATTTATTAAGCACTTACTGGGAGCTGGGGGATGAATATGTAAAGAAAGAGAACCCAATACCTGCTCTCAAGGTCTCACCTCCAAGCCAGGAGCAGGTATAGCCATGACTTGTACTGTCAATCAGCAAGACAGAAATGGGCTTTAACAACTCAAATGGAGTGCTCTGCAAGCCTGGGGAGGAGGAGGTGTCTGGGCCAGTATTGAGGAATGAATGTCATAGGATGAGAGAGACAGAGAAGGCCCAGAGGAAGGCCTTCGAGGCAGAAGGAATGGAAATAAAGGTGGCTGCTGGGAAGATCTTATGAGGAGTGAGAAGCTTAACCCATGTATGGAGATCCCAAAGTTGTGGGAAACAAGACTGGTGACAATTTATGGCCGGCTTTGGGGTCAAGGAAAAGAGTTTGAACAAATGTTTGCTACAGTATGATTGATCCCTGAAGTGGCATTTCTCATTGCTGTATTCAAGGACATTCACCTCAAGTATCAAGGAGGGAGGCCTTTCTCATTCTCAACACGGTCTCAGACCCCATGACTGATGCCCTTTAACCACAGCCAGTGTCTTGTGCTTGGACGGTTGCAGTAGTCTATTCAGTGGTCCTCCCGTTTTCAATTGGATCCTGCCACAGTCCCTCTTTCTCCTCACAGCAGCCAGAGTGATTATCTTAACCCATAAATCAGATCACTTCCCTTCCCTCCCCCAGGTTTGATGAAAATCACGGCACTTGAAAATGATAGTGGAGACACCAGAATTTCTAGAAGCAATCTCAGAACACAAGCCAGGCTGGTCCCCCATGATTGCAGGTTCCTCATTCCTCATCCATTTATTTGACCCATGACGCTGTCTTCTCTTCTCCTTTCCCCAGGTCAAGGCTTCAGGGTGTCTCCTAGCAGAGCTGGTCCTCAGGAGAGAATCTACAGGGGCCCAGGACATGGTTCTGGGAGTCCTCCCACTAGAGTGTGTGGCTCAGTGTCCAAACTTATGGGAGGCCCCATGCAAACTGAATCTGGTCTGCAAAGGGATTTCTTTGGCTGCCATTGTTTCAAAAGTTGGGAAAATCTGTGTGAAATCTGGATTCCTATTTTCTCTTGAAAAATGTAAAAATGTAGTCACATAAGATCTGCATTCCCACATGGAAATGTCTGCAGGAATCTCAATAATTGGCTCCTTTAGCTGGGGCTGTGCTTTCCAGTTTGCCGCAGTCCCCACCACTCCTCATTGTTTCCTACCTATCCCACTTCTATCCCATTCTTTTTTTTTTTTGAGATGGAGTCTTGCACTGTCACCCAGGCTAGATTGCAGTGGTGCGATCTTGGCTCACTGCAACCTCTGCCTCCCGGGTTCAAGTGATTCTCCTGCCTCAGCCTCCCGAGTAGCTGGGATTACAGGCACCTGCCGCCATGCCCAGCTAATTTTTTGTATTTTTAGAAGAGATGGGGGTTTCACCATGTTGGCCAGGCTGGTCTCGAACTCCTGACCTCGTGATTCACCTGCCTCAGCCTCCCAAAGTGCTGGGATTACAGGCATGAGCCACAATACCCGGCCCCCACTTCTATCCCATTCTATGCCTAGCCCTCGTAGGCACTGTAAACCCTAAGCTTTGCAGTTTCTAACATCTCTTTCAGCCCATTGTGTTATTTTTAGCCTACAGTAAATCTTAATCAAGATGGCAGTGCTTGGAGAGTTTGCTTTGAAGTCTCACCTGTGGTGGATGGAAGGGTGTTAAGAAGTTTTGGGAGGCAGAAAATTGGTTGGAGGAAAACAATGTGAGAGAATGAACACCCTCCTGTGGACCTGGAAATCTCACCAGGTTGGACACCCTTGTTTGACTAATGGGGAGGCCCCACTGGTTCCTAGGAGATTACACCTGGCAAATCTCAAGTGTAGTTGCAAGTACACTCTGGGTACTAAGACAGCAGGCACCGTATTGTGTCTGGTACATAGTAGGCCATCATTAATCTGTTGTGTAATGGATGGATGGCTGGATGGATGGATGGATGGATGGACGGATGAATGGATAAGTAGAAGGATGGGCCAGACAAGAAAGAGCTGCTCTGGGAGAGGTCATTTTGGGACTTCTCCAGATGCAGACAGCCTGGATAATTGACGCTTCTTTCCCTCAGCTTCTAACTGTGTGATTTAAAAGTCTGGCCTGCAGCCAAAACAGCACAACTGTTACACATTCCATAGATAAATCAACCCCCTGATGGTTTGAAACTAAGGGGACCTAGAGAACGTTAGCCCATAATATATGAGCCAGCACGCCCACTTAGTTCTCAGAGGGATGGCAGGGTGGCCGGCCTGTGTCAGGAACAGCAGGAAGATGCCTTGCATCCTTGCAGTCTGACTGTTTTCATGTCACTGCCAGGCTGGGACGTATCTAGGGGATGGACAGGTAGGCAGCCGCCCTAAGAGGAACCCTGAAAGAAACCCTGGACACAGGGCTTGTCTTTGCAAAATTCTGCCAGCCAGCATTGCAACGAACAGAAGGAGCACATGTGTGCTCAGAGCACACCTGGGCCAGCCATGCCCCTCTGCGTGGGCTGGCCTCCTCTCCTCTCCCTCTCCCCTGATCACCAGTCCAGTGTCCCCAGTTCTTTTGGCCTCTGTGGACTTGTTTTCATCTGGCCCCCGTGCTAGAGAACACAGCCCACAAATGCAGCTTAGTCTATGGACCCCAGGAAAGGTGAGAAGGAAGGAGAGAGAAAAAAACAGAGCAGTGCTAGGTGGAGCAGTCAGCTTGGTCAAAGTCACACAGCAGCTACGTAGTGGAGCCTGGGTCTCTCCGACTCTAGGGCTCAGGCTGTTTGATGAATAGACACCAAAGAGTTGGCAGTGGGCAAGATGCTTTCACCCCGAGGTTTGGGTCTATCCTAGATAGGGCTCTGAGAAATCTACTGGGGCAAGATGATCAGCTTATTCCACCTTGCTCAGGCCTTTCCTGGTTTTTGCCCTGGAAGTCCCATGTCTCAGGAAACCCCACATGACTGGACAGATGTAGCCTGGCCGGCCATTGTCATCAGAAGGTAGGTCATCCTCAGGCTCGCGGTCCTGTTTGGCTGTACTGTGATGGGCAGTTTGAACAATATTAATGGCTGGCTCCCAACTCCAGACATTTTGATGTAATTGGTCCAGGATTCAACCTGGGAACTGAATTTTAAAAGCTTCCCAGGCGATTCTAATGCACAGCCAACATTGAGAACCGCTCCACCTGAGGAATCGAGCCTGGCACTGTCACCGAGTTAACCCATCACCTGGGTAGCTTTGTCCACGTCCCTCCAATGATTTCTTTCCAAAATAAGTAGAAACTCCTCAGCCTGGCAGCCAAGAGCTTTCCCCTGATGGCTCCAGCCTAATTTTAAAGCCTTATCTTTCCTCAGTTCTGTCATGTTTTCACTCTATTCCAGATAAACTCCCTGTTATTTTGGGGAATTAACCCTGGGAATTCTAATGCAAGAGGTCCCTAGACTTGGTGCAGCTGTTTTCACAATCCCTTTCTGAGGCTCCCTGTTCACTGGAAGTTCTGTGGGTGTGCAGAGGTACACTGAGGAAGACATTCACTTTTAGCTAACATAATAGCACATCATACCTCTGAGCACCCTAGCTGATAAGTAACAAACAATTCAGAAAACAGAGACCAGGGAATGGAGGGCTAGGTTCAGGCAGCAAGCCACATGTGGGAAGAGGTCTGGGCCAAGGACATTAACAGCAGACAGGCAAGGCAGGGAATGAAGAGGAGAGCTTGGGCCGATGAGGGTCTTTAAGGCAGGGGATGCTAATGAAATAGGAAGAGAGTGGTAGGGATGAGGGGGCTGTCAGGGAGGCTGGGGTGGGGAGGAAAACCCTCTGCTCCTATCCCTGTTTGGCTCTGCCTGAGATAAGTCCCTGAGTCCTGCTGAGCATATGGACTGGGAGCCTGCTGGGAAGACACAGAAGCCCCCTGCTAAGCCACAGTCTCGAATAACAATGTGAATGAGGACTGCCTTATGCTTGCAGAGCCTGACTTAATTGGTATTTCTCCTAATTATCAGATTTAATCACCACCTCTCCAGTGAAATAATTTTTGACTCAAATGAGAGATTAGTATAAAAAAAGAACAAGTCAAAAAAAAAATAGAAGGGAGAACACAATTCAGTTAGTTTTCATTTTAAAATGACT
This sequence comes from Pongo abelii, assembly GCF_028885655.2. NCBI lineage: Eukaryota > Metazoa > Chordata > Mammalia > Primates > Hominidae > Pongo > Pongo abelii. The sequence goes on along the minus strand of NC_072004.2, from coordinate 11,472,741 downwards.
TTGTGTGTGTACAAATTGTACACAAAACATTTCCTTTTCCATTCTATCCATCTGACAGGAGTCAAAAGGCCAGGGTTTCCAAGGAGACCCCTGCCCTTGTTGGCTCTGGAGAGTTGGAAGAGAAGCCCAGGGGCTCTGAGGTTGCTGAGGCTGGGAATCCCCAACCCCAAATGGCTCTCATTCTTTGATGCCTTGTATACGGTACCCCTTGGGCCTGGCAACTCTGCTGAAGGGTCCAGAGGAGACTCACAAAGGTTTTGGTAGATGGGGGGTGTGTGTGTATGTATTTGTGTGTGTGTGTGTGTGTGTGCAAGTGCATCCACATGGTACCAAAAAACAAGTAGGAGTTGCATTATTGGCCTGGCACAGGACTCACGCCTGTAATCCCAGCACTTTGGGAGGTCGAGGTGGGCCGATTACTCGAGATCAGGAGTTCAAGACCAGCCTGACCAACATAATGAAACCCTGTCTCTACTAAAAATACAAAAATTAGCTGGGCGTGGTGGCATGCACCTGTAATCCCAGCTACTCCAGAGACTGAGGCAGGAGAATCGCTTGAACTCCGTGGTGGATACTGCAGTGAGCTGAGATGGCACCACTGCACTCCAGCCCGGGTGATGGAGTGAGACTCTGTCTCAAACAGAAAAAAAAAAAAAAAAGGAAAAAAAAGGAGTTGCATTATTTCCTTTTAGGAGTCCTATTTGGCTAAGTGGTCACAGATGTCAGGAGATGGTCCTGCTATACAAATGAGGGAGGTTCTCTGGACTCACAGCAGTTGTTAGCCAAAATATTAGCCAGAACATTCCTTATCTCCATGGAAAACTTGGATAAATGTTAGTGTTGAGGCAATCAGGGAATGGTTCCCCACCTGCAAGAAGAGAACCAGTGACAGATGGCCAATCTCCAAGTTCCCTTGCTACTGACGCTGAGATTCTGTGATCCAGGCTGGTAGGACAGACAGACTGTGGGACAGAGGAGGGGAGAGAGGAGCAGAAGCCTGTGAAGAAAGTGTACTGTGTGAGACAGTAAACAAGCAACATGATGAGAGGGAGGAGAAGTGGAGATTGGGGCTTGGGAACCCTAAGACTGCTTGAGCATCAAGAGAGCCTGTGCTAGGGTCTGAGTTCAGAAGTGGTGCATGTAGGGCACTGGGCTTCAGGGAGGAGATTGCAGTTGCCTTAACCTACCATAAGGATGCCAACACTTGATGTACACAGTAGTGCGTGCAAGGAGGAAGGGGTAGAGAGGAGACACAAGTGTTCACTGAGCCCTCACCTTGCACCATGATGTGTAAGACACTTTCATGCATTTACTCCCTACAACAACCTTGAGAAGAATCCATCATCATCCTAATTTTATGATTGACAACATTCATAAAATTGGGGGCTTAGAGAAATTAAATGATTTACACATAGTAAATATTGACTGCTGGTAAAGGGAGAGCTGAGACTTAAACTCAAGTCAGTATGATTTCTAAACCAGCCCATTCTCTACTGAATCACCAAGGCTTGGGTAGCTTGCTGGTCAATGCAATAGTGGTTTTTATGAGTCAGGGTTAGGGTTCATTCAGATTAAAGCTGTTGTAACTACTGGTGCCATTGAGCCTAGATTGAACACTAAGAGGCTGAATATTTTGGAACCTGTACCCTCAACCCTCTGTGGCCTTTTAGCACTTCATCCTCCTCATCCTTCTTTGACTGGGTGTTCCTGGAAAGCTCAAGAGGAATATAAAGATCCAAAAGGAGACTCCTCCCCCACCACATTCCACCCAAGACTCTGCTCATGTCACACTTCACTTTTCAAAAAGCCTTCACCAGTGGCTGGGCATCGTGGCTCACACCTGTAATCCCAGAACTTTGGGAGGCCAAGGAGGGTGGATCATGAGGTCAAGAGATCGAGACCATCCTGACCAACATGGCGAAACCCTGTCTCTACTAAAAATACAAAACTTGCTGTGTGTGGTGGTGCATGCCTGTAATCCCAGCTACTCTGGAGGCTGAGGCAGGAGAATTGCTTGAACCCGGGAGGCAGAGGTTGTAGTTAGCAGAGATCGCACCATTGCACTCCAGCCTGGGCGACAGAGGGAGACTCCGTCTCAAAAAAAAAAAAAAAAAAAAACTTCACCAGCTTCCCTTTCAGTGCACAACACACTGGACCAAATTTTCTAATTTCTGAGTTGGTATTTAAGTCCCTATGCATATGGCCTCAATGGGCTCTTCCAGGCCTCTTGTCCATTACTCCTCCATAGTCCAACCTAAAGGGACACCTCTGGGGCTGCTTTCCTCCTAGTTCCATTTACTTGAAATTCTTTCCACAGCTGCTTGGGTGGCTGAGGTGGGAGAATGGCTTGAGGCCAGGAGTTCGAGACCAGCCTGGGCAACATAGTGAGACCCCGTCTCCACAAAAATTAAAAAAGTTAGCTGGCATGGTGACACACACTTGTAGTCCCAGCTACTTGGGAAGCTGAGGCAAGGGGATTGCTTGAACCTATGAGTTGAAGGCTGCAGTGGGCTGTGATTGTCCCTCCCGCTGCCCACTGCATTACAGCCTAGGTAACAGAGAGAAACCTTGTCTCTTAAAAAAAAATTCTTTCCCTGTCTAGACCCAACTCCTATTGGCAAAATCCCTGCTCAAGGCCATTACTGCCATGAATGCGTTCCTGGTCCATTCTGTTGACAATATGATTCCCCTCCAGGTCATTCAGTGAGTTACAGAGCTGGGCCTGCCCTACGGGAACCCCACTTCCCTGGCCCCTAGTCCAGACTTCTTCTAGAGAATCTTGACACTGGAGATGCCCCTAACCCGACACTGACACTGGGCTGAAGGGGCTCCAAAGGAACTCGGGCTATTGGAGGGTCTCATTTCCTCCTTCTGTGGTCAGGGAGGCTGAGATTGGGCATGAGCCATGAATTTGCCTCCTAGATCTGTGCTTGCCCTGTTGGTCCTGGGCATGGCCCAGATAGGGCTTGCTGCATTCCTCACAAAGCCCCTGGAAAGACCCTTTCTCTTCATTGAGTCATCAGTCAGATGGGCAAAAGGTCATTAAACTTCAACATCTCCTATAGATGAGCATTCCTCCCTGGGCCTCTTAGCCCCATACAGGGACTCCTTTCAACACACACCCCTCCCTTTACACACAATCTGGAGGAAACAGGACCAGAAACACCAAGGAAGGCCTCTGGCTCAGGTCTGACCACCATGGCTGGGAGCCAGCCTGCCCTTCCTCCTTCCTGTAGTGAATATGGATCCGAAGTCACCACCGGCTGCACTTCTCCAGAACGTAGTAGCGCATGTGGGCTCAGAAACCGCTGGAGCAGAGTGTGAATAATGGAAACTGCTTCTGACTTAATTAGACTCACATTAAAATCGCACTCCCTGAAGCTTGCAAAGGCGGCAGGGAGGCCTCATTCCTCCCTGCTCGGTGACCTGGAATGCTCTTCTCATTCCAAACACCTCCTGTTTCATCGGCAGAGAATTCTGTCCCCTTTGTCTCCATGTCCCTTCTTGCTCCCTGCTTCTTCTCCTTCATTTTTCCTCTTCTCTTACTCCCTCTCAGTGTCTGCAATTGGACTTTATGTCACCGCCTCCACCGTTGTGATTATTCACCACTCTGCTCTGCTCCTCTCCCCAACTTTTGCCTCCACCTTCTCGGGTACTCTGCAGCCCCACGCTATGCATCTACAAGGTCTCTCTACCCAGGAACCATGAGTGCAGGCCAACGCCTTGGCATCCTCTGGTCATGGGAAGACCTGGAAAGGCTGGCAAGAAGGAGTGTCCTTCTCCCCTGACTCTTGTATCCAGGCCTGTGTATTTCTGACCTCTTTCTGACAAAGAGGAAATAATGGTAATGACTGATTTCATTTGCCCTGTAGCTGAGGACAGAAAAAAAGGCCATTAGGAGCTATGGATGGAAACCCTATTCTTTGAATGCTCCTAAGCCAGGGTTTCTCAGCCTGGGCAGTACTGACATTTGGGGCTGCATAATTCTTTGCTGTGTGTGTGATGGTCGTTGGGGAAGGGGGGAATTGCTCTGTGCATTGTAGGATGTTTAGCAACATTCTTGACTTTTACTCACTAGTTGCCAGTAAACTGACATCATCCCCAAGTTGGGATGATCAAAAACGTCTTCATACATTGCCAAAGGTTCTGTGGGGTGCAAAACTGGCCCCCCGGTTGAAAACTGCTGTTTAAGTAAGCTTGGCTTCTCATTTGAGCATCTGTGTGGTTTCAATAGAAACATGCTGGCCTTGGTCTTCAGGTCCTGGATCTGCCACTTCCCTCTGCCTACCCTTCAGCTCTCCTACCCTTATGTTCTCTGAGTTGGTTTTTTTCATTCTGCAAATGGGGCAGTTGCCTACTTCACAGGATTAATGCAAAGGACATATGAGATACAAACTATAAAGCACCACATAATATTACATAAAATATATTTCAGCACTCTAATATATTACTGGGTGCAAATAAGACTAAAGCTAGACACTCAAGGGAGAGTTAATGTTAAGTGTTGATGGAAAAGGGCATGTCAGATGCTCAGTGGACTAGACTGGGAGATTTGCAAAAAATAGATAAAAGGGAAGAAGGGACCCAGCAGTCAGGATGGCAAAAGGAGAACAACATGAAAGCAGAAAAGAAAGACTTTCATAAAATTGGGGCCCCGAGAAGCACTGTGGCTAAGACGCTGACCATTGGTCTGGGGTGGTCTTCTCCCTAAACAAAGGGAATAATTTGAGGAGTCAAATAAGGGCTCTGTAACCCAGAGTTAAAGAGGAAGGATGGCTAGAAGGGGTGACCAGAAAGATTTTGGAGACATCTTGCCTAGCCGAGAAGACAGAATCTGGACAAGGAGGCTCCAAACTAGGAGTTGACATACCCCCAATTGAGAAAAGACAGCTTCAGAGACAGACTCATCAGGGAGCAGCGTGGACTCCCCAGCATCTCCCCAGCATCTCCCATTTTATCCCCTGGGCACAGTACCCTGATTTTTCTTTGAGGAACCATCCATTTGCCATTCTCTGGCCATGTGGCTTCAGAAGTGAACATGACTATCACGTCCTCTAGGTTGCGGCAACAGATTCAGGGATGAGCATATAATTCAAGTGCGTCCATCAAAACCAATGAGCATTAGCCCTGGGACTTCTGCCTGAATTACTGGAAAGGATGCACACTCTTTCTGTTAAGGTTGCTGATTTGGAAAGATGGATGTAGAGGAATCTGTCTGATAAGGACACCAACAGAGAACAAAGCAGAACAAGAGATGGACAGAAATAGATCAGTGATGACATCATCTGTGCACCTGGATCTAACCATGCCTGAAGCCCAGTACTCCAAGCATTTATAGTAAATTGAGGCCGTAAATTCCACGAAAAAATCATGTTTTTTCTGCTTAGTCCAGTTTGAGTTGATCTTGTGAAGCTGAAAGAGTCCTTAGTAATATAAGTAGGCGGAATAGTGAAGCAGCAAAAAGCCTGGCCAGGAAACTAGTAATTCTAATCTTGACTGTGGGTAGCCATCTCACCTCTTTGGGTTTCAGCTTTTTCTCATCTATAATACAATGATGTTGAACAATATGGTGTTAAAGGACCCTTCATACCAGTGAGTGTGATGATTCTGATCACTCTATGACCAATAATTCCTGCCTATAAATAGTGCACGCCAAGACTTCTCAGGGCCAATTCGTAGACACTATTCAGCTACTCAGTGTGGCTTTTAGTTATCTATTTGTCCCGACAGCTGAGGGCTCACAGGGCTGGCCTTGGACAAAACTGTCAAGTCAGGGAAGTTTGGCTCCGTTGGAAACGTAATACTCCTTGGGTGTTACAACACTCTTGGCTCTTCATCCCACTGCCCCCGAACCCCATCCGACACAACAAAAACCCAGGATATCAGACTTTTGACCTTTAGTCTGAATGGGATTTAAATGGGTTTTTTGCCTTTCAAGGCAACTTGGGCAAACATTTGGCCAGGCTCCTAATAATCTTCACTGAGAGGCACTTTACAGCCCTCAGGGAAGCTGGCCTGAAGGTGAATTGTCACCAGTGACTTGCCTTCAAGAAGGGTCACATCCCTAAGACTAGACTCCAGGTTCTCGGGAGGGGGCAATGCAAGCTAATTTCATTCCAAGCTGGAACTCAAAAGAGATTGACAGACCGGAGAGGATATTTACAAAAGGGTCCTGGCAGTAGCAAATTGCTAAATTGAAATGTTTCCAGTCTTCGAAAGAGTCAGGGGCATTAGTACACTCTGGCTGAGGCTAATCCTATTATTTGGAACTCTATCAGTACATTCCTCTGGCTTGAGCCTAATCTCAGGGGAGGATTACTGCAGGGGGCTGTTTTTCATGCTTTCAGGATGTTTCCTGGGTACATGGCTAGATAGGATAATACTGTGGCAGGCCTGACCCTTGTCCCCATTTTCTGCCCAACCAAACCCCACAACAACAGTTTATGGCTAGTTATGACAAGCTAGTGTGAAAGTTTATTTTGCAAGTAATGAAAAATAACAAGTGAGATATACTTTCCACTGTAACTTTCAGGCTTTAGGTGGCACATTGGGTGGCCTGTTCCCCTGGATGCCTGGTGCAGGAGGAGAGAATCTTGCAATAAGTATCTGGGATACTTATTCAGTTTCTTTGGGGTTGTCAGGTGCCACGGCTCTTGATGCCCCTCGACGGTGGACATGGTGATGGTCTCCTGTGCTGAAGCAAGCCCATGCACGTGTGTGAACAGGGGTGCCTGTGTTTCCTCTAGATCAGGGGCTAGTAAATGTTTTTCTGTAAAGGGCCAGGGAGTAAATATCTTTGATTGTAAGTTCTCTTCTGCAACGATTCAACTTTGCCATGATAGCTTGAAAGTGACCATGGACAACACATACATGAATGACGTGGTTGTGTTCTAACAAAATGTTATTTACGAAAGCAGGTGGCACCAGATTTGGCCCCCAGGCCTCATTGGCAGACCCCCAGGCTAGACACCAACTGCACTGAGTGAGTTGGTTTACCAGTGTAAACTTAGTAGTCACAGTCTGCCTATTTCTTTCGCGCTCCTTCTGAAGTGGGTGTTGGATAGCTAGTCTCTTGGGTAAGTCTGAGGACAGCTGGTGACAACAAAGGGAGTGGATGAAATGGCTCCTTGAGATTATTCCTAGTGCCCAGATGCTGGGGTGCAGGATAGATGAAGGATGATGGAAAACTCTTCCTCAACGTGTCTATTTATGGTCTCACCTTGGGTGGTGTCTCCACTGGTGAGGAAAGGCACTTAAGGATAACATGCACAGCCCAACGCAGGGCTGAAGTCTCTGACTGCCCATTTATCAATTCTGCTGGTTGTGTCATTCTGTAGCCTGTATTTCACTTATTCATCTCCTTGCTCTTCTCCTTAGCATAGTACTTTGCATATTTACAGTGGCTGTGTTTCCATCTGCCAACTATGTGCCAAGCCTTGTGCTAGCATTGTCATTCAGAGCAAAGAGACCCAGGTCCCTGGCCCCAGAGGGCTCACAGTGCAAAAAGAAAAACAAACCATTACAGTACAATGTGTTAAGTGTTGTGACAGTGGTGGGCAAATGGTGCTTTTGAATGACAAGCTCCAGGGCAGGCTGGGAAGGCGGGTAACCCCAAGGCCCCAACTCTTTCAGGGACAGAATTCCAGAGCACACAGCGCCACGTGGAAGAAATCACTCACCTCTTGGCAGCCACTTCAGCACAATTGAGGGCTGTTCACCTGCTTAGAATCACAGTGAGCTGCGGCAGAGGCCTCCAAAGCACATTTGTAGAAATGAAGAGCGGCCCATTCAAGGAAAAAACTCCCCCTGTTTGCTTCTTACAGCAGTTTTTGTTTATCTCATTATCTCCCAACCTGAAGAACAGGACCATCTGGCATGCGGGCATGTTAACAAGATCATAAATTAGGAGGAGAAATGAAGCCAGATTTCCATAATGGTCGCAAGACAGAAATCAACAGCGCTGGGATGGAATTTGCTTGGAAGGTGGGGTGGGAGGGAAATGGAGCAAAATAAAAATGCCTCAGCACATCCAGCCTGAATGAAAAACACAAATCCAGAGTCATTTAGAAGGAGTGATTTAAAAAAAAAAAAAAAAGTGCTGGCAAAGCATCTCTCCTCTCCATTTTTCTCCCCCTTTTCTCTCTCTTCCTGTTTGCTGGGTCTTCCCTTAGGAATGGGGCCAACTCCAATTCTCATGTTCTCGTAGGTCGTGATTGTAACAATTGTGTGAAAACTCGTTTTGCAGAGAAAGAGGCTCACTCAGTGCGCACGGCTGTCTACGTGGGCCAGAACTCTGGGGCAATGTTTAGCAACTTCTGCAGAGTGTTTCCTGGAATGTCCAGCATTTCCTGGGATTCTGGGCTTTGGGTATGGCAAAGGCAGCAACTGTAGGTAGTTAATGTGAGACACCATTGCTCACTAATCACCTGGAAGCTAGGCATCCCCATTACATGAGCATGCAATCCCAGCTTTGCCCAGTGTTAGCCCTCATGAAACTGCTCTTGGCTTCTTGGCAGAGAGAACCAGCCCCCATTCCCCAGAGTGTTATTAAATGAGTATTAAATGCCCCATCTATGGTGGTTCTGGCCTCTTCCCCTCCTCCGCCGCAGCATCTCTCAGTCCTAACTCCTTCTCTGGCCTCCTTCTTTAGAGTCTCTTTCCCTTCTTTCCCATCTATCCCAATAATAAAAACACCTCATCTGTTTTAAAAATGAAGAGAGTAGGAGATAATTGTTTTCCAATGACTGCACTTTTAGAAGAACATCAAGGAAAAAGGTTGGTCCTTTTTAAAAATTAGGGGGATATTTGAAAAGAGCAAACTTGAAGAAACCAAATGCATGCCAATTTTAAGCTACCTGATGGGCTGAGACTGTGAGGGTAAAATAACACGCTCTTTTATCAATTGGAAAAGTCACGTTATTATGGATTCACTTTGATGATGTTTTGTAGCATGAGGCTCCAAATACTGCCTGAGAATTACCTCTACTCAGACTCTTTTCAGAGGGCAATTCATTGATAATTTTTTCAATTTCTTCCAGGATTTTTCACCAATTTGGGCTTTTAAAGTTTTTATAATGTTGATTTTGATAATGTACAATTTTGATGATAGTTTCCTAGAAATTTTCTCTTTTGTGGATATTATCAAGACCCTATTTTAGGCTGGGTGTGATGGCTCACTCCTGTAATCCCAGCACTTTGGGAGGCCGAGGAGGGTGGATCACTTGAGGTCAGGAGTTCAAGACCAGCCTGGCCAACATGGTGAAACCGTCTTTACTAAAACCACAAAAATTAGCTGGGCGTGGTAGTGCATGCCTGTAATCCCAGCTACTTGACAGGTTGAGGCAGGAGAATCATTTGAATCCAGGAGGCAGAGAGGTTGTAGTGAGCCAAGATCATGTCACTGCACTCCAGCCTGGGTGACAGAGCAAGAATCTGTCTCAAAACAACAACAAAAACCCTATTTTATATCCACTGTGGTTTCTTACTTTATTTTGGTCTTATTTTGTGTGTGCAGATCTTTCTCTCTAGTTCGTTCTCATTAATGTGGATGCATGCTTTGCATATTTTATTTGTATTTAAGCCACAATTTTTGAATTAACTAATCAATTCTGCTTTTATTTAATTAATTTTGGCTTTCATGATGATCAATTATGCTCTCCTACTTTTTCAGAATTTATTTAATTGTATCCTTTTACATTCTGAGATGAAGGGATAATTCATTGGATTTCATTCATTTTTGTCCCATTAATTCATGTTGTTTTCTTTACAGCCTAATATATGGTTAATTTTTGTAAATATGTTTTTACTTCTCTGCATGTTAATGATGGAAATAATTAATTATTGAATAGTCAATATTGACCGCTTTCTTTAGTCTTTGAATTCTGAATTGTTCAAGAAATATTCCCCTTTATCTTGCTGTCACCAATGCTGGAGTGCTGTGGTGTGATCACAGTTCACTGCAGCCTCAACCTCTTGGGCTCAAGCGATCCTCCTGCCTCAGCCTCCTGAATAGCTGGGATTGCAGGCGCACACCACCACTCCTAGCAAATTTTTAAATTTTTTGTAGAGACAGGGTCTCACTATTGCTCAGGCTGGTCTTGAACTCCTGGCCTCAAGCAATCCTCCCATCTTGGCCTCCCAAAGTGCTGATATTACAGAAGTATTCTGATGTAACATTAGTATGTGTGTAAATAGATAAGACTGTTAGATTTTCATCATGGATTATAAACTTCATAAATAAAAAATGACTGTGTACTCTAAGTGGTTTATCACTTGAATTCTATGCAACACCTGGTGTTTTTTTGTTCCTGTTGCTCAGCTCTAAACTTTTACATTTTTGGAGTAATTATGTTGTAAGTGTATATCTTGGAGATAACATAAAGCTATACTTTATTTCTTGAACCACTGTGAAAGTCTGTGTTTTAATGTAGGAGTTAGAACCACTTATCTTTGTCTATTACCTGACCTGTTTGTCCTTATGTCTGTATTATTATTATTCATATTTTGGTTTGCTGCATTTTTTTTTTTAGATGGAGTATAACTCTTGTTGCCCAGGCTGGAGTGCAATGGCACGATCTTGGCTCACTGCAACCTCCGCCTTCCAGGTTCAAGTGATTCTCCTGCCTCAGCCTTCCGAGTAGCTGGGATTACAGGCACATGCCACCACACCCAGCTAATTTTGTATTATTAGTAGAGACGGGGTTTCTCCGTGTTATTCAGGCTGGTCTCGAACTCCTGACCTCAGATGATCTGTCTGCCTCGGCCTCCCAAAGTGCTAGAATTACAGGCATGAACCACCGTGCCTGGCCAGTTTTCTGCTTTTTATGTTTTTTTTGCTGTTTGCTTTATTTCATACCATTAGTTGTACGAGACCATGTTTTGTTTTGTTTTGTTTTTTCCTCTATGGTGTTATATTTAACTCTATAAGTAGTTACTTTTGATTTTTAAAATATTATAAAACCTATATAGTTTTTATGATGATCACAGTCATTAATGAAGCAGTACCTAATGACTTATTTACATACAGGAGGAAAAACTTATTGCATCTTACTTCTTCTCCTCTCTTCCTCCCAGATTTACCTGCCGTCAAAGTTTTGGCCCCAATATCGATCAATTCTAGTTATCTTTGTTTACATTGTGCTTTCTTTTGCTTCCAAGTACTGTGATATTTGCATTCCATTTCATAACTACATTGACAATAATTATTTAGACCCATAGTTTAAGTAGTTTCCATGTTCACTAGCAATGCGATAGTCTTGTGAGCTTTTTCATTCATCGTGGGGTCGTCAGATAAACATGTTAGTGTAATTTTTTTTTTCTTGGCAGAAAAGCTGCAGGATACATTTTTAGATTTTTATGTATCTGAGAAAGTCTCTGTATTGCCTTGAAAATAAATGATACCTTGGTTGGCAGGTGTATTCTTAGATCAGAACCTTCCCCTCCACTGTGTAGCTGCCGTCTTCTGGAATTTACATAAACTTATGTTACGGAGAACATGGCAAATGTAACTTATGTTCCTTTGTAGATAGCTTTATTTTCTTTTTAAATTTCTTGCCAGGACATTGTCAAATTCTTGATTTATTCTGAAATTAAAACAAAAATCACCAATATGTTTCTTTGTGTTGGTTACTTTTAATTAATTGTGCCTGGCGAGCTTATTCTATCTACCTATTCAAGTATCTCTAAATTCATCTAAGTTTTCTTCTACTGGATCCTATTTTATACGTTATATTGATTCGATTCCATTTTTTTGGTCTCCTATTCAAGAACTCTCATTATGTATGTTAGTTCTTATTCACTGAGCTCACACTTCAAAGTCTTTTCTCTGTCCATTCCCATCTTTTAGTCCTTTTGCTTCTGCATCTGGAGAGCATCTCCAGCTGTCCTTCACTTCCTTGTTGGTATTTTTTTATGGCATCTATTTTGCTCTTTGCCACTCCCAATGCCATTTCTCATGCTGTTATTTGCTTCCTTTCATTCCTTCCTTAATCTACCATGTTCTTAAATACATCTTCAGGGGCTGGGTGTGGTGGCTCACACCTGTAATCCCAGCACTTTGGGAGGCCGAGGTGGGTGGATCATGAGGTCAGGAGTTCGAGACCAGCCTGACCAACATGGTGAAACCCCGTCTCTACTAAAAATACAAAAAGTAGGCAGGCGTGGTGGTGTGCGCCTGTAGTCCCAGCTACTCTGGAGGCTGAGGCAGAAGAATTGCTTAAACCCAGGAGGCGGAGGTTGTAGTCAGCCGGGATTGCGCCACTGCACTCCAGCCTGGGTGACAGAGCAGACTCCGTCTCAAAAAAAAAAAAAAAAAAGTTTCAGTTTGTCATCTTATTATTTCATTTTTCATATTATATTTTAATAAGCAGATAGTTTCTTCTACTTCAATTCAAATAAATGCCATCTAATATTTACTTATGTTTCTAAATATATGTGTATATATATATTTTTTTTTTGAAGAGAGAGTCTCGCTGTGTTATATGTGTATATATATATATTTTGAGACAGAGTCTTGCTCTGTCGTCTAGGCTGGAGTGCAGTGGTGCGATCTTGGCTCACTGCAACCTCTGTCTCCTGGGTTCAAATAAAGTCTCCTGCCTCAGTTTCCTGAGTAGCTGGGACTACAGGCACATGCCACCACGCCTGGCTGATTTTCACATTTTTAGTAGAGATGGGGTTTTGCTGAGTTGGCCAGGCTGGTCTCGAACTCCTGGCTTCAAGTGATCCACCTGCCTTGGCCTCCCAAAGTGTTGGGATTACAGGCATAAGCCACCACACCTGGCCTCTAAATATCTTTAAGATTACTTGTATCTAGTTCTTGAATGCCATGTTCATGTTTTTATATACTCTATTTTTTTAATATACTCACTTCCCCCTGCCTTCAACTGATTTTTCAAATAAGACACCTGTCACAATTTAAAGTAGCCCCAGAAGTAGTACCATTAGGTTCTCCTTGGGGACCTTCTACTATCCTGGATGGTGTCTCCCACTCAGATCATAAGTTGGTATAAGTTTACACACAACTAGCTTAATCATCACAGAGCTCAGGAGCATGTGGACAAGCACAGCATGGGACCATAATTGCTGTGTCATTTCTTTCCTGACAAGGCTTAGCTTTTTTGTATTGTAGGTATCAATGTGGGGGTGTCTAGTCTCTTCTTGGAACCCATGTGGGGAGCATAATGATGGAAAACCCCCTCACTGAAAACAGTACTCCATAGAGTCAAGGGAGAACCTACCAGAAAGGGTGGACCTGTGATTTTGGGGTGAGCCTGGCCATACTTTGCTTCTCCTGGCAGCTGTCTGGTGTGATGGCATATTAACTGGATAATACCTACTCATTCTTCAGATTCCCATTTTATTCATTCATTCACTCATTCACTCAATGAATGTTAGTTTATTGATTCATTCAACAGGTATTTAAGAATATATGAAAGGTTCCCCAAATTAATGACAGGTATCAAACTACAGATCCAGAAAGCATAAATAATACAAAGTAGAATAAATGCAAAAAATACACCTAGGCACATCATTATCAAACAATAGAAAGTCAAAGATAAAGAAAAAATTTTGAAAGAAGCTAGGACTGGGGGACTCTTACCCATAGAGGAACAAAGGTAAGAATTACATCTGACTTCTCAGAAACCATGCAAGGAAGAAGAGCGTGAAGTGAAATACCTAAGGTATTAAAAGAATAAAACCACCAACCTAGAATCCTGTATCCTGTGAAATTATCCTTCAGAAGTGAAGGAGAAATAAAGACTTTCTTGGACAAACAAAAATTGAGGGAATTCATTGCCAGTAGACCTGCCTTGTAAGAAATGTTAAAGGAAATTCTTTAGAGATAAAGAAAATGATACAGGTTAGAAACTCAGATCTACATAAAGAAAGGAAGAATAATGAAGAAAAAAATAAGTGAAGATAAAATAAAAACTCTTACTTCTCATATTTTTACTTCAGCTAAAAGGTAATAGTTTGTTTAAAATAATAATAGCAACAATGTATTAAATTATGTATGTGTATGTATATATAATATGTGTGAAAAAAATATATATATATGCTTGTGTATGCTTATCCATAAGTGAAATGAATGATGCCAATGTTATAAGGGATGAAAGGGAGGAATTAAAATTATTTTATTATTATTTTTTCTTCTTTTTTTCTTTTTTCTTTTACTTTAAGTTCTGGGATACATGTGCAGAACATGCAGGTTTGTTACATAGGTATACAGGTGCCATGGTGGTTTGCTGCACCTATCAACCCGTCATCTAGGTTTTAAGCCCCACAGGCATTAGGTATTTGTCTTAATGCTCGCCCTCCCCTTGCCCCCCCACCTCCTGACAGGCCCTGGTGTGCGATGTTCCCCTTCCTGTGTCCATGTGCTCTCACTGTTCAACTCCCACTTATGAGTTAGAACATGTGGTGTTTGGTTTTCTGTTCCTGTGTTAGTTTGCTGAGAATGATGGTTTCCAGCTTCATCCATGTCCTAACAAAGGACATGAACTCATTCTTTTTTATGGCTGCATAGTATTATAAGGTACTCAAATTATTATTTTTTTTAAGATGGAGTCTCACTCTGTCACCCAGGCTGGAGTGCAATGGCGCTGTTTCGGCTCACTGCATCAAACTATTTTTGAAGTGGTATAGTATTATTTAAAAGTGGACCTAGATTGGCTGTAGGTGTATATTGCAAACTCTAGGGCAACCACGAAAAAAAAAAAGGTTTTTAAAAAAGTAGTATAACTGATAGGTTAAGAAATTAGAGAAAATAGAATCATGTAAAATGTTCAATTAAAACCACAAAAGACAGAAAGAAAGTGGAAACAAAAACATAAAGAACAAGAACAACACATAGAAAACTGTAATAAATATGGTAGATATTAATCCAACTAGATCAATAATTGTTTTGTACATCAATGGTCTAAATGCACCAATCAACAGACAGAGATTTTCAGAGTGAATCAAAAGACAAACCTAATTATGCTATCTATAAGACACCCACTTTAAATATAAAGACACATATAGATTGCAAGTAGAGGGATGGAGACAGATATGCCATGTTAATACGAATGAAAAGAACATGAGAGTAGCTATATTAATTTTATGCAGAGCAGACTTCAAAGCAAGGAATGTTATCTGGAATAAAGAACAGGTATTACATAAAAATAAAGGAACCACTTCTCAAAGAAGACATAACAGTTTTTAATGTTTATGTGCCTAACAACAGAAGGCCAAACTTTGTGAGGCAAAAACTAACAGAACTACAAGAAGAAATAGATAAATCCACTGTTACAGTTGGAGACATTAATACTCCTGTATCAGAAGTGGACAGATCCAACAGGCAGAAAATTATTAAGGACATAGTTAAACTCAATGACACCATCAATTAAATGAATGTAATTGCATCTACAGATTACTTCATCTAACACTAGCAAAATACACATTTCTCTCAAGTTCACATGGAACACTCACAAAGATAGACCACATTCTGGGCCAGGAAATATACCTTAATGAATTTAACATAACATCTGTTCTCAGAACATAATGGAATTAAACTTGAAATCAATAACAGAAAGATGACAAAAAATTCCTCAAATACATCGACATTAAACAACACATTTCTAAATAACACATGAGTCAAACAAATCTCAAGAGAAATCAAAGATATTTTGAACTATGTGAAAATAAAAACACAACTTATCAAAATTTGTGGGATTCAGCAAAAGCAGTACTTAGAAGGAAGTGTATAGCATTGAATGCATATATTAAAAATATCTAAAATCAGTAATCTAGGTTTCCACCTTAAGGGACTACGTAAAGAAGAGCAAATTAACTCCAAAATGAACAGAAGTAAAGAAGCAATAAAAAATAGAGCAGAAATAATTGAAATTAGAAATAGGAAATAAATAGAAAATAATAAACTAAGATGAAAACTGGTTCTTTGAAAACATACATGAAATTGATAAGCCTCTAGCTGAGCTAACTAAGAAAAAAAAGGGAGAGCACAAATCACTAATACTGGAAAGTAAAGAGGGGACATCACTACAGATCCCACGAATGGTAACAGAATAATAAAGAAGTACTATGAACAACTCTATGCCCACAAATTATATAACCTAGATGAAATGGACCAATTCTTAAAAAGATACAATCTGCCAAAACTCACATAAGAGGAAATAGACAATCTGCATAGGCCTGTATATATTAAATAAATTGAACCAATAATTAATAACCTCCCAGAACTGAAGTCACCAGACCCAAACAGGTTAACTCATGAACTCTACCGAACATTTAAGGAAGAGATTATAGAAATTCCCTACAATCTGTCTCAGAGATGAAGAAAGAATACTTCCTAACTCATTCTGTGAGGCCAGTATTACCCTATTACCCTAAAACACATAAACCAAAGACATTACAAAATAAGAAAATTGAAGACCAATATCTCTCATGAAGACAGATGCAAAAATCCTCAAAAAAAGAAACCTAAGCAAATCAAAACCCAAAATGTATAAAAAGGATTATACACCATGACCAAGTGGGATATACCCCAGGTATGCAAAGCTGGCTCAACTTTAAAAAACCAATTAACTAATCCATCACATCAACAGGCTAAAAAAGAAAAATCACATGGTCATATCAATAGATGCAGAAAAAGCATTTGACAAAATCAAAAACACATTCATGATAAAAAATTCTCACTAAACTAGGAATAGAAGGGAACTTCCTTAACTTGACAAATAATATTTCAAAAAACCTATAGCTAACATCACATTCAATGATAAGAAACTTAAAAACTTCCCAGTAAGATCAGATACAAGGCAGGCATGCCCCCTCTCAACACTCCTTTTTAATATTAGACTGGAAATACAATTAATGGAATAAGACAAGAGAAGGAAACAAAGTATACCGATTGAGAAGGAAAAAATAAAATTGTCTTTGTTTGCAGATGACACAATCATCTACATAGAAAATTTAAAAGATTCAACAACAAAAAACTGGTACTAATATGTGATTATAACAAGGCTACAGGATATGAGGTTAATATACAAATGTCAATGAACAAGTAAAATTTAAATTAAAGACATGAAATACTTAGGTATAAATCTAACAAAATGTGTGTAAGATTTATCTGAGTGATACGAAACTCTGGTTAAAAAAGTCACAGAAATAAATAAATGGAGGAATATTCCATGTTCATGGATAGACTCAATAATGTCAAAATGCCAGTTCTTCCCAACTTGATCTATAGATTCAATGCAATCCTAATCAAAATCCCACCAAGTTATTTTGTGGATATTGTGGATATTAACAAACTGGTTCCAAAGTCAATATGGAGAAGCAAATGACCCAGAATTGCCAATACAATACTGAAGTAGAACAAAGTTGGAGGGCTGACAGTACCCAACTTCAAGACTTTAACTATAAAGTTACAGTAATTAAGCCAGTGTGGTATTAATGAAAGGACAGACAAATTAAGCCCGTGTGGTATTAGAGAAAAAACAGACAAATAATTCAGTGGCACAAAATAGAGATCCTAGAAATAAACCCATGTAAATATAGTTAACTGATCTTTGGCAAAGAAGCAAAGGTAACATAATGAAGCAAAGACAGTCCTCTCAACAAATGGTGCTGGAACAACTGGAAATCCACACACACAAAAATCAATCCAAACCTTACACTCTGCAATCTATCCATCTGACAAAGGTCTACAATCCAGAATCTACAAGGAACTTAAACAAATTTACAAGAAAAAAAAACAACCCCATCAGAAAGTGGGCAAAGGATATGAACAGACACTTCTCAAAAGAAGACATTTATGTGGCCAACAAACATGAAAAAAAAAGCTCATCATCACTGATCATTAGAGTAATGCAAATAAAACCACAATGAGATACTATCTCATGCCAGTCAGAATGGCAATTATTAAGAAGTCAGGAAACAACAGATGCTGCCAAGGCTGTGGAGAAATAGGAATGCTTCTACACTCTTGGTGGGAGTGTAAATTAATTCAACCATTGTGGAAGACAGTGTGGCCATATACACCATGGAATACTATGCAGCCATAAAAAACAATGAGATAATGTTCTTTGCAGGGACATGGATGAAGCTGGAAGCCATCATTCTCAACAAACTAACACAGAAACAGAAAACCAAACACTGCATGTTCTCACTCATAAGTGGAGGTTGAACAATGAGAACACACGGACGCAGGGAGGGGAACAACACACACTGGGGCCTGTTGGGGGAGGAGGGGCAAGGGGATGGAGAGCATTAGGACAAATACCTAATGTATGTGGGGCTTAAAACCTAGATGATGGGTTGATAGTTGCAGCAAACCACCATGGCACCTGTATACCTATGTAACAAACCTGCACATTCTGCACATTTATCCTGAAACTTGAAGTAAAATACAAAAAAAGGAGAAAATGGGGGAAGAAAAACAGAGGAGAGAAGGAGGTTATCCATTTGTCCATCTGTTTTTCCATAACACCAAATGCTTCCATTCATATGTGCTAAATTATATAAATATATATATAAAAAATTAATTGCCATTGTAACAATATTAGGAGGTGGGATCTTGGAGAGGTGACTAGGCCATGAGGGCTCCAACCTCATGGATGAGATTGGTACATTTTGGCCCCCTCTTGCCCTCTCTTACCCTCTCTTTGCCCTTCTACTCTTCTGCCATGTGAGGAACAGTGTTCCTCCCCTCTGAAGCATGCAGCATGCAAAGTGTCATCTTTGAGTCAGAATTGCCAAATCTGCTGGCATCTTGGACTTTCCAGCCTCCAGAACCATCACAAATAAATTTCTATTCTTTACTAATTAAAAAAAAAACCCAAAATGGATTTATAGACCTAAATGTAAAGTCCAAACTATAAAACTCTTGGAAGATAATGTAGGAGAAAACCTAGATGACCTTGGGTATGGCAATGACTTTTTATATACAAAGGCATATTCATGAAAGAAATAATTGACAAGCTGGGCTCCATGGAAATGAAAAACTCTGCTCTGTCAAAGACAGTTTCAAGACAATGAGAAGATGAGTACAGCCTGGGAGGAAATATATGCCAAAGACACATTTTATTTTTTATTAAGAACTATTAACTAAAGTATACAAAGACCTCTTAAAACTCAACAATAAGAAAACAACCTGATTTCTAAAATGGGCTAAAGACCTTAACAGACACATCACCAAAGGAGATATGTAGCTGGCAAATAACCACATAAAAAGATGGTCTAGATCATATGTCATCAAGAAAATGCAAATCAAGACAATGATAAGGTAAAATTGGCTGAGATCTGGAACAGTGACAGCACTAAATGCTGGTGAAGATGTGGAGCACAGAAGCTCTCATTCGTTGCTGGTGGGAATGCAAAATAGTATGACCACTTTGGAAGAGAGTTTGGTGGTTTTCTACAGAACTAAACATAGTCTTACCATATGATCCAAAAATTGCACTCCTTGTTATTTATTCAAAGGAGTTGAAAACTTATTTCCACACAAAGAAACCCTGCACACGATGTTTACAGCAGCCTTATTCTTAGTTACCAAAACTTAGAAGAAACTAAGATGTCCTTCAGTAGGCGAATGGATAAATAAACTGTGGTACATCCAGACAATGGAATATTATTTAGCACTAAAAAGAAATGACCTGATTGGGCACCACGGTTCATGCCTATAATCCCAGCACTTTGGGTGGCCAAGGTGGAAGGATCACTTGAGGCCAAGAGTTCCAGACCTACCTGGACACCATAGTGAGACCCTGTCTCTACAAAAAAATAAAATCAGCCAGGTGTGGTGGCATGAGCCTGTAGTCTCAGCTGCTCAGGAAGCTAAGCTGGAAAGATTGCTTGGACCCTGGAGATCGAGGCCCTGGTAAGCTATGATTGTGCTATGAAAAGACATGGAAGAAGCTTAAATGTATATTATCAAGTAAAAGAAGAAAATCTGAAAAGACTGCATACTGATGTGATTCCAACTATATGACATTCCAGAAAACAAAAAACCATGTAAATAGTAAAAAGATCAGTGGTTGCCAGGGGATAACGGGGGATGAATAGGTGCGGCACAGAGGATTTTTAGGGCAGTGAGAATACTCAGATACTATAATCATGAACACACACCATTATACTTTTGTCAAAACCCACAGAATGTACAACACCAAAAGTGAACCCCATGTAAATTATGGACTCTGGGTGATAACGGTCTACCAATGTAGGTGTATCAATTGTAATGAATGTACCACTATGGTGGCGGATGTTGGTAATGGGGGAAGCTATGCACGTGTGGGGGTAGAAGATATGTGGAACATCTTTTTGCCTTACTCTTAATTTTGCTGTGAAACTAAAACTGCTCTAAAAAATATCTTTTAAGAAAGAGTATGTGCCAGGCACAGTGCTCCCCTCACTACACGTTCATTCCAGTGGTTCAAGTAGACTCCACAGTCCCTAGTCTAAAGATGTACAGCAAAGGAGTACCACCCAATCAATAAGTTGATTACTGACTGTAGTAGATGACAGGAAGACGTCCTAAGAGTCAAGTGCATTCCTTCAAATTGAGAGGTCAGCAAAGGCTTCCTCTGAGCAGACGACATTTGATCTGACACATGGAAGATGAGAGGAAGCTGGGCATATCAGAGAACAGAAAGGAGACCAGCATGTTGGAGAGTAAGCATGCTGATATCTTCCATCAGCACTGCAAATTCACCCTCACCTTCACTCTGTATCCCCCAAGTTTCCTGATGCTCTGGTTTCCAGTTGAGCTTGGTCAATAGGGAGGACCAGCAGGAGGCTGGAAAAAGACTGACGAGGAAGTCAGTTGGGCTATGCATTTCTGCAGGTCCTGCCCATCTGAGTTGCTCCTGTACATGGCCTTTCTCTGCCTTCTCTGGGGTTCTAGCACCTTCCCCTCCTCTTTCCTTTTTTTTTTTTTTTTTTTTTGAGATGGAGTCTTACTCTGTCGACCAGGCTGGAGTGCAGTGGCATGATCTCGGCTCACTGCAACCTCCGCCTCCCAGGTTCAAGCGATTCTCCTGCTTCAGGCTCCTGAGTAGCTGGGATAACAGGCATGCGCCACCACTCCCAGGTAATTTTGTATTTTTAGTACAGACAGGGTTTCGCTATGTTGGCCAGGCTGGTCTCGAACTTCTAACCTCAGGTGATCCACCTGCCTCAGCCTCCCAGAATGCTGGGATTACAGGTGTGAACCACCACACCCGGCCTCTTTCCTCTTTAGACCTAGGGATTGCAACAACTCTTCCATCACTGTCAGACCCTGGGGACTGCATTATCCCTTGTTAGTCCCCCTAACCTATGCTCACCCTTTCCTCAGGTAACTTCATTTCCCGCCAGGAGAGAGTGATAGGAGATAATGCTGCACATTTGTCAGGGCAAAATGAGAAGACTACTTACTCTCTGTCCCCACCCCCACCCCTCCTCAGAAGCTCAGTTATGACTTCAATGCCTACTGAATTGAATTACCGTCTCCCTCATGTCTGCCTTGTTGTCCATTTTAATCTTGTTTCACCTGCTGTTGGTGGAGGCTGAGGGGGGGAGGCCTGCTTGCCTGGAAGGCTTGGTCCTGGCTGTTCTCAAGGAGTATGTGTCATCATACTTGCAGAAGAGAATCAAAACTGATGGAGTTTGGGGTGACCTTGGGGTCTTGTTGTGGGGGATGTTCTTCCTAAGCAAGGGAAGGCTAAAGAGCATCAGCAGCTTTCTGCATTTGTCTCTGGGGACTGATACCTGTTAGGAATGCTCCCTAGAGATGCTCCTGACCTCCTTCTCACGGTGCTTGCATAATTGGCCACTTGAGATGGGGAAGCTCAGAGGGGAAAACAGCAGAAATGCTCTGAGTTGGTCCAGCTGTGTGAGCAGAGGGCAGTAGAGGCTTCGCTCTAAGTCGGAACCTTGACAGACCTGGGATGAGTGACTAGTCGGCTACAGTCTTCTAATAAACTACCATAGACTGGGGGCCTGAACAACAGATATTTATTTCCTCACAGTTCTGGATGCTGGACGTTTCAGATCAACGTGCTACCAGGATTGGTTTCTGGTGAGGTCCCTCTCCTTGGGTTGCAGAAGGCAACTTCTTGCTGTGTCCTCACTCTGGTGTCTCTTCTTCTCTTTATATGGACACCAGTTCTATAGGATTAGGGCCTCATTCTTATGACCTCATTCAACCTTTACTATCTGCTTAAAGGCCCTGTTTCCAAATACAATTACATTGAAGGTAAGGGCTTCAACATGAATTCTGTGGGGACGCAAAGTAAGGATTTCTATCACAGTAAGAAAATCCAGATTTGGAAGGTCTGTTGCTGAGGCCAGCTGGGAAGCCAGAGAAGAGAAAACTGCTTCCTCATGATGCTCCAGTCTGGAGCTGGAGCTCTGCTGGGTATCAGGCAGAGGCAGGGAGAAGGGGGGAAACCCCCATGCTTCACAGAGGGATCCAAGGCAGAGGAGACTCTCAGGACACCTCCCACGAGGCTCATTTAGATCATGTGAACCTCACTCGCAGGAACCCCCCAACCCCTGCTCTGCTTTCTTCCTTTAAGCAGAGTGCATTAATTTCCTATTGCTGTGGTCACAAGTTACCCCAAACTCAGTGGCATAAAACAACAGGAACTTATTACCTGACAGTTCTGGAGGTCAGAAGTCTGACATGGATCTCATGGGGCTAAAATCAAGGTGATACTGGGGCTGCATTCCTTCCGGAGGCTCTAGGGCAGACTATTCCTTTGCCCCTAGAAGCTGCCTGCCTTCCTGGCTCTTGGCCCCTTCCTCCATCTTCAGGCATCTTCCAATTTATTTCTCCGACTTGCATCTTGCTTCCTCCCTATTGTAAGGACCCTTGTGATGACATTGAGTCTGACCAGATAATTCAGGACCATCTTCCAATATTATATCTCTTTTGCCAGGTAAGGCACCATATTCACAGGTTCTGAGGATTAGGAAGTGGACATCTTTGGGGCCATTATTTTGCTACCACAGAGGGTTCATTTTGCTTGGGCCAGATGCTGTCTTCTGTCTTTGGAAAGGCACGGAGGCCCAAAGACTTATCTTTTTTTTTTTTTTTTTTGAGACGGAGTCTCTTTCTGTTGCCCAGGCTGGAGTGCAGTGGCACGATCTCGGCGGCTCTCTGCAACCTCCACCTCCTGGGTTCATTCTCCTGCCGCATCCTCCCGAGTAGCTGGGATTACAGGCTCATGCCACCATGTCTGGCTAATTTTTGTATTTTTAGTAGAAATGGGGTTACACCATGTTGGCCAGGCTGGCCTCAAACTCCTGACCTCAAGTGATCCAGCCACCTTGGCCTCCCAAAGTGCTGGGATTACAGGTGTGAGCCACTGTGCCAGGCCCAAAAGACTTATCTTCTAAGGAAATGGTAGAAGCCGTGGCACCCAGGATCATCCAGATCAGAATGAAGTTATCCTTTTCTATTTTGAAAGAAACAGTGGGCTTGGAGCTTCTCTCCAGTGAGAATCGGGCTTGGACTAGCCCTTGTGCTGACAAATCCAGGTCCTGTTCTGTGTTTTCTCCAGGAATAATCCCCAGGTACCAGAGCCCCCCTTCTTCTAAGATTAGTGTTCAGATGAAAACCAGCCTTCAGTCCTCCTGAGTTCTCACTGTACTAACAGAATCAGGCACAGTAGCCCACTTTTGTAGGAGCCCTAGAATGCAGGCTGCACCCCAGAGGATGTCCCTGGTTGATTCCGTCCCTGCTTGCTTACAAAATCTGGACCTTGGCTCCGTACAGCCATCTGTATCTCAGCTAAGATACCCAGAAAGTATCTTAGAGTACGGCTACAGCCATACTCTAACTTTAGGACGGGAGAGAGAATCAATAAAGCCCATGTGGGCAGTGTTGCAAAAAAGCAAGGAAAATCAAAGAATGGTTTTCAAGGAGAAAGTTGGCCTGGGGGGTGGAATGGGCGCCAGGGGGAAAGGGCAGCAATTGGGCAATGAATGGAAACAGGCCAGAGAACAGAGGGAAACGGAGCACATAAACTCACCTCCCTGAAGTTGTTGAATTAGGAAAATTAAAAATATAAATTAAATAATACGGCTGTTCTCTGAGGTCCCTTCCAGCTTTGAAATTTTTTATGCTTCTGTAAGCTTTCAGGGAAAAGAATAAACCAACCACTAATATCAAGGAGATTGTGAAAGCTTCAAGGGTTTTAGAAGCTGCACCTAACAAGAACAAGGATGTTTGCTGCACACACTGGAAGGCCTAGAGGGAGAAGTGGGTACTTGGTTCACCATTATCTGAATGGAGGCTTATCCAAAGCAAACCCTGCTTTCAGGCATTTACCCTGGATCTGTTTGGCTGTGCTAAACTCTTAGAACAGGGATATTGTTTTCCTTTTACATCAACAGGAGCTACAAGAAGAGGCCCTTTAATCCATTATGTACTCTCACTCCCCAAAGAGGTGAGAACCAGTTAAGAGGAAGTGAAAGGCTTTCCTATTAGAGTGCCTGATGAGGGCTGGTCCTGCTGCAGGCTCAGAGGCTCTTAAGTGCATTAGATTTGGATATCACAGTGAGGGAATGGGTCTCTCTCTTGTCCCACTTTACTCTAGCTTTTCTTCATTAATGCAGGAAGAAAATCTTCCTGACGTGTCTTTTGACATCTAAGAATTAACAGAAGAGAGAAAAATATGACATCATATGTCATACTGACACTGTAGGACCATTGTCATTCTAAGGTCAAGGTAACAGAAATTAGAGGTGATCTTTAAATCTACAGCCTGAGGGTGGTGGTGGTGGTGGTGGTTTATCCTTGAATTAAACACGAACTATCTCTCAGATGGGGACTAGCGTGAGCTTGTTCATCATTATAACCCTGGAGCCAAGAGCAGTACGTGGACATGGAAGACACTTACTAAATATTTGCCAAGTGAAGGCATGAATGAATACTTACGACGGAAATAGATCCTTGAACCCACAGGAACTAACTCTGGACAGCTTGTGAATAAATACATCTTGATAACGTTCCCCATAAGGTCATTGATGGTAGTGAGAGGGATAGTCCATGTTAAAGAAAAACCTGTCATTTTACAGCTTCTGATGTTTCCTTGTAGCTACTGAGAGGGGAGACAAAGAGCCACAGCACTTAGTTTAGGCACTTAATGACACTTGAGACGTGCATGAAGGAGATTGAGATAAGAGAGACGGGCCTGAGTAGGAAGCAGCCCTGATCCGCACAAAAGTGTCCTAAGCAGGCCGAAAGGAGGAGGGCCAGGATGGGTTACAGGAGGTGGTCTCTGAAGAAAACACAGGCTGAGAACAGTCCCCGTGGGAGGCAATGGCCAATGCATTTCTAGGATCAATGATGTTTGACATCAATTTAGAAATTGTTTCCTGCTCTCTGCCTTTTAGAATAAAAGCCCCAAAGTTCAGAAAAAAGTGCCTACAAAATCTTATGTAAGTGGGTCTTTGAGGACGGATGGCATCTGGAATGGGGGTCTAGAGAAGAGGGACATCAGATGAATTATGGACAGGCACATGCAGACATAAACTGCAGTGTGACTTAGGAACAGAATGGGGCACACCCACTGGTGGCAGGCTGAACAATGGGGCCCGAGGATGTCCCTGAAGTGTGTGAATAAGTTACCTTCCACGGTAAAAAGGACTTTGCAGATGTGATTAGGTTAAGGATTTCAAGGGCCCACTGGGGGACCTTGGGCAGGGAGCTGCTTGCCTCTTTCAGGACTATTCACCTTCCTTAAGCTATCGCATCCTGCGTGGCCCATTTATCATCCTTGTATTCATTCCTGATCACTCCTCATGGATGGGCAGCTGTCAGTGGATCCTAAGCACGAGCAGCCTCAAGTTCAAGCTCAACATTCTTGACTTGACGACAGGTGTGTTCTCTTATTCTCTATTTGCATTGATTTGTTTATGTGTCCAGCAGGCACTTTGAGCAGTGATTGTGTAAGACACCCTTCCAGGACTGTGTGTGTGTCATTTTGAACCCTGGGCCCCACTCCTAGTTCAGGCCTGTAGACTGTGTGTGTAGATTGTGCTGCAGCAAGCTCTCAGCATCAATGTAGAAGAACAAGGCGCCGCTGCATTCCTTCAGTTGTAGTCCCTTCCCCAGAACTCTGTTTTATAAGAACTTTCTTTGGGATGGTGGTGGAGGGAATGTTGCTGCTAGTAGTTGAATTGAGAGCAATACAGTCACTAAGTCTCTACTGAGTCTCTATTCTCAAAAAGGTGTGTCTTCCAGAGCCGGGGAGACAGGCATGGAGGCTGTGTTTGCCACGGCTCCCGGGACAGATGCAGTTGTGCAAACCATGTGTCCTTCTCAAGGGCACTGCCAAGTGACCATGTATGAAGCTCAGCCTTGAAGCAGCATCACCCCCACTGCTGCCCCACAAAGCAGGGAGTGGATGGGAAGAGTGAGATCAGGCAGAGGAGGGCCAGGATGTGAGTGGAGGTGTGCGCCATGACTCCAACATTCTAGACAAGCTGTCAGATCTCCTGGGGGCAGTAGCTAGGATATCCTACAAGGGAAGCTGAAGAAATAGCCTTCCAGGTCTAAGCAACCTGGTCCCAGCTACGCGGGAGGCTGAGGCAGGAGGATCTCTTGAGCCCAGAGGGTCAAGGCTACAGTCAGCTGTGTTTCCATCACTGCACTCCAGACCAGCAGGGCCAGACTCTATTTCAAACAAAAATGCTTCATGTGGCCTAATTCGTGTCCTCCAAGATTTGATAATCTAGTATAGGACATAGGCTATGTGGAAACAGTAGCAATGCAAGGCTGAATATGAGAGACATGAGCATATTAAAATAATTTAAAAGACACAATTGCTATAGCCGATGCTTCCCCAAGTGGTGGCCTTGTAGGATTCAATAGGCTGGAGGTGAGAACACAGAGGGAACAGAAAGCGCACCGAGGGGAGCAGGAAAGGACACTGCATGTTGAGAATGCAGGCAGTGGATTGTTGGACCAGATCCTTTGGGACATAAAGCTGGGACAGTCGTTGAGGCCAGGTGGCTGAAGACAGAGGTACTGGTCCAAGGAGTTTAATCTTTTGGTAAGTAATGTGGAGCAACTGAAAATATATGAAAAAGTAGAAACATAATCAAGTGGCAGCTTTTTGAATAGCATTAACCTGGTGCTTATAAAAGGGTTGTTGTTTTTTTTTTAATCAGTTTTGCTCTTGTCACCCAGGCTGGAGTGCAATGGCATGATCTTGGCTCACTGCAACCTCTGCCTTCTGGGTTCAAGCAATTCTTCTGCCTCAGCCTCCTGAGTAGCTGAGATTACAGGCACCCGCCACCACTCCCAGCTAATTTTTGTATTTTAGTAGAGACCGGGTTTCACCATGTTGGCCAGGCTGGTTTCGAACTCCTGGCCTCCGGTGATCCACCTGCCTTGGCCTCCCAAAGTGCTGGGATTACAGGTGTGAGCCACCGTGCCCAGCCAGGGATTTCTTTTGGCTTGATTATTTTCTTTGCCTGAGAGCATGATAGGGTCTTCCTCTACTGTGGAACTCTGAGCCTTCTTGGCTCCCTTCTCCACAGAGCGTAATGCATTCATTTCACGGACGTGCGTGTGATATAGACAGGGGCCTGCATGGACAAGAAAGCTGTTACCAGGCAGAGGCGGCCAGTTTCACTTTGTGCCACATCTACCACAGGGTGACAAGACTGGAGGATCACTCAGGCAGGATGGAAAGTAGAGCCTCCTGCCTTCAGCCCCCAGAATTTATATGAAAATCTCTGTTGGATGATGGACTGGGACCCAGGTGGGCCTGGGAATTGAGCCAATTTTATGATGCAAACAATTATAGTTAATCCAAAGAGGAGGGAAAACCTGTTGATCATACAGCTAATGGTGTACTGTAAGTGTAGGCAAAATCTTTTCCATGGCTGGGTGCAGTGGCTCATGTCTGTAATCCCAGTACTTTGGGAGGCCGAGGCGGGAGGACAGTTTGAGCCCAGGAGTTCAAGACCAGCCTGGGCAACATAGTAAGACCCCATCTCTACAAAAAATTTTAAAATTAGCCAGGCATAGTGGCACACACCTGTATCCCAGTTACTTGGGAGGCTGAGGTGGGTGGATCACTTGAGCCCAGGAGGCTGAGGCTGCAGTGAGCTGTGATTGGATCACTGCACTGCAGCCTGGGTGACAGAGCAAGACCCGGTCTCAAAACAAACAAACAAACAAAACCTTCTGCACAATCTAAAATTCAACACTTATTTTCCAAATACCTAAGGTGCTTTGCATGTATTTACAAAATGTATAAGCAAATGATTTTTCATATCAGATCACACTTAGGATCCGTATTATAACCTAAATATCGATCAATAGGAAAATGGATAAATAATTGACTGCATACTTGTACCATAAAGTACGATGTAGCTGTTAAAATAAGAATCCAGTAGACATGAATGAGCTGATTAGGAACATTCTCCATGACATATTGTCAAGTGAAATAAATAAGTTCCAGACCAATATGCATAGGGTAAGCTCACTTTTATATAAAAAGAAATAGATACAGACCTATAGATATGTAATAAAGGACAGAAAAATGTTGGAAAAGATTCTGTTAAAAGCATTTAACTAACAGAGGGTGGGATTGGAGAAGAGGCTGTAATTTCCACTTCTTTCTTTAATCATTATAAATGTTAGAACTTGAGGCAACTTTTATTTTCTTCTTGTTCTTCAGTTTTTTTTTTTAAAAAAAAACCTTTTAAAAGATTCATAAAGGGTTTTTACTATTTACAGGAGTGGTGATCATTTAATAAAGTGAAGAATAGTAATAGCTATTATTTATTGAGCGCTGGCTATATGCCAAATCTGTGTCAAGAGCTCTACAAACATTATCTCCTTGATCCAATACCCTTTTGAAGTAGGTACCATTATTATCTCCACTTTATGGATAAGGAAACAAGCTTACGGAGCTTAGATGACCTGTTGAGGGTCTCAAGTTTTCCTTTGCAGCCTGTTGGCTCCACAGATTACTCTTGCCTGGTAAATTGTTCCTGGATAATCCTTTGAAAATATGAATAACACTGTGCTCTAGGTTTTTCATAAAGTAGATTTTTAATCATGGGTATGTGATGCTGTGCTTCACGGTAGTGATCAGCTTCCCAAAGACAACATTTGCATTTGTACGCTTCTTCGTTTTTTACCCTACCTCAATGGATAACACGTTGGATAACACGCCTATAATCCCAGCACTTTGGGAGGCCGAGGCGGGCAGATCACTTGAAGTCAGAAGTTCGAGACCAGCCTGGCCAAAATGGTGAAACCTCATCTCCACTAAAAATACAAAAATTAGCCAGGCATGGTGGCACACGCCTGTAATCCCAGCTACTCAGGAGGCTGAGGCAGGAGAATTGCTTGAACTTGGGAGGTGGAGGTTGCAGTGAGCCAAGATGGTGCCATTGCACTCTGGACTCCAGCCTGGGTGACAGAGTGAGACTCTGTCTCAAAAAAAAAAAGACACAAAAACAAACAAACAACAAAACCCCACACTGTCAGCTGTGTTTATTATCTCTGGAAGGTAGGAAGTAGAGGAAGCTCTTATTGAGGGTTGCCCAACACTCCATATTGATGGTAGTGGTTGCCAGAGAGTAGACCCTGCTAATGACACCACTCATCAGCAAGAGCACAGCCTGGCACTCTGCATTTGGTGTGAGGGAGGGGTCAGCTGTTGCCGGATCCATGCCTAGTGGCTACATACACTTGGGAGACAGCTGGGATAAGATGAGAATCTGTGGTCTTTGAACACAGACAAGCATCTTTGCCCACCTTGGGGAGAAATGCTTGCTGATGGAGTCCTTAGCCTTAGAATGCATGGCATCCCGACTGGATGAAACATTCAGCCTTCACGGGATACTTTACAGATCACAGACTCACACTGACTTTGCCCTCTCTCCCAGAGAGGACAGAAGGAAGGAGGGGAGGGAAAGCAGAGGTGAGCTTTAATCTCTGCTACCTGTCACTTTGCCCTGTTTTTCTAACTTGTTTTCTCTCATTATGATCCAGCTGATCTTTTTCCCCTCTTATATGGCTTTGCCTGAAATTTCTTGCATTTCTCTAAGGCTTACTAAATCCAATTGTCCACCAATATCAACACAAAATGAACTGTGCCCATATTTGCCCTTGGAAAGGATTGTATTAACTATATTTTTAAATTTTCTGTATTCTTCATGCTCTGGTATCTGGGGTCTTGCTGACCTAGGAGGGAATACCCCTCCCAGAGTTAACCAATTCCTAGAGATAGTGAAGGACTTGCTGGAGAGCATGCTTTTCATAAGCAAGCTGACCAATCCAGAGCCCACAGCCCCCCACCTCCTCTACTGGGCTCTCAAACTCTGAACTACTCTCTACCTGCCTTAGGAACCCCGGGGCCAGGAACCAGACAACCAGAGACAGCCCCTATGTCCCAGAGCCTGCTGAAATTATCCCAACTAGCCAATCCTAAGCCTGCTTACCCTGCTCTGCCTTACCTTCCTATGGAAACCACAATAAAAGTCTTACCCATGTTTTCCCTCTGCTGTCTCTGCCTCTTGTCCTAACCTGGTGCTTCCCCATGTAGCCCTATGTGCTGTGTCCCCTTGTTTATAGGCATCTGTGAGTAAAAACCTACTTCATGTCAGCCATTTCTATGTCTGTGTGTCTTACCATACCTGATTAAAACAAATCTCAGGTACCTTTTTTTTTTTTTTTTGAGAAGGAGTGTTGCTCTGTTGCCTGGGCTGGAGTGCAGTGGCACGATCTCAGCTCACTGCAAGCTCCGCCTCCTGGGTTCATGCCATTCTCCTGCCTCAGCCTCCCCAGTAGCTGGGACTACAGGCACCCACCACCACGCCCGGACAATTTTTAATATTTTTAGTAGAGATGGCGTTTCACCGTGTTAGCCAGGATGATCGCAATCTCCTGACCTCGTGATCCGCCTGCCTCGGCCTCCCAAAGTGCTGGGATTACAGGCATGAGCCTGCTATTCAACTGTATATCAAAGGATGACATTTATATTTATTATAAATATTTTTATTTTTAACAGATTCAACACACACTCTTTGTACATACTAATAATTCCTTAGGAAGACAGAAACTAGTAGATAATCATTCATTAATTAATTGATAAAATCCTATGCTAAAAAAAATCCCTCTATGTTGTAAGCACATTTGTGATCCCAGTTGCAATCCATTCGTTATGGCATTCTGCTAGTGTTTTGCTGATTAAAAGACATTCAGGGACTTGTCCATTCTCTGTAGGCTCAGCTAGGACCTGGGGCCAGTGGCAGGACCCATGTTGAGGGATGTGGGCTTTGCTTAGTCAAAGTCTCAATGTCTCAGGCCCCAATGTTGCCTTGGCCTCACTTCCTTACATACCCTATCCAGGAGTTCTGGATCTACTCAGAAGGGTGATGCATAAAAACTCATCACTGGTTCATGCCTGTAATCCCAGCACTTTGGGAGGCCGAGGCAGGCAGACCACCTGAGGGCGGGAGTTCGAGACCAGCCTGACCAACATGGAGAAACCTTGTCTCTACTAAAAATACAAAATTAGCCATGCACAGTGGTGGGCGCCTGTAATCCCAGCTACTCAGGAGGCTGAGGCAGGAGAATTGCTTGAACCCAGGAGGTGGAGGTTGTGGTGAGCTGAGACTGTGCCATTGCACTCCAGCTTGGGCAATAAGAGCGAAACTGCATCTCAAAAAACAAACAAACAAACAAACAAACAAACAAACTCATCACTTTTTCTTTTCCAACTCCTGGATATTGGTATTGTTTTTTTTCTGCTGGACTCAGGTCTATCATTTTTACAAAGCTGCTTCTGGGAGACCATCCCGGTGCCTAGCCTAGGTGGTTGCCAGGCAGTAGGAAAGTTTTTCCTTCCTGCATCTGGACAAAATCCCTCGTGTGGCAGTTCATGCCCTTCTTTCCTTGTTCCGGCCTCATTGAGCTGGACGTTGCTATTCTTCTTGTAGAAAATTTCCACAGTCTTGCACACTGTTATTTGTTCTTCTTCACAATAAATCAAACAGATGGCTCCATCCTTTCCTCACAGGTCCTATTTTCTGGCCTTTAATCATGTTTGTTGCTTAATGTTGGCCAATCCACTCTGCAGCCATTTGTCTGAGACCTCTGCAGCTGAGGCTGTCGATGGTCCCTCTTGAGTGCATCAGGGTTCTGGGGTTTGATGAGCAATCACTCCTATCAGTGGGCTGGATATTAAACAGCTGGGACTCTCTGCAACCAACCATTGCAGAGACTTGCCCAGAAGTCGGGGAAGCAATTTCAGAGACAAGAAGCAATTGCTTCAAAAACTCCAACCAGTTCCTGTGATGTGTTCTGTGACTGAATACAACCCAGTGATCGAGGGAGGA
Source organism: Pongo abelii (assembly GCF_028885655.2). Taxonomy (NCBI): domain Eukaryota; kingdom Metazoa; phylum Chordata; class Mammalia; order Primates; family Hominidae; genus Pongo; species Pongo abelii. The sequence continues at coordinate 11,440,389 of NC_072004.2, read as the reverse complement.
ACTGGGTTCTGTGTTTCATATACAGACTCCGTAAACTTCCCATTTTTTCCCACTTATATCACCAGCTTGCTCAACTGGGGACTGTCACCCAGGCTAGGGAGTGTGGACCTTAACAGAACCTTTCCTCTACCTGCAGATATTAAACAGCACATAAAACCTAACATGAAGGCTGGATCCAGGCAGAAAGAGGTCTTGATTATTTCATTAAACACTTACTGTACATGTGCCATGTGCCTGGCACTGTGCTGCCTGCAGAGGTGTACACAGAGATGCATAAGAGCCATACCCTGTACACCTGCCTCATACAGATCGTGGTCTAGCAGGCCAACAAATGCATGTGAATAACTCCTTATTATCCAGGGCAGACTCTGAGAAATGCTATAGCAGGGGCGTATTATTAGTATTCAGGAGGCAGTCCAGGGCAATACAAGATTAATTCAGTGTAGGAGAGTAGGGGAGGGCTTCATGAAAGGATGAGATATTTGAAATTAGTCTTGTATTCATAATGTCTTTTTTTTTTTTTGAGACGGAGTCTCACTCTGTCGCCCAGGCTGGAGTGCAGAGGCACGATTTTGGCTCACTGCAAACTCCACCTCCCAGGTTCACGCCATTCTCCTGCCTCAGTCTCCCGAGTAGCTGGGGACCACAGGCGCCCGCCACCACACCCGGCTCATTTGTTTGTATTTTTTTTTTAGTAGAGATGGGGTTTCACTGTGTTAGCCAGTATGGTCTCGATCTCCTGACCTCATGATCCGCCTGCCTCAGCCTCCCAAAGTGCTGGGATTACAGGCGTGAGCCACCGCTCCAGCCCACAGTGTCTTTTACACCATAACTCCTTTTAATTCTCACAACTACCCAACGATGGGAACAGGCCGGGATTATGCCTGTTTGTCAAGTGAGACATCGGGGCCCAGAGAGGTTAAGTGACCTTTCAAAGGCCACACAGGGAGTAGGCAGCAGATCCACGTGGAGCCTGTCTAAATCTGGGAGGAGTGTTCTGCTATCTTACTTCTCAGGAGAGTAGGGCAGGTCAGAAGATGGTGCACCGGAGGCTGGTTCTCCCAGAAGATACAAAGATGGGTTTGTGCACTGAATAAGGGGGCCTGGCCCAGCCTGAGAGTTTGCAGAGGGGCCCCTCATCCTGGCCATCAAGACTGTCTGCATCCACAGTTTGGTCTCCTCCAGGAGAGCAGATCCTTTCTACCAAACAGCCTCATCCATCCTCATTAGCACATGGTCTGCTACACTAAACAGCGTGGCGACAGAAATCGTCACTCCTCCTTCAGTGTCTGCTTCTGTAGGGCTCAGAGCTCACTCCTTGGGATACTGAGCTTTCTTTATTCCCCGACAACACACCCAGGGGAGGGGAGAGTGAAGAACAAAGAGAGAGGAGGAACATTACTATCAGAGCCCACCAACTAGCTTTGCAAGGTTGACTTTTCATCATTTCATTAGGGTAACATCACAATAGGCAGACATGTTCACCACCTTACAGATGAGAAAACCGAAGCCTGAACAAGTTGCATTATCACCCAGAAGATACTCACTGGTTGGACTTTAAGATAAGTCTGGTAAAGTATTTAAGACAATACTTAACACATGGTAAGTGCAAGACCTTGTTTTTTCAGGCATTCTATTTTTTTTTTTTTTTTTTCAGACGGAGTCTCGCTATGTCATCCAGGCTGGAGTGCAGTGGTGTGATCTCGGCTCACTGCAACCTCCGCCTCCCAGGTTCACACCATTCTCCTGCCTCAGCCTCCTAAGTAGCTGGGACTACAGGCACCCACCACCAAGCCGGGCTAATTTTGTGTATTTTTAGTAGATACGGGGTTTCACCACGTTAGCCAGGATGGTCTCGATCTCCTGACTTCGTGATCCACCTGCCTCGGCTTCCCAAAGTGTTGGGATTACAGGCGTGAGCCACTGCGCCCGGCCCAGGCATTTTCTATTTTTATGGAAGGCATCTATCTATCTCATCTGTCTTTTTTTTTTTTTCTGAGACTGAGTCTCACTCTGTCACCAGACTGGAGTGCAATGGCGTGGTCTCGGCTTACTGCAACCTCCACCTCCTGGGTTCAAGCGATTCTCCTGCCTTAGCCTCCCAAGTAGCTGGGACTACAGGTACATGCCACCACACCCAACTAATTTTTTTTTGCATTTTTAGTAGAGACAGGGTTTCACTATGTTGGCCAGGCTGGTCTCGAACTCCTGACTTCGTGATCTGCCTGCCTTGGCCTCCCAAAGTGCTGGGATTACAGGCATGAGCCACCGTGCCCGGCCTATCTCATCTACCTTTATGGAAGTTAATGAGAAACTGGCATTTCCCTGTGCATGGAAAGCTTCTATTCCGAAAGACAGCTTTCAACCTGTGTTGTAACTGTCGACTGCATGGGTGGTGGTGTAATTCAGAAAAGGCTCCTCGGGAAGACTGAGGATTGATGGATTAGGATCAACAGTAAAGGGGAAGGAGTGCAAGGTAGAGCGATGAGTGGCAGGGACACCACTGGGGAGCTACGGAACGGGTACCAGGGAGGGCTGCTTGCATTTGAAACGCTGGGGCCCTTTGGAGACTTTGGGGCATCATAAATATTCAGTTGGTCACCATGCATATTCAATGAGGCAGAGATTTGCAGATAGGCTCTTGAGAGAGCTGGAACTGACAAGAGGGACTGACTTCTTTTAAGAATCTCCCAGTATCAAGGGAGCATACGGCACAGCAGAGAACTGGACGAGATTATAGGTAGTGGCAAAGAGCTAGAAGCTTCGATGAAGGGAAGTGGATGAGTGACAGCCTACAGGAGCTGAGGGCCCTGCTAGAAAGACTTGAAAAGCATCCCCCAGTTGAATGGCCAGGGTACACAGTGGAATTGTGGGTCTTATTATTTCTATTTGTGTGTAACTCTCTATAATCTCTGGGGAGTTTTTCTTGCTTGACAGGTTGTTATAAAATCCCAGAAATATAGCCCTAAAGAGAATATTCGAGACAGCCTCCAAGTCCTGCAGTTCTTTGTGTGCAGAGCGGGAGGTACACCCCTGGTGAGGGCTAAGGGCTCAGGTCCCCTCCCACCTCCGACAGCATGGCCTCAAGGTCATTTGCTTCACTTAGGAGGTTCAAAGAACAATTTCACTGGAGGACATGGCTCTGCAGCTACAAAACAAAATGTGTGAAAACCAACTATCTTGTCCGAATTCATCATCTTATGGATGTAGATGCCTGGAGCTAGAGGAGGGAAGAGTCTTAAGTTAGTGGCAGAATCCAGGCTAGAACTTAGCTGTGCTCATACCCAGGGTCCAGTTTCTGCTTATTTCTGTTTGTGAAGGAGGCTGTTTATGGAGCCAGGTGACTGTCAGCACACCGAGTGCCTCTGGGTGAATTAGGAAGAGGAGAACTCCCCTGCGAAGTCACAGCCCCAGTGAGCAAAATGGCTCCCTCCACCAGGTGCCTCGGTGTAGAGCACAACCGGTATGACCGTCCATATCAAGTAACAGAGGTGGGTTTGGCGGGGCCCATGTGCTGTTAGTGCATCCTCCTCCCGCCCTCCAGTCCTCTGTCTCCCATCACTTTTTGAAAATGTGCATTTAGTAAATGCCTCCTGCATGCACAATGATGTTTTCATGACTCACCTCATAAAGAATGCCCTTGGAAAGGTAAAGCGATGGGTTTACATTTACAAAGTGCCTTTCTAACCGTGACAATTTTAAATTGTTGGGAGGACAGTTCTGGGTGCTGTTAAGACAATATGGACTTCCATATATTTTAACATCTATGGTCAAGCCTCAATCCTTCATGCACCCTAGAAGAAAATGCACTCATTTTAGTATCAACAGGATTTGGAGAATATCTTAAAATGATGTGTATTGCTTTGAGCGCAAAGGTACTCCCAAGAGCTTTTCGATGACAAGAAGGGTTTTCAATGACCAGTAGGTAGTGCAACCATTGCAGATACAAACAGTACCCAGCGTAGCGCCCTGCTGTGAGGATTTAGCCTTCTAAAATGGAATGTGACCCCTCTCCCATGGTTTCTGTGAAAATTGGGGGTGTCAGGGAAAAGGAAACACTCAGTGGGGTGAGAATCTTTACTCCTGGGCTCTTCTGGGAGCAAACTGTGAAGGGTCTGTGTTCTGTTTTTGTGAAGAGTGCCATTTGGGTGTGATGCTCATGCTTGTGCACACACTTCCATCTGTGCAGACTCAGTAAATATTTGTTAAAGGAATAAACGGTTTTGTTCTCCTAAGAAGGCTGGAACTCCTCTTCTGTCATGAATTTGCTTCCATCATTATTATTTTTAGTCTCACATTTACATCATGTTTGCTGTGTGCCAGGCATTGTTGTCGGTGTTTAGCATATGTTGACTCATTCAATTCTAACCTTATGAAGTAGGTACTATTATCCCATATGAAATCTCCACAAACTCCCTCTCTTTTATTTTATTTTAAATAAGGAGTACAGGATGACACTGCATTGAGTCATTCATTCATTGAACTTTTTTTTTTTTTTTTTTTTTGAGACGGAGTCTTGCTCTGTCGCCCAGGCTAGAGTGCAGTGGCACGATCTCAGCTCACCGTAAGCTCTGCCTCCTGGGTTCATGCCATTCTCCTGTCTCAGCCTCCTGAGTGGCTGGGACTACAGGTGCTCACCACCACGCCCAGCTAATTTTTTGTATTTTTTTTTTAGTAGAGACGGGGTTTCACTGTGTTAGCCAGGATGGTCTCAATCTCCTGACCTTGTGATCCACCCGCCTTGGCCTCCCAAAGTGCTGGGATTATAGGTATGAGCTACTGCGCCCAGCCCATTGAACATTTTTAAAGCACACCTGCTATGTGTCAGGAACTGCTCCAAGTAGGAGTGACAGCCAGGATGAGTTCTCTGCTCTGAAGGTTCTCCCATTTGAATTGGAAAGAAATAGATAACAAATGAGTGAACAAATGTCTATAAAAATAACCCATTTGGATAAGTGCCGTGATGGACATGAAGGGCCTTTGAGAAAGTGGCATTTAGACTAGGGCATGAAGGAGCCACACGCCTGGAGCACAGAGAAAAGCATTTCACAGCGGGGGCAGGGTGTCCACAGGCCTGAGGTCTGGGATGGCCCAGCTTGGTCTGGGAACTCACAGGAGGCTAATTGACTGGGCAGGACAATGCAGAGGAAAGTGGAAAATTGGCTGAGTGTAGCCATGGGCCAGAATGCAGAGTCCTCTGAAGGCCAAGTACAATGGGACGTCAATGGGAGGCTTGAAGTAAGGAGTTATCTGATCAGATTAATGTCTGAAAAGGATCACTTTGCCTGCTCTGTGGGGAATAGGCTGTAGGAAGAGGGTGCAGAGAGGATGTGGGATGTGGGCAGAGAGGATGAACAGTAGCTCCTGAAGAAGCCCAGGCGAGAGATAATGGTGACTCACTTCAAGGAGGCTGCAGTGATGATGGAGGAGGAGGGAGCATTGGAAGCTATAGTTTGGAGGTAGAACCTTGAAGATGTGCAGAAATAGATTGAATATGAGGATTAGGAAGAGACAGCGGTAAAGAATGATTGCCAGGTTTTGACTTTAAAAATCGAATAAATGAGAGGCACTCCAGAAAACATTTTAGCTTATTGGTTTATATAAGCCAACGTGGACTATTGATTTAACTTATAAAATTAAATATAAACATACCATAGGACCCAGCAATCCCTCTCCTAGGTATTTACCCAAGAGAAGTGAAAACTTACATCCAAACAAAAGCTTGTATCCTAAATGTCCTTCAGTGGGTAAATCGATAAACAGAGTGTAGTACGTCCTAACCCTTAATCCCTGGCAACCACTGATCTGTTCTCTGTCCCTACAGTCTGACCTTTTCCAGAATGTCATATTAATGGAATCATAAGTTTTCAACCTTTTGAGACTGGCTTCTTTCACCTGGCATAATGCCTTTGGGATTCATCCATGCTATTGTGCGCTTTGATAGTCTATTCTGTTTTATTGTCGAGTAGTTTTCCAGCAACGTTCCCACCAAAAGCTAATTTTAATGTATGTAAGTTTAAAAATAAATTTCAAAAATATTTTTAAGTAGAAAAGAAAAAAGAAGCAAGAGGCAGAGATGAAAACTAATGGAGTGGATAATTTTGCTACTTTCTGTGATGGGTAAGATGGGAGAAGGCACAGATTGGTGAAATAGTGGGGGAAATGAAGAAGCTATATTTAAATTCCATTTATTCCAGTTTGGTAGGCTTGAATTATGCTTAAAAGCAGGTTGGGTTAGGCAGTAAGTAAGCACTGTCCCGCTGAGGGTCTCCAGAAGCAAGGACGATAAACTCCTTGAGCGAGGGGAATAGGGCAGGATGAGGGGTGGGAGACAGAAGAGCTCAGGTTTCCCGAAGCTGCTGTTGCTGCTGCCTGGACCTCAGGCTCTCTTCTACCAAGTGTCTGTTCTGTGGCCAATACTGTCTTGGAGTCAGCCTGGAAAAATGACCTTTTAGCATCCACATTGGATCATCTATGATATCTCTTTGTAGGTCTCACTCTGTTTAGGGACTGCTTTCAACATCCCTGGGCCTCTTCCAAAATCATGAGCATTGATTAATGAGTCATTATAAGAAGCAGAGGAAAGGCTGAAAGGAAATTAATGCCAATGCCTGTCTGTTCTCTGGTCCTGAGGAAAGCTGAGGAATGTTTCCAAAGACCTGGATCCGGATTGAGGGTGGGGAAAAAGGGGACAATATGGAGGAGGAAGAGGAGGAGAGGAGGAAGAGGAGAAGGGGGAGGAAGAGGAGGAGGGGGAAGAAGAGGAGGAGGGGGAGGAAGAGGAGGGGGAGAAGAGGGAGGAGGAGAAGATAGAGGAGGAGGAAGAGAGGAGAAAGGGAACTCAGAGAAGTAGTCACAGGAGAACAAGGAGGAGAGGAAGAGAGTAAGAGGAGAATAAGAGGAGGAAAAAAGAGAGGATGAAGGGAGAAGAGAAAGAGGAGGAGAAGGAAGAGTAAGAGAAGGAGGTAGAGTAGAGAGGAGGAGGGGAAGAGAGGAAGAGGAGAAGGAGGGGAGGAGAAGGAGAGAGGAGAGGAAGAGGAGGAGAAAGAGGAAGAAGAAAAGTGGACAAGAAGGAAGGAATGCTGTGAGATTCAGTGCCAACCTTTCAGGTTCTGGAGCAGAGATCTCATTTGCTCATGGGATTTTTGCCCCCACCTGTGTCTGCAGCATGAAACACAGAGGTGGTGATCCACTGAGTCACTCTAATTCCTTTTATCTGCTGATGAGGAAGCTGACCTTGAGTCACCTGCTGGACTCTATGTACAATCTACCATTGCCATTAAAGAGAGGAAACAGGACTGGGCTTACCTGTATGGTGTTGTTTGCATGGGATGTGAGCACATGGGGGACAAAGGTTTCCTTAAAATGCCAGAAACACAACCACAAGGATTGTGCATGTAGGGATACATACAGAACACATAAGCATCCCACAAAAAAATACTGAGAGGACATGCAACAGTGCTATGCACCGATATCCCCAGAAGACTTGGATTAATTGCTTTCTCTTGTGCAAGCTGGCCCTACCTCCACCCACTATGCCCGGCTCTACATGAAGAGCCTCTGACCACTGCTGGAGATAAAGCTTGTTCTCCACGTCCGTGGTCCTGTCTCCTACACAGAGCCAGGCATTGCTGCTCCCCACTGCCCTTGTCAAGCAGTTGCACAGTGGATGAGCAGGACCTTGATGGTAAACCACAGACTTTCAGAGCTAAAGGACCTTTCTATTGAGTTCAACCTGCCACATCTAAGGATTTCTTCTGCAATCTTGAGTTCAACCTGTCACATCTAAGGATTTCTTCTGCAATCTTCCTCACCAATGGTCAACGTTCCTAAAGCTTGAACATCTCTGGAGATGGACAGCTCATGACAGCACAGGCAGCACACTGCAGAGATGGCAGCTTTGATGGTCTGGAAGTCTTTCTTATATTGTGCCTGACCCTGCCTCTGTGCAATTTCCACACACTGGGCCTGGCTCAGCTCCTGAGACAACACAGAGCATACCCGCCCTGGGATGTGGGAAATGTGCATTTGTGTTCATGTGGCAACTCCAATGTCGCCTCTGTGGACAGGAGAGGTCCTGTCCAACCACTCTATCAGTCCTGGTGTTCCCTCCCCTGCCCAGTCATTCCTTATCACACTATCCTGTTTGATTTGTTCATGCTACCTATCATATTTAACATTACCTAGTTACTTAATTACTTGATGATTTTGTCTCCCCCAACTAAATGTAACCCCCTTGAGAGTATCCACAGAACATATAAACGTTTCTGACATATAGTAGATGCTAAAAACTTTTGTCGGATGAATGAATGAACGTACATTTCTTATCTCTAACCTCTTCCTCCTCCATAGGGCAAACAGAATAAGAATTGAAAAGGCCTGTTGGATGTGGTGAAGTTTTAAGATAGCACTTTGTGTATTGTAGGGAAAAATATGGAGATCATATTGAAGGGAGCAGAGAATGGATGGGAAAGATGGGAGCAGGGGCTGTGGGTAAAACCACGCATTTGAGATGCCTGGAAGAGTGGGAGTGGGGAACGGGTAGCACAGTGACCAGCAGGGTCAGTTTCCTCATTTCCCAGCTTCTCCCAAAGCCCCACAGTCTGACCTCTTTCCTCTTGTCACACATAGTGAGCCTCATCATGGATAATCTGGCCAAATCTGTTTTTTTTTTTTTTAAATTTTCTATTTTCCCTCCTGTCCTGGTCTACCTTGCTCCTTATCAGAGAATGAAAAAATAATGTTTTCAACATCAAATAGTAAAGGCTGACAAGAAACCTGGACCCAGCACTTGAGGGGCAAGGTTCATGGTGTCTCAAGAAGAAAGGCATCATGAACTGCAATAGGCTTCTGTAACCATCGACCAATTGGTTCTTCTTTCTAAAAATTCCTCCTTCCTTGGTGCAATTTCCTGGATTCTTTATATTTTGGGTCTTGTCCTACTCTCTTGGATTACTCTGATTTTTTTTTTTTTTTTCTTTTCTTTTGGATGGAGTTTTGCTCTTGTTGCCCAGGCTGGAGTGCAATGGCGCAATCTTGGCTCACTGCAACCTCTGCCTCCTGGGCACAATATTGGCTCACTGCAACATCTGTCTCCTGAGTTCAAGTGATTTTCCTGCCTCAGCCTCCCGAGTACCCAGGATTACAGGTGCTTGCCACCACACCTAATTTTTTTGTATATTTAGTAGCGATGGAATTTCACCATGTTGGCCAGGTTGGTCTCAAACTCCTGACCTCAGGGATCCACCCACCTTGGCCTCCCAAAGTGCCTGGATTACAGGCGTGAGCCACTGCGCCTGGCCTTGGATTACTCTGTTACGAATTGAATTCTGCCTCCAAGAAGATATGTTGAAGTCCTGACCCCCCCCCCCCAGTAACTCAAAATGGGAACTTATTTGGAAATAGGGTTCCTGCAGATGTAATTAATTAAGATGAGGTCAAAGTGGAGTGGGGTGGGCCCCTAAATTCAATTTGATTCATGTCCTTATAGGAAGAGATCCGGCTGGGCATGGCGGCTCAATGCCTGTAATCCCAGCACTTTGGGAGGCTGAGGCAGGTGGATCACGAGGTCAGGAGATCGAGACCATCCTGGCTAACACGGTGAAACCCCGTCTCTACTAAAAATACAAAAAAATTAGCCAGGCGTGGTGGCGGACGCCTGTAGTCCCAGCTACTTGGGAAGCTGAGGCAGGAGAATGGTGTGAACCCATGAGGTGGAGCCTGCAGTGAGCCGAGATCGTGCCACTGCACTCCAGCCTGGGCAACAGAGCGAGACTCCATCTCAAAGAAAAAAAAAAAGAAGAGATCCATAGGAGAAAACACCATGTGAAGATAGAGGCACAGCCTTGTGTGAAGCATCTATCGCCAAGGAAGAACGAGGGCTGCCAGCCGTCACCAGAAGCTGAGACAAAGATGCTGGGCAGATTTTCCCTTGGAGCCCTCAGAAGGAACCAGGTGTGGAGATTTCTGGCCTCCAGAACCACGAGAAAATGAATGTATCTTTTTGTTAAGCCACCCAGTTTGTGGTGCTTTCATACAGTAGCCTTAGCACACCGAGACACTGTTTCTTTCCTTGCTTGGTTGATTCTGTTCTTCCTCACATGTCCTGTCTTCATTCACCTGGGATTTTCCCACTCCGTCCTTTCATGAGACACATCATTCATTCCTTCAGTGTCTCGCTCATCTCTCTAAGTCTTCCAAGCCTCAATTTTTTTCTTTTTTTTTTTAATAGAGACGGAGTCTCGCTCTGTCACCTAGGCTGGAATGCAGTGGCACGATCTCAGCTCAGTGCAACCTCCGCTTCCCAGGGTCAAGCAATTCTCCTGCCTTAGCCTCCTGAGTAGCTGGGACTACAGGCACATGCTGCCACGCCCAGCTAATTTCTTTGTATTTCAGTAGAGATGAAGTTTCACCATGTTGCCCAGGCTGGTCTCGAACTCCAGAGCTCAGGCAGTGTGCCCGCCTGGGCCTCTCAAAGTGCTAGGATTACAGGCATGAACCACCACGCCCAGCCCCAAGCCTCAATTTCTATTGCTAACTTTGGCCCCGACTTCCTATGTATCATTCATGTCAATGCTTCATGTACCTTTCAGACTTAATGTGTGTCATACAAAAATCATCTTGTCCTTTCCCCACTTGTTATCACCTTAAGACTGCAGAACAAATATAAAAGTGGGGAAGTGACCAGCATAAAATTTAAATATAAAACTTTTACTTAGGGAGTAGAACGTAGAAGTCAAACATTTCAGATCTGGGAGAGGAAAATAATGACAGTGGCCCACGGTAGAAAGTGGGACGTTTGGAAACAGAGCTGGGCTGAAGAGACAAGATGATTTTTTGCTCAGACAAGACGGAGTTTCACTCTTGTCACCCAGGTTGGAGTGCTGTGGCATGATCTTGACTCACTGCAACCTCCACCTCTCGGGTTCAAGTGATTCTCCTGCCTCAGCCTCCTGAGTGGCTGGGATTACAGGCACTCACCACCGCGCCCGGCTAATTTTTGTATTTTTAGTAGAGATCGGGTTTCACTATGTTGGCCAGGCTGGTCTTGAACTCCTGACCTCATGATCCACCTGCCTCAGCCTCCCAAAGTGCTGAGGTTATAGGTGTGAGATACTATGCCCAGCCTATTTTCTTTTTTCAGAGGCAGGGTCTTGCTCTGTCACTCAGGCTAGAGTGCAGTGGTGTGATCACAGCTGACTGCAGCCTCGATCTCTTGGGCTCAAGCCATTCTCCCACTTCGGCCTCCTGATAGCTTGGACTACAGGCATGCATGCCACCACCACGCCCGGCTAATTTTTTATCTTTTTAGAGCCAGGGTCTCACTATGTTGCCCAGGCTGGTCTAGAACTCTTGGCACAGGAGATTCTCCTGCCTTGGCCTCGCAAAGTTCTGGGATTACAGATGTGAGCCACCACACCCAGCCTCTTTATCTTTTTAAAAGAACAATTAAGCCAGCCCCAAAGAGCACTTGTGAGAACTAAATAAAATCATGTAGGGGAAGTTCCCAGAGCTTAGGAGATACTCCATACATGTTAGCTCTTCCCTTTGCTTCCTCCTTTTCCCTTGTGCTCCCAGCTCCCAGGGAGATTATAACGAGGCAGTTATTATATTTTCATTGTGTGCCCTGACATGCCAGGTCCTGGGTGAGTCACAATCAACTGTCACATCAGAGAGTCCGGCTCGTCTCTAGAAAGTGGAATGCACAGTTGGCGGCGAGGAACTCCACCACGGAGTGCCCGTACCCACTGCCCCTCCGGCCCTGCCCACTGCTGTCTGCAGGTTGGACAAGCTTCCACTGGCTTATAAGCCCCTGAGCTCTGTACCAAGCCCCCTCCCATACTTGTGGGGTATTTCCTTCCATAGCAAAACATGCCAGCCACCAAACAGTTGGGTTGAGAATGGAAGGAAATGGGCAGAAACTTCATTGAGGAGATGATGACAAATCTTATGAGAAGGCTTTAATGAGGCAGCTCTGCTGTCAATCCATCCGAGTGAACAAAGCAGGAATCTGTCACATCAGCAAAGGTATTATACGTGGAGAAATAGAAAATGACTGCCTCCTCTCTGAAAACGTTTAGCTGGGTGTGGGGTGGAGGGTGGGACACAATAAAAGCAAACCTGCGGAGGCTGAAGTGGGGCAAGCTGTTAATGAATCTGGCATTAAAAGATCTGTGTTAACTCAAGGAAGGTGGCTCCATTCCCAGGTTTGATTGAGCCAGTTCCGGGAAGCTGTGGGGGGTCTTCTCTGAGGTCAGCAGCAGTTAAGCTAAAGTGTTCAACCGCTCATTATTCCCACAGATCACACCACATTCCCCACAGTATTTTGGGAACTTGACAATAGCCTCACATTGGGTGAATTAATCCAGCCCTGAATTTCTGAGATCATCCTTAATTCAGAGACTACCTTCTTCTTTCTTTCTTTCTTACCTTCCCTCCTCGGAAAACTGTGAAGACTGCAGGTTACTCTGGTTCTGAAAGTCATCCTGACACCATTTCTTGTGTTCTAATGCGTATAATTTGTTAAACACACCCATGGCTTTAATTACACCTGGAGATAGCTCATTGTTATTGAGGCAAAAGCAGTGGTTCTGTCTTCTTTGGAAGAAACAAGAAGATGCCTGCTCTGAGAAAAGACAGGTTCAGGAGATACTCTTGAGAGTTTAGATAGGAGGAAAACCACAGAGAGAAGGTTCTCAGTGGGGCAAAAGTTGAGGAATAAAACTATACTTGTTTCTTGGGATGATTAGACTGAAAGAAATAGAATATTCCATAAGCCTTATCTTGCTGGCTTCTCCCATGTCTGTGGGAGATGAATAGGTACATATCACTCCTGTTTCCAGAGAAAGAACCCACAGCTCAGAATTTAAGTGATGTGCACAAAACCACAAAGGCAAACACAAGATGAAAAATTTTCTGGGCTCCAACCTTGGAAGCCAGCCCAGGAAAAGCCAGATCAGGTGGCTGGTCAGAGACATCTGGGTAGAAAAAGAAGGATGAATGGTTTCCCAGGTTGGACATGGCAGGAGGAGACCATGTCTACCCACACACCTCTGCCCAAAGGCAGATTTCATCTTTTCATGTCTGCAGCAATTTCTTTTCACTCAATATTTGTCTAAGAGTATTTTGCTGACAGCCGCCTTTCTGGGGAGAAGTGTTGGGAAATTGGATTAGAAATGTTCTATTCTAAAGGTCAGAGCCGCAGTAATTAGCACAAACAAGCTTGAAGAGGGGCAGCCAGGGGCGGCAGGGCCAGAGAGCTGCTGTGTCTTCATAGTTCCTAAGGCTCTGAGTCTGTGTCTTTGGAGACGATTCCACCATAGATGAAGGTCTAGTGTGTGTGGTGTGTGTGTGCTTAGTTCTATGCATTTTGATCACATGTAGGGTCATGGGACTACCACAAAAGTCAAGAAACAACAGTTTCATCCAAGTATACTGCTTTGACCTACGCTCTTCCCTCTGCATGCAGAGTCCTCCTTCACTTGATCTTCCTTGGTTTGGATAAATTTGTGCCTCTTTCAAGACAACCCACACATCATCGCCTTTAACAAGCACGCTGCGGTGGCTCAAGCCTGTAATCCCAGCACTTTGGGAGGCCGAGGCGGGTGGATCACGAGGTCAGGAGTTCAAGACCAGCCTGACCAATATGGTGAAACCCCATCTCTACTAAAAATACAAAAATTAGCTGGGCCTGGTGGCACATGCCTGTAGTCCCGGCTACTCAGGACGCCGAGGCAGAAGAATCGCTTGAACCTGGGAGGCAGAGGTTGCAGTGAGCCAAGATTGCACCACTGCGCTCCAGCCTGGGCGACAGAGCGAGACTCTGTTTCCAAAAATAAAAAAAAGAAAAGAAAAGCCTGCTCTGATCTCTTGCTCACTCGTGGAGGCCTTGCTCCCCGCCCCCGGGGCTTCCAGTGATTACCTCCTTAGAGTTTTCCTTGTTTGTTTGTAGTTATTACCTCCCCTACCCTGTTCTTATGGTCAAGGACAGTGTCTTTCAGACCTCGGCATCACCAATACTTAGCATAGTGCTTGACACTTAGTAAGAGATCAACCATTGTTTACTGAATAAGATTGGATTTTATAGAGAATAATTGTCTCATGGCCTACAGCAAAACCATACACAAGAAAAGCTATCGTTTAATTAGGATTTCATATACTTGACTAATACTGATATAGTTGCATTCCTAAAACACATTAATATTTAATTAATCTGAGTTATTTTGCAAGGATATATGTGTGAGTGTGTACAGTGATGGTTTGCATGCAATTTCACCTCTTCTTTCAGAAGTATTAAGTATATGCTGCAATGGACTAAAGGTTTGTGCTCTCTTGCCCCCAATTCAGATGTCGTCATTCTAAACCTCAAGGTGATGGTATTAGGAAGTGGGACCTTTGGAGGGTAATTAGGTCATGAGGGTAGATCCCTCATAAATGAATTACAGCCCTCATAAAAGAGGCCAAAAAGAGCTCTCTTGCTTTTTTCTGCCATGTAAGGATATGGAGATGTCAGTTGTCTACCACCTGGAAAAAGGTCCCCTCACTAGAGCCTAACCATGCTGGCATCCTGATCTTGGACTTCGAGCTTCCACACCTATGAGAAACGAATTTCTATTGTTTATAAGCCCCCCAGTCAATAGTACTTTGTTATAGCAGCCTGCATAGACTAAGACGTGCAGATGCTTTCCTAAACATTTACACTAAATTTTGCTTTAGTGTCATATCCAGCTTCATCAAAGGCCATCTTTTAACAGTCACATCAAAATCACCTCTCTACAGCTGCATTTCCTAGAAAACAGTCACTTAGTGCCTCTATATAACTTATCTGCATGGTACAATAACATTATTTTAGAATTTAGCATCAAGAAAATTGTGATCTCCTCTGTGGAACTTGTAAGCTTCTCTTTCTGATAGCCAGATGTATACAACTGACCGTCTTTTTCTTTTTGATATGGTTGCCAGGAAGTTCGGAGTCCCATCTGAATCTTGTTTACCAATTGTCAATCATTCTGTTAACTGCTTCGTGACCTATATATCTTGGGAGAATTATAAACCATTGTTAAGTAAATAAATCTCGGTTCCTTCTTTCCTTGGTGTAAGACACAGGGTGTGGCCTATTTGAGAAGGAGCTCCATCCAGCTAGAAGCTTCTCCTTTAGTGATTTTAGATTTGGGGCTCAAATTATTATTATTGTTGTTGTTTTCATTTTTTTTTTTTTTTGTCCAAAGCATCTGGATTCACATAGCCCATCCCTCTGACCCCTGGTGAGTGATCTGTACTGGAGCTTACTTTGGACTGCTCTGGTGGACCCTGGTCTCATTGAAGGTTTCTCCATAATCCCTCAAAGGGCATTTCACATGCGCCATATAATCTGGGTGAAAATTCCTTATGGGTGTTTTCATAAAATATGGTAACAGCAAAACAGACAAAAATTTAATTTTCTCCTGCCTTTCTTTCTTTTTTAATTTTTATTTTTTATGGAGTCTCACTCTGTCACCCAGGCTAGAGTGCAGTGACACGATCTCAGCTCATTGCAACCTCTACCTCCCAGGCTCAAGTTATTCTTGTGCCTCAGCCTCCTGAGTAGTGGGGACTACAGGCGTGTGCCACCATGCCTAGCTAATTTTTGTATTTTTAGTAGAGACGGGGTTTCACCATGTTGGCCAGGCTGGTCTCCAACTCCTGACCTCAAGTGATCCACCTGCCTTGGCCTCCCAAAGTGTTGAGATTACAGGTGTGAGCCACTGCACCTGGCCTCTCCTTCCTTTCTTGATCTTGATTTTTCTATTCCTCTTTTATTTCTCTGACTTTATTTTATTAATATCACTTATGGTGAAATGCTTTAAATCCTTTACAGACAGAAAAAAAGATCTCTATGTCCAGCTCTGACCAGAGACATTGGATAGCATATTTGTACACATTCATTTTCTCAGTATTTATTCTGCAGATATTTATTGAGCCTTAAACTATGGACTAGACACTGCTAAGCACTAGGAACATCAGAAGTAATAGTACTACTTCTACTTCTATTTTTAATAATCTTAATACTACTACTATTACTACTAGTACTAAGAGGTAATATAAGCAAATATTCATTGGGTGGTTACTCTGTGTGCCAGACTTTATATGACTGTATCTCTTTCAATCCTCACAATGATAGCACCATAAAGTACATGCTATTATTATGTCTAGTTTTCGGATAAAGAAACTGACACACAAAAAGTGTATCTAACTTGTCTACAACCATGCCTCTACTCAGCCCCAATGTCTCCAACCCTGTGACTCTTGCCTGATCTTAGCCTCCTTCCACTCCCTTCAATGGGCAAAATAGATAACTCCCTTCTCTTTGTTCTTGGAACCATTTTATCTTATTATTGTTTCTTTTGCAGCACAAATCATAATATATTGCAATTATGTGTTCAGATGGCTAAGAATTGCCTTGGCCTTCAGTCGTCTTGAAGACAGAGACACACCTCATTATCTTCATGTTCCATGGGCCCACTCTTACAGAGGGATGGATGTGCAAATTCCTACCCAGACACTTTATGTTGAGATGTGCAGACTTTGACTGAAGGCTCAGGCAGCTAGGAGAAAAAAAGAAAGTCTTCAAATCCCAGGGGTGTCCTTCAAGACTCCTGAAGACAAGGCTTCTCAGGCCGGGTCAAGTACGTGTGTCACAACTGTCAAATGCAACCTCCACTCAAATACCTAAGACTGCCAGGGGGAGAGAGAGCAGCAGACAGTGTAATCGTTGGCCCTTCACCTTCAACTCAACTTTAATCTAGTTCTTGGCTTCCTTTTTCTGCTAAGAACTACCAGGATGGACAGGATTTAGCCCTATTTCATTTCCCTCCTTGCCTGGGCTCTGGAGGAAGTGCTAATGAGCAGTGGCTTGGCTAAAAGGAAGGCTGCAGAAGTCAGGTGAGACATCATTAAACTGGACGCCCAAGGCCAGCCCACTCCCGCATCACTGCACTGCCTATACTGTCCATCTACATGCCCAGGGCCCTGCAGCCTCATGGTCCACAGCCTTCCTCCCCCACTCCCACAGGTAGTGAGAGCTTTATCTATAGGAGCAACCTGTCCAAAGGCAAACTTAGATCACTGGAATCTATTAGCATAGATTATACTAGCAAACAGTGCTGAGTCTTTACTGTGAGCCAGGCACTGAGCTAAACATTTCATGTGCTATTTTGTTTAATTCCCCACAACAGCCTTCTAAGGGAGGTACCATTATTAGTCCCATTTTCTGTTAAGGAAACTGAGGCTTAGAGGGGTTAAGTACTTTGTCTAAGCTTGTGAAGGCTGAGCTGGGACTGGAACCTGAGACCTGCTTTTCATAGCACAGTGCTTTCTCTGCCAGTCTCTCAGAAGCAGGGCTCTGATGGAGTGACAGGAAGGATAGATAGGTGTTTTGGAGGACATGAGGGATGTGAAGGAGAGGGAAAGGCCAGAAACCTGAGGGTCTCGATTGGTGGGTAGACCCAAACGGATCAGGTGCTCACTGACTCCAGACAGGGTGATTTGTTTCTGGCAGCCCAGCATTCACTTACATTCATGTGCCCGTAAGTCTGAGACTCCATTTCTTTAGCTACGAAACAGGGACAACCATACTAAGACATGATAGTATTACAAGTGTCAAATGCCAAAATGTTGGTGAGCAACCTCAAAGCATGGCACCAGGTCTGTGAGGCTGATGATGGTGGTGAAGAAGGCTCTATACACCCAGAAAGAGGATAATGGAAGACAGAAGGGCTCCACTAAAAGGAGAGGGGCAATGCTGCAGTTTTCCTGCTTCCTGGCTTTGCCCATGGCTACCTCTGAGGAGTTGCTCAGGGCACTGTGCTTGTTAGGAACAAAGGGCCTCCAGCACGCTCTCATTTTGCAAAGGTGAAGTGTCTGCAGAGCTGCTCACTGCTCATAGAAGGCCCCCTTGGAAGTTTCAAATAAGTAGTTCGCAGCGCTGGGTCAGTGCCCTTCGTCATGGCACCAGACACAACTCAAGGTCCATCCGAATGAAGTTAGTGGGAAAAAGTGGCAGGATGCTGGATATTCCTCAACTTAATGCAGGCAAAAAGGTCTAACACTATGAGCCTCATAGTGGGTATAAATACATTTTGGGCTTGAATCTCAAATCTAGAACTATCTTTTCCTCCCCACTCACTACTAACAACATCTTGTAGTTCTCAGTAGAACTGCAAAATGGAGAGTAATTTTAGTCTTTCTTTTCCTGATTACAGATGTTTAAACTAAAAGTGACTCTTAAAATGTTTAATGCCATCTCTCACTGGGTTCTCACAAAGCATATGTTCTAGTGTGTCTACTGATAAGCATTTCATTCCTGATGGAGATGGCTCACTCCAACTGAGGACAGCTTAGATGGTTTCACACCTTCCTTATGCTAAATCATCCAAGTAGATTCATGTTCTGATGGTTCTAGAATGTCCAGTCTCACCTTAAAAATGAAGCAGATTCACACTTCTATCCCCACAGTCTTCTATTTTCAAACCCTCCCATTGCGGGTGGTTTGAAATCTGTTCTGTCTGCTCTCCTGATTTTGTTTACCGTGTGTTGGCTGTTTCAGAGAAATCAGCCTTTGGACTGCCCCAGTCTATGCCTTTAGCCTGGCTTCCTGACAGCAGAGGAACTGAAAAGGGCCTGAGATGGGCCTGGAGTTGAAGTCATGGAGGGAAGAAGGTTTTTTTTGTTGTTGTTCCTCAGGAGAGGCTGAAGCTGTGTGAGAAGATGGCAGTGAGTGACTAACTTCTTTTTCTTCTTCCTTCCTTCCTCTCTCTTCTCATTTCCATGGATGTCCTCTCTACTTCACCAAGTCTTTACCTTCCTCCCTCCTTTCTTCTTGCTCAGCCATTTCTCTTGGTCCCAGGCTATCTTTATCTCACCTCCTCTCTCCCATCTCTCAATGGAGCTGTAAGAAGAGCACAGCTGGGAGTGTCTGCAGTAGCAAGGGGCCAAACCCACATCTCCTATTATTAACTCCATTTGAACGTTGGAAGCAGGCCAGTGATAGCAGAGGTCGCAGAGGTTGTGGTAGTGGTTGTGGCAGTAAGAATAACAAGAGTCTCCATGCATTATGTGGCTATTACTTGTCCTAAATTATCCCCGATTTAATTTCTCTAAGCATCCATTTGCTCATCTACATTGGATGATCCATCATACAATGTAGATGAGCAAATGGATGCTTAGAGAAATGAGGGCTTGTCCAAACCTGTAGACAGGCAAGTGATAGACTAAGAGTTAGCCCCAAGGCTATTTGGATCCAAATAGAGAATCCCCATTCTCTCTCCCATATTCCCCTGGTTCTTCATTCACTCCTGGGGCAAGGCCAGATGCAGCAAAAATGCATGGAGGAGCAAGGTCAAAGGTGAAAGCAGGAATTGAGGACTGGTATGTTCTCTTGTTACAAATTGGATTTTCCTCTATACTTCCTTTATATCCCCTCTACTCTCCAAGAAACTCTAAAAGTCACTGGATGGCTTTCATTGTTGGCTAAAGTTTGATGCGAATTATGAAGTAGCAAACATTTGCTTCTGAGTCCTACCAATCTTCTGTGTCTGCACTTCTTTACATTTCCCACAGCCTCTAACAGACAGGAAATACCTGTAGTGCAGTGTCCTCATTTTGGTCTTTCTTGTTTCTTGGGGACCTAGTACAGTGCTCAGCACTAAGCAGATTCTAGATAAATATGGAATAAGTGAATGAATGACTGAATTGAATTAACCGTGTTAGCAGACCCAGGACCCTCAGGCTGCCTCCTGTTTATTTGGGGGTGCACCCTGCTATTCCCCACCTGGGTTGTCTTTCCCTTTCCTCCACCAAAGTGCAATTAGGGTCCATCCCCATAGTATGTTGCAAATTAAAATAGAGAGTGAATGTCCTCTCTTCTCAATAAAGGGACAAAAAACACGAAAGGAAAGCTGTCATCAAGACCATAAAACTCTCTCCCCAAAGCGCTAAAAGCACCAGACCAAAAGAGAGACAGGAAGAGGAACAGTTGCATTCAGATGTTTTCAGAAGCAAGCATGTGATTACTCAGAAGAAAGGGAAAAAGACGGTGGAAGGAAGAACTTATGTTTCTTAAGTGCTACTAAATGCAGGGTAATTTTTTTTACCTGCTTTATTTATTTGATGTCTCCATCTTGTAGATGGCATTTAGAAGTAGTTGGACTTAAGTTACTTAACTTGAGTGATGGTGTCAGTTGCTTAAGGTCGCACAATTAGTAAGTTGTAAATTCATGATTCAACTTGGAAATGCTGGACTCCAGGGTACCCATTTTTCCCCCAGAAGTCTAAGAAGCCATTAGTTTTTGAAGCTTCCACGCGTGAAGTCTGTGATTCTTCACTGCTGCATGCTAGGGCTTTCTGATGTTACTATCTGAGTGGCATGGCTTGGGGGAGGGCTAAGTGCTGCTCAGAAGGCTGGCCCCTGTGCCAACTGCCCCCCAACCCGTAGATGTACCTTATTCTAGCATTCTGAAGTGGACACTATCGATGACTCACCCAGAGTCCTCTGACCCCCTCGACCGCGTCTATGCATTCTTCTTTGAGGTTACATGTGCTTTCTTCTCCAATGCACAAATGTGCCTTTCTTCTTTGAAGGATTTTCTTGGGTGTAAAAAACTGAAAATGCTTGGAAATTTATGTCCCTCAGGCATACCCTTAGCCAATGACTGACAGGTACAGGAGTAGGAGAGCCCAGCCCCCAGGTCACACAACTCTGAGGTGTAATTAACTCCCCAGAACCCCCTGTAATATCAGTCCTTGGGGCCACTGCCTGAATCTTTATATTTATTTCCCGTCTCTTTCCCTGCCCTTCATCCTTGCTCTGCTTCCCCTATTCCCTTACCAGTCTCCCCTGAGACTTGCTATAAATCAGCTGCACATGAATCTTCATCTTAGGGGAACCCAACCTTGCCATAACTCCTACCTCATCATCTGTGACTTAGATCCCTAAAGGTGAGTCATACTCTAGCCCATTGCTTTCCAACAGGATTCATGAACAATGTCTTTAAAATAGAGTGAGTTCACTCCATAAGGTTATCGTTATGGACTGAATTATGCCCCCTCAAAATTCACATGTTGAAGCCCTAACTGCCAATGTAACTATATTTGGAGATAGGGCTTTTAAGGAGGTAATTAAGGTTAAATGAGGTTATAAGGGTAGGAAAATTTGATAGGACTGGTGCCCTTATAAGACACAGAGCTACTGTACTCTCTTTCTCTCTCTCTCTGTCTGCCTCCCAGCACAGAGGAAAGGCCAGGGGAGCACACAGCAAGAAGGTGGCTGTCTGCAGGTAAGGAAGAGAGACCTCCCCAGACATCAACACTGCTGGCACAGTGATCTTGAACTTTCAGCCTCCAGAAGTGTGAGAAAATAGGTTTCTGTTGCTTAAGCTCCCCCAGTCTGTGTTATTTTGTGCCCAGTTTCTGTGTTATTTTATTATGGCAGCCCTGGCAAACTAATACAGTTACTAATGAAGCACTCTAGGTTTTTAAACATAATTTGATGTTTAATGTTTGGAGAAGAGTCAGGATGCAAACATGGTCAGAATAGTTTAGTTTGTGAAAATAATGCTTGGGCCAAAACAAGTCATGAAATAATTAAGAATTAAACAAAATCCATGTACCAAGCATCTGTCCTGTACCAAGAAGGGAATGAGTGATATAGCAATGGGCAATGAACAGCACTGGCCCTCAGCGGGCAGGGTAGTATGAGACAATCTTGGAGAAGGGGTGGACAATAAGTCTGGCATAAATCTTTATCCACCCTGACTCAACCTGCCAAGGCTCAAAACGTCACCATAAGCAGTGACATTACGGTTGGAGTCATCTGATCGCTATCTCCAACATCATCATCACCAGCCCCACCTTCATCAGCAGTGGCCCTAGCTGCAGCCCCAATGTTGAAGAGACTCTGGTCAATCTCCCCAGGGATACCTAGGCTGTGTTGGTTGCTCTTCAAACCAAAACCACCACTACACCTGCTTACAAGAACCTTTTACGCATTGGGATACATGCAATGGAATAAGAAAATGAGTCAGAGAAACACATGGCATTAAAGAACCATGTAAGCACTGGAGTGCAATGTGCCTGAGGAGCTCTGTTTTGAGGACTTGGAAAAATAACAGATTGTTTTGCTACTTATTTGGGGAATCTTCCTATCTGACTGCTAAAGAGCCCTACTCGCTGTTCCATCCCTCCATGCCAAGCATGCTCATGGAACAGAGAACAAGTTTATCAACAACTTGAACCTGGGATAAAGGGCAAAGAAAATGTGTTACTGCAAAAATGAAAAAGGCTGCACTGAAGTTCATCACAGTAGCAGGCACTTGTGATATCCCACTTCTGATTTCAGACACTGTTATGAGGGGACAGTTCCTGCAAGTGTAGGCTTATGCTGACCCGTGATCCACTTCGAGAATGTTCTGTGTTTATTTCCTGTTTATGCCTCACTCTCAAATCCCTGGGAGTCCTCTCAGTCCTCATCCAAAGGCAGCCTGGAAGTCTGAAAGTGAATGGTCCTGGGGCAATTCTCAGAATTCTCAGCAACAGGGAGGTGAACAGCCTCTCATCCTTCAGGGCATCAGTTAAATTCTGCGCACTTTCCAGAGGTCACGGCTCATTCAAGACCTGTTGTCTACAGCAACAACCTTGGCAATGCAACCCTATATTATCTTTGTCTCTTTCCTTCTCACTCTTGCATCTCCCCGTCCCTCATTCCTTCCTTGGAATAAGCTTTCTGCACCCATGTCTCTCCCTCATCCTCTGCTTTCAAGGGAATGGGCTAAGACAGCCACTATTAAGCAACACGTGATATACACAGGAGCCTAATGATAATGATTTTTCTCCCAGGCCTTTTAGCTTTAGTTGGGTGGTAGCCATAATTTAGACAGCCATTGATGAGCTTTGCCTTTTGGTTGAAAAAGCCACATTTCCAATAAGGGTATCGCTGAGTTAAAGATAGAATTTTACCACTCTATTAGGTTCTTCAAAAGTCTAAAATAGAATGCTTTACTAAAACAACTAAGTAAAGTAAGTTATTGATAAGTAATATTCACTAGCATTGGGATTCATCCATGTGTTTATACATTCAACAACTATTTCTCAGTGTCTACTGTGATCAGCCCTGAAGATATAGCGAAGTTCATGAGAGTGCCTCCCCTCATGGTGTTTAAAGTCGAGCAGAAAAAGCACATTAAACAAGTAGTTAAATCGATTAGTATGAGTACAATCAAGAAGAAATAAAGGGAAGCTGTTAAAGTGAATAATAGAGATCTGATAAAGAATAGGGATGTGGTGGAGTCAGAAATCCATAAGTAACTGTGAGTTAATATTTCCAAGAGAATAATATAACTGTACGGCTGACAGAAAACCACATGGATATATAAACAGAAAGGTACAAGCCAGTGTCTGTATTAGTTTGCTTGGGCAGTCATAATGAAATACCAGACTGGGTAGCTGAAACAAAAGGAATTTATTTTCTCCCAGTTCTGGAAGCCTGGAAGTCCAAGATCAAGATACCAGCAAAGACAGGTTTCATTCTGAGGCATCTTCTCTTGGCATGTATAGACTGCCATCTTGCTGTGTACCCACATGACCTTCTCTTTGAAAGTGCAAGGGGAGGGGGAGAGAGAGAGAAAGAAAGAGAGGGCCCAGACCCAAGAGGATTCTTTCCGCCTGGAAGAGCTCCCCAGGCATTCAGCCTATGGCCCTTGACATTCGGTTGCAGGTTACCCTCAGAATCAACAGCTATCCTGAGAAGCTCTGGTGTTTCCCCAAGTCTGCCTATGTATTAGATACTCCAATCAATGCTAACACAGTTTGTTTTTTGAGGGAAATAGTTTTGTCATAATACTACATCCTTCTGTTGTTTTTAAATAAAAAGGAAAAACAAAAAGAAAGCCATCCATCAGGTAAAGCAATGATTCATGTTGGCCTGATGCTTTATGAAGTTTTGGGAGGTAAGCATGGAGGCACCTTAACACCAGTTTTTGAGCAAAAGTTCTAGAAGCTGGTTTAGAACTGCACAGCTATGGATACACTTGATGAAAACTGCAAAAGGCTATGACAGGCCCAGAAATATGACCAGCAACCCCATGAGCCTTTGGGGCATCCGAAGGAATTTGAAAATGATACCCCCTTCAGATGAACAGTAAAAACCAAGGTACTGGAATTCTCTTTGTTCTGTCTGGCATTTGGGGGTGTCCAAGGACCTGTGTTTTTAACAAAGATGACTTTGTGACTGTTCTAAGGATTGAACAGATTCCTGCACAGGGTGCCAGGTTTCAAGTTAGGTCCGCTTAGTATAAGCTCTGTTTTCTGAATCTAAACCTATTTACATTGTCATTTCTAAAAATCTAGTAGGTTTATGGGTACTGTACAGATACTGAGGATAGATATAATTGTGTAAATTTCATAGTATTTTATTTTGAGGTGAGAGTTTTGTTATAGTTTATAAAAGATATTTTCCTATTCAGACCTCAGGACTATTTAGGGACCTACAAGTAAATGTGATTCCCAGCAGCTTCAATTTTTGATATTCAAAAAGTTAATAATCTTTAAGTTAAATATAATGTGATATTATTCAGCAAAAAGAATGTTTTTCCCTTTTAACTTCTAACAAATTCTTATGGTTAAAAAAAGAGAGAGAGAGAGAGAAACAGAAAGAGAGACAGAAAGAGAGACAGAGACCTCACTCATAAGCTCTCAAGCCTCTTTTTTAAAGACACTAATCCCATTGTTAGGGCCCCACACTTGTGACCTCATCTAACCCTAATTATCTCCCAAAGTTCTCATCTCTTAATACCATCACTTTTTGGGTTAGGACTTCAATATATGAATTTTGAGGGGATACATTTAGTCCATGCCAGTGCCTCTTTCAACAACTTTTAACTGTTTGCCAATCTCTAAAACCCGTGAAATAGGATAAGGTAGGAAGATTTAGAAATGTGGTAATACATTCTCCCTTCCCTGTCCTCTGCTTTGGATATTTCTTTGCATTTCAGATTCAAAGACCATTTAAATACACTAGATGATAGAGACTAGAACAGTGTGTTGGACAGAAACATCTTAAAACATAAGAGAAAATGGTAATAGGTACCAGTTACATAACACATAAAACTTATATGTCTTATATAAGTCTCTTTTGTACCTAGAGAAAAACTCTAAATGTGACACAAGGGACACCTGAAAAAACTAAAAAAGAATTTGTCTAAACTTAGTTGCACCTCTTGTTTTATGCTCAGAAACATGGGAATGCTATCTTTATAAACCTGTAAAAGTAATTGATTTTAGGGGCCGTCAAATGGCTGGGGAGATCATGCCAAGGTCAGCGTGCATTGGTATTAGACACCACTCCAAATATGAAAATAACACAGATTTGTGAGAAAATTAGGGAGGAAAAATATTTAACCCAGGTGATTAGAAAAAGTGTTGCCAGCCAGGCGCGGTGGCTCACGCCTGTAATCTCAGCACTTTGGGAGACTGAGATCACGACGTCAGGAGTTCAAGACCAGTCTGGGCCAACACAGTGAAAGCCCGTCTCTACTAAAAATACAAAAACCAGCTGGGTGTGGTGGCACACATCTGTAATCCCAGCTACTCAGGAGGCTGAGGTGGGAGAATCACCTGAACCCAAGAGGCAGAGATTGCAATGAGCCGAGATTGTGCTACTGCACTCTGGCCTGGGTGACAGATCGAGACACAGTCTCAAAAAAAGAAAAGAAAAGAAAAAATGTTTCCAAACAAGGAGTGTCCTGGGATATACCGCATGTGGTTCTAGGCATGCTGGGGGCAATGTGCACTGATTCTGACCTCTCACAACCATTTTTCCTTCTTTGAAAACAACCTCTTGATTTCATCTTGGGAAATTACCTATTTTTCCTTTGGTGCAGTCTTGTTTGGATGGCAGATCCCCAGGTAAAGTTCCTAGGATGTTCTCCTGGGGCTTTGCATCTTGAATGGAGTAAGCAAACAGTGGAACAAGGATGGGTGAATGTCATTCAATCCATCAGGTCTCTCTTACAAGTGGATTCTCTAGAGTATCCAGGGTCCTGAATGTTTCTAAGCCAGGATTTTAGTTCATTTTTTGAAGGTTTTCTGAATGTAAACTTTTTAAAAAATATATAACAGCTGGGTATATACCCAGTAATGGGATTTCTGGGTCAGATGGCATTTCTAGGTCCAGATCCTTGAGGAAACATTATGCTGTCTTCCACAATGGCTGAACATGCACATGTATGTTTATTATGGCACTGTTCACAATAGCAAAGACTTGGAACCAACCCAAATGCCCATCAATGACAGCCTGGATAAAGAAAATGTAGCACAAATACACCATGGAATACTATGCAGCCATAAAAAAGGATGAGTTCATGTCCTTTGCAGGGACATGGATGAAGCTGGAAACCATCATTCTCAGCAAACTAACACAGGAACAAAAAACCAAACACCACATGTTCTCACTCATAAGTGGGAGTTGAACAATGAGAACACATGTACACAAGGAGGGGAACATCACACACTAGGGCCTGTCAGTGGGTCGGGGGCTAGGGGAGGGATAGCATTAGAAGAACTATCTAATGTAGATGACGGGTTGATGGGTGCAGCAAACCACCATGGCACATGTATACCTATGTAACAAACCTGCACATTCTGCACATGTACCCCAGAACTTTAAGTATACTAAAAAAAAAATAATAGCTGTATTGAGATACAATTCACATGTCATACAATTCACTCATTTGAAGTGTATGATTCAATGGTTTTTAGTATATTCACAGAGTTGTGCAACTGTTACCACAATCAAATTTAGAACATTTTCATCACCCACAAAGAAACTCTGTACCCATCAGCCGTCACTCCCCATTTCCTCCTGCTCTCCAGCCCCAGGCAACCAATAATCTACTTTCTGTTTCTATAGATTTGCCTATTCTGGATATTTCATACGAATGGAATCATAAAATATGTGTTTTTTTAAAAATACAACACTGGCTTCTTTCACTTTGCATAATGTGTTCAAGCTTTATGTCTGTTGTAGCATGTGTTGGTACTTCATTCTTTTTATGGATAGACAAATGTTACTGTATGAATGTAGTATATTTTATTTGTCCATTAATCAGCAAATGGACTGACATAGATAAAGTGGTTTCTCCCTTTAGTTTTTATGAGTTATTCTATGTCCTCCCAAT
Source organism: Pongo abelii (assembly GCF_028885655.2). Lineage (NCBI taxonomy): Eukaryota > Metazoa > Chordata > Mammalia > Primates > Hominidae > Pongo > Pongo abelii. The sequence goes on along the minus strand of NC_072004.2, from coordinate 11,413,183 downwards.
AAATTCCTTCTCTACTTAAGTTAGGCAGCGTCAGTTACCATTGCTTGAAGCTAAATAACTGTAACAGATCAAATATTCTCTATAACTGCCCATATAGAACATATATTTCAGATGCAGTGGCCCTAGGGTTTAGATGGCACTCAGCCCTGTGCCTCATTCAACTCAGACTTTCTTTATAGGACTTTCAATGAAGTAGGCTGAGTGTTAACATCATGGCAGCAAAGCAGAACTTACAGATAACTGAGTGTTTTGACTGTTGATTCAACTATCCCATTCTCACTGACTCAGAGGAGTCCACCCTATCAAGAGTTCCAAGAGAAAAGCTCATGGCCCACAGCAGAACCCATCATATGCAGAAGTATGAAGTCACAGAAACCCATTTTTATTTTTAATCCTTGTGGCTTCCTCTCAATAAACCATTCTTCCACCACCACCTCAATGCTTTTATCCTTTCTTCTCTGATCTCTCAACTTCCATTTTCATGGAAGAACCCAATATTGGTTTTATAAACCTTCAGGGTGAGTTTGAAACTTTTTGTTCCCTCTTACAAGCAAATTTGCTTTTAGGATTCTAGTGTACCTGAAGAGCACTCTGCTAATGGCAAGGCATTTGACCTCAGTTTGTTACATCTATATAATGGGAGTGTGGGGGTGGTTGGAAAGGCCAGTGATGTTTCAACTTTTCTTGGCAACAGAATCAATTCTTCAAGTGCTGTCATAGGTGGAAGCCAAAACACAGGTGAGCCCAAGGAAGAGCTACTCTGTTTTTGTTTTTGTTTTCTTTTTGTTGTGTTTTTAACTTAGAACACCTAAGTCTGCCTTTCAAGGGTACCCCATGCCCGGGTGTGTTTGTAGACTGAATAACTTAGGTTTAAGGAAACCTGCTGTTGGAGAAACAAGGAACGGATAGCTCTTGGACAAGATCAATCGCTACAGTGGGGTTTTCTGAAACGTGGGTACCAATTCACATGCTGGAAGTTTGAAGAAGGAATGGATCTGAAAAATATCTTGGACTTAAGAGATTAAAGAAACAAAATTAGCAGCTGGCAGTGTCCGCAATATCATTTCCTCTAGAAGGATGCTTCCTCCTTGGACCATGGGAAAAGCTAGATTTAGTATGCAGTTGAAAATATTACATCTTTTACTCAGTTGGTATACCTTCATCTTTGAGCAAAGTCTAAGGCAGCCACACAAACCTGTGTGGTGGTGGTGGGTGTGGGTAAGAGGGACAGAGCCATAAAGGGCAGCTCTTCCTGCTCCACACTCCCCTCTCTGCTGTTTCCTGTGTGGAGGGTGCAGCTGTCTACCAAGGGGACTGTATCCACCTAGGAATTCTGGACAGTGAGCAGCAGCGAGGAAGTACAATCCTCAGTGGTATGGAGGAGAGTGGGGAGACATGAACAACCAGAAGAACAAGCTGCTGGGCTGATGACTCAGGGAGGACATGAGAAGAGAATCCCATCTCTCCAATGGAAGAAGGTGTGGGAAGCTCATGCCAGGTGACATCATAATCTATGCTTCAGTCCCTCCCCAGATTATCCCAAACCTTGGCACCCCAGCCCTGTGTCAACCAGTCCCCAGCCCAGTGAGGGGAGACTAACTTAGCAAATGCCCATTCCAGCCACAAAGGCTCCTCTGTAACAAGCTGCTCTGATGTGAGGATGCTGCTTCTGTTAAGCCTCTTTCAAAAGCCTCGTGCTGTGCTATGTGTGTCAGAACAGGCTTGGGAAGGGATAACACTTCTACTGCTCTGTTTGTGTTCTTTGCTGTTCCAAAGTAAGAAGCGTTCAGAATGAATGAGGCAACGGGGTTCACACCCTACCTCTGAGTAATGCTGTAGGTGCCTCTGGTTCTTATTATGCCCAGCTGCATCCAGAAATAGAAGTCCGTTGGTATGCAGACACCATGGAGCCCAGGTCAGCCGAGGTAAAGGTGAGCCCACATGCTTCCATAAGACATAAATAGGGCTCTCTTGAGGCAGCCTCTACACTCCCTCACTCCCTTCTCCTTCGTCTTCAGTGATACATCAGTCAGGATAGGGTGGATTATGCTGGAGTAACAAACACCCTCAAACCCCCTGTGACTCCAAACAACAAAAGTTGATTTCTTGTTCATGCTACATGTTCACTGTGGATTAGCAGAAGGCAGGATGGGAGTATCTGTTCATCATAGTCCCTCAGAGACTCAAACTTTGCTGGTGCCATGCCAGGGGCCTCTTAAGGGTCTTGCGGTAAAACACTTGGTCCTGGAAGTAAGACTTCAATTCTACTCACGACACGTGGGCCACAACCAGTCTCACGGCCTCGCCCAATCACAAAAGGGCCAGAAACTGCAGTTCTCCTACGGACTCAGAGTGGGGAGAACCAGAAACGTTCAACAAATGGCCCTAATGACTAAAATCGATGGAAAGAATGTAGTTTTAGGGTCAGAAAAACTCTGGGTTGTAATCTTTACTCTTCTTAGCTGTGTGACACTTAGCAAATTACTGAAGTCTGTGATCCTCAGTTTCCTCATCTCAAAAATGAGGAGATAATACCTTCGTTGGGGCATCTACTAGTATTTACCACAGAAAATGGGTCATCGACAAATGTTAGTTCCCTTTCTTCCTTTTCCTATTCAAATACCTGGTTGTAGGTAACTATCTTGATGGTCATGATGTAATAATCACTTTTAACCTGAAGGCTAAATGCAGATAAAGTTTAAAGTTTATTGGTTTTTTTTCTTCAATTCCTATGAGGGATATTTGATTTATTTATTTATTTATTTATTTATTTATTTATTTATTTATTTATTTTTGAGATGGAGTTTCACTCTTGTCACCCAGGCTGGAGTGCAATGGCATGATCTCAGCTCACTGCAACCTCTGCCTCCCGGGTTCAAGCGATTCTCCTGCCTCAGCCTCCCAAGTAGCTGGGATTATAGGCATCCGCCACCATGCCTGGCTAATTTTTTTTTTTAAATAGAGATGGGGTTTCTCCATTGTTGATCAGGCTGGTCTTGAAATCCCAACCTCAGGTGATCCACCTGCCTTGGCCTCCCAAAGTGCTGGGATTACAGGTGAGAGCCATGGCGCCCGGCTGGATATTTGAATTTTAATGGGTAAAAAGTTCAACTGGACAGATGGACTTTGAACACTATGGGATGAAACTTTCTGAACTGGCTCCTATGGTTCTCTCCCCCTAACATTAACACCTGTGTGAAATGCCCTCCCATTGAATGTACCTTGTGACTTGTAAAAGTGATGGGATGGCACTTCTGAGATTAGGTAATAAAAGACCGTGACTTTCATCTTTTTTGTATTCTCTCTACCTGGCCCTCTCTCTTGACCACTCTGATGATGCAGCTGCCACGTTGGAGGGGCCCATGTGGCAAGGAACTGAGGGCAGTGTTCAGGTAACAACTGGTAAGGAACTGAGATCCTCAGTCCAACAGCCCACAAGGAACTGGATCCTGCCAGCAAACACTGAGTGGATTTGAAAGTGGATCCCTTGGCCGGGCACGGTGGCTCACGCCTGTAATCCTAGCACTTTGGGAGGCCGAGGCGGGTGGATCACGAGGTCAGGAGATCCAGACGAGACCATCCTGGCTAACATGGTGAAACACCGTCTCTACTAAAAATACAAAAAATTAACCAGGCGTGGTGGTGGGTGCCTGTAGTCCCAGCTACTTGGGAGGCTGAGGCAGGAGAATGGCGTGAACCTGGCAGGCGGAGCTTGCAGTGAGCAGAGATCGCGCCACTGCACTCCAGCCTGGATGACAGAGCAAAACTCTGTCTCAAAAAAAAAAAAAGAAAGTGGATCCCGCCCCAGCTGAGCCTTCAGAAGACTGTAGCCCCAGCAACTGTGTGATTGCAGCCCTGTAGGAAACCATGATCCAAAGGCACACAGCTAATCCATGTCCAGATTCCTGACCCAGAGAAGCGGTGAAATCATAAATGTGTGTTGCTTTAAGCTACCAAGTTTTGAAATAATTTGTTATGCTGCAATAGATAACTAATACAAACACTACTGAATGCCAAGCATTCTGCTTAGCGCCATAGCCACAGATGTGTAGAACATATCCCTGCCTTAAAGAGACAACCTTGCTGTCACCACCCAGTCCTCATACTCAGCCTCCCTCCTTCAAACAAGGACAGACCTTGCATTAAATCTGGTGTGGCCATGCTCAGAGTGGGCCTTTTCAGGACATACGTGTTCCTCCTTTGACTGCAAATTTCCTCATGCCGAACTCGACCTTCACCGTTATAAAAGACTGAGCACATCCACATTTCTCATCTCCATTTCAGTTCTTTGATCAGAGACAATTTGGTGTGGTGCTTAAAATCACAGATTCTGTCATCAAGCTTGGTCCCATTACTAATTAACTGTGTGTCTCTGGGAAAGTTAACTCACCTCTCTGTGTTCAGCGTTGCTGTGTGTAAAAGGGGATGAAATAGAACTTGAGATGTGAGAGGGTAAAATGGGCATAGTCTAGTGTAAAGAGTGTAGCCCAGTGGCTGGGAGATGGGTAAGTGCTTAATAGATGTCAGCTGTCACTAATCTCAGACTTCATGCTTCATTCTACAGGCAGAGTGTTTGTCTGGTGAGTATCTATACTCTCTCGTTGCTATTCTAGTCCCAGCAATTACACTCCATCTAAATTAGTAGAGTAGGGGCAGCTGGAGCCAAGAATGGTCACAATTCAGTTCAACTCTATTTATGAGCTGTCCCCTCGCCTCCACCCAAGAACAGGGTGCCATGAATCCATGCCAGGCATTGCATGTGAAGTTTTTTTTTTTTTCTATTCATGTGGTGGATTTGGGTTTTCTGTCCTCTCCACCTCCTTTTGACCCTTATACCACTCACCTTTTGCGGGAAGCAAGTCCTTTAGTATATTAATCCACCTAAGTAATGTCATGAACACAGCCCATGAGAGGCAAGTTGTGCAGAGGATATTTTAAGTTAATTAATTAACGAATTAGTTAATTAACTTGAGGATGTTTCACCCTGAGCAGTGAGGGTCTAAGGTGAGACAGGACTGGCCAGTTCAGCCTGAGAGTGTCAGAATAAAAGCTTGGGATGGAAACTGGCAGAATAAAGCTTGGGCTGGAAGGTGGAGGAGTGCACAAGAGAAGAGGAAAAGATATGAAAGAGGAAGGGCCGGGCACGGTGGCTCACACCTGTAATCCCAGCACTTTGGGAGGCCGAGATGGGTAGATCACAAGGTCAGGAGCTCAAGACCAACCTGGACAACATGGTGAAACCCTGTCTCTACTAAAAATACAAAAAATTAGACAGATGGTGTGGTGGGTGCCTGTAGTTCCAGCTACTCTGGAGGCTGAGGCAGGATAATCGCTTGAACCCGGGAGGCAGAGGTTGTAGTGAGCCGAGATTGCGCCACTGCACTCCAGCCTGGGCAACAGAGCGAGACTCTGTCTCAAAACAACAACAACAACAACAACAACAAACATATGAAAGAGGGGTTGTTCTGGGTGTCTCTGACTGAAAGGCACCAGAGAGGAACTTTAGAAAAGTTTTGCATTATCCCCAGGGTTCTGGGGCACATTTATAATTTATAAACACAACACTAAGTTGTTTCTCGTTTTGTCTTTCCAGTCCCTACAGCGGTGGAGACAGGATGGCAATGTGATGTTGTTGTTGTTTTCTGCAAAGAAGGGTTGTGGAAAAACAAGATGGAGAAGGTGAGAAAATGAAAGTGGAAGATCTGGAATATCTGGGTCAATGGATAAAGATGGAAGGATAGAGAAAGGCTTTCTAATCCTCCCCAACTTTCCATGTGGTACCCTCCCCCCAACTTCCAGAATTATTTAACACTGTGAGAGTCACATCCAACAAATATTTGCTGCTCACTGATCATGTAAAAAATCCCTATTTACTCTAAATTTATTAAGATATTTATCTAGACTTATTAAGTTTTGAGAGTGGTTCAAAAATAAATATAATATTTTCTTGCAGTGCTGTGATGATAAATGGTTTACAGACTCTCATATTCTATTTCAGACAGAGGTGCTCCGGGCAAAGTTGTCTGCCTTACACAACATCAATCTCTGTAGGTGTGTACTGCACCCATCATCTCTTGCTAAGACATCATGCTTTACCTTCTACAAATCTACTTAACTTCCTCTTAAAGCACTTACTTTTCATTTTTGCTATTGAGGAACATCACATGGTTCATACTTGCCATGATTATTCTCTGTCATTCCAATTAGAACTGCCTTTGACTGATTCTAAAACTACACCTTTCAAGCTACATAAGCTCCTGCCTAGTTCATGAATGCTAGAATTGTGGCTAATAGATATTTATTCTTACATGGCCCCTTTCTATGCTTAGAATGCTTGGCACTTTTAGGATTTCCCTTTCACCTTCTGTCATTATTTAAGAAAAAGACTGAAATTCTTAGACTGTCCTTCTTGGAAGGTCACTCACGTTTTTGCTGGTTGGTGAACATTTGTTTTTGCCATCTAATATCCATGCACCCTCTTTCTGGTAATCACTTCCTGGTTTCCTTGTGGGAGGTAACACTCACCCTTACTCTTAGCTTATATGGTTGAGGTGAATTTGTGCTCATTCCACAGTGGGAGCATGTTCAAGGCTCAAGTTGATCAGTGCATAGCTCTCCCCTGTCTACAATGAGTGGTTCAGTGTTGGGCTTAGGACTCTATCAAAGCTAACGAGATACAATGGGTGTTGCGCTGGGGCTGCAGGGGAAGAGATTTTTGCTTTTCTTGCAGTACAAAAAACTTAGGGGATTTAAGGTCTGGAGCTGCCATTGCCATCTGGCTACAACCACCATCTGGCTTATCACATGATGTCCGCGAAGAAAGCCAATGTAACTAAAGACACGGTGCAAAAGATTTTAAAAACTACCTGCGGTTCATGGTAGTATTTTTGAGGTCCAAATCTAGTGGTGCCTAAAACTGGATGTAGCCCTGAGGTTTTCATCTTATATAAACCAATAATTTTTCACTTTAATTAAGCCAATTTGGGCTGAATTCTCTGTCACTTGAAGCCAAAGGAATTCTTTATTAGTGAAAAGGCATTTTTAATGTCTGAAAATGTGGCTATCTGAAAAATCGAAGGCAGAGGAACAAAAGCTGGAAATGGAAATGATGTTGTAGAATGACTACTGCCAACCCTATTAACTATAAGATGAGGAAGCTGAAGGCCAGGGAGGGGAAGTCTGTGTCTGTGCTCACATAGGCACTTAGTGATAGAGGGGAGCATGACCTAGATTGGCCATCCAGTTCTCTTTGTGACTTCCTCCCACTAAAATTGAAATGGGCTCTCATTTTCTACAAGGGTGACCTTTCTGGTTTGTTTCCAACCACCCTCAAGAGCTCACCATGCTGAGTTACCTCTTTTGTCTTTCTCCTGCTTCTCCTTTGCTTTCGTGTCTCTACTATTTGATATAGATTTATTTCTTTAAAAATTTTTATTTTGAAAGATTTCAAACACATAAAAAGGACAGAAAATCACAGATACCATGTGCCTACATCTAGATTTAACAAATGTTAATATTTTGTCATTTCCTCTTTTTTTTTTTTTTTTTTTTTGAGACGGAGTATCACTCTGTTGCTCAGGCTGGAGTGCAGTGGCGCGATCTCTGCTGACTGCAAGCTCTGCCTCCTGGGTTCACGCCATTCTCCTGCCTCAGCCCCCAGCAGCTGCAACTACAGGCACCCGCCACCACACCCACGCCCGGCTAATATTTTGTATTTTTAGTAGAGACGGGGTTTCACCGTATTAGCCAGGCTGGTCTCGATCTCCTGACCTCATGATCCACCTGCCTCGGCCTCCCAAAGTGCTGGGATTACAGGCGTGAGCCACTGTGCCCAGCCTGTTTTTTTTATTTTAAAAAAAGATAAGACATTTCAGTTACAGGTGAAGCCCCACTGCTTTTTCCTTCCCTTCTATCCTATCCAGCAGTAACTACCATCTTAAGTGTGGTTGTATTTTTCTTAATTGTGCTTTGCACTTTAAATCACAAAGAGTAGATACTTCAGTATTGGGCTTTATAATTGTAGGCCAATAGTATTGTACATATCCTGTTGCAGCTTGCTTTTCTCGGTGTTATGTTTTGAGATTTATTTATGTTGATGGAGGTAGATATCTCAGTCTTTATTGGTGTTATAATGTATCTATTTTGTCATCTCATGAATGATAGTTTAGCTGGTTATAAATTGATGGTTGATGATGATTTCATCCACAAAATCCTATGTTGATGGTAATTTTGCCTCATGAGAGCATCATCTGGCACTATCGTGTATGTTGAGAAGTCAGCTGCCAGTCTGAATTTATTTCTATGTAAGAAGCCTATCATTAATTTCTATCTGCTTTAAAATGTTACATGTGACATTGGATTTTGATTATTTCACTTCCTCCATGATCATTCATCAATGTTGAAAAGTACTTTACCATCATCTATTTAAAGACTGTTTCTTCCATATTCTTTCTGTGTCCTTTCATTCTGAAACTCTTATCAGATATATGTGGGATCTACACATTCTTCTAAACTATTTAGCCTAATCTTTTCTTTTATACTTGCTTGCTGCTTTGCAATCTAATTTCCTCACATTTATCTTCCGACCTACTAATTCTTTCTCCAGGAGTGTTTAATCCATTCCGTAATCTATCCTTTGGGCTTTTAATTTTATTTACTACTTTTCCCATATCTAGATGTTGTATTTTGGTTCTTTTTCAAAGTTACCTGTTTTTTTAATAGGATCTTCATTTTTTTATTAATAGCTTGAATCCCTTTCTTTACATTTTTATTGAATTACAATTCAACAATTTTAAATACACTTTTTATGTTCCTTTTCAGCTTCTTCTGTTCAAGTGCTAGAAGTCTTACTTATTTTGCAGTTTTGGTGGCTGTATGGTGAACTGATCTTTTGTGGAATGTTCTTTTTTCTTTCAGAGATTCTGTGGCTTGCCTTTCTAGTATATTTCTGCTTTTGCTTCTACTGAGCACCCTGGGAATATCACTGTCAGAGAATCAATTTTTTATTATTTCTTTTGTGATATATTTTCACTTTGACCTTGATGGTTCCCTGACAGTATAAAAATCAGACTTGAGACCTTTAAGAAATGCAGCCCTGGGTTTGATTTCCAGAAAAAAAAATTTTCCCCAAACAGTTGCAGTTAGCGAGAGCTCTTACTTGTCACTGACTTGCACTGATAGGCATATATATATACATATGTTACAGGCATATATATATATGTTACAGGCATATATATATGTTACTGGCATACACACACACACACACACACACACACACACACACACATGTTACACAGAAATGCAATCCTTTGAGGGTTCTTGTTTTATGCTTCCCACTTTGCTCAGGTCCAAAATTTTGTGTCTTTTCTCTATATGGGAGATAAAATCTAAACCTGTAGGTTATTGGCATCAAAAGCACTCACTCCTTTTATAGCTACAAAACCCATGCAGACATTTACTGGTATGGTTTTAATTCCCTCTGTTTTCTTTTTTCCTGGAATCTAGGAATTTCCCCTTCTTTCTAGTGACTGTAGCCATGCATTTTAATCTACCTAGCAATTTTTGGTGTGCATAGGTTAAGGGATTTCAAGCTATCTTGGTGTATCTAACCCAGCTCATGCTCCTTCCTGGATTCCCTTGGCCGTTTTCCTGTTGAGGCTACTGATAAGTCTCTGTGAAGTCTGTGAAGATCTCCTGGCCTGGATGTACTTTTTTTTTTTTGAGACAGAGTCTCACTCTGTTACCCCAGGCTGGAGTGCAGTGGCGGGATCTTGGATCACTGCAACCTCTGCCTCACGGGTTCCATCGATTCTCTGTGCCTTAGCCTCTTGTGTAGCTGGGACTACAGGCGTGCGCCACCATGCCCTGGTAATTTTTGTACTTTTTAGTAGAGATACGCTACCATGAATTTCACTGTGTTGGCCAGTCTGGTCTCAAACTCCTGATCTCAAGTGATCTGCCCGCCTTGGCCTCCCAAAGTGTTGGGATTACACGCATGAGCCACTGCACCTGGCCTAGATGTACTCTTGTAGGTACGGGGGAATGTCTCAATCTTGGTTGAGCTCTGAGCCCTCCTTCCTGGTATTCCACTGGCTTAGCTGACTGGGCTCAGTAGTGGCTTGTCTAGGTCCCTCAAGTCACTCACAGGTATGGTCTTGTACCTCCCTGTGCATCCTTCTTGCCTCTCATTTTTGTTGCTCCGGAGGCATGTGACAACTGTGGGGCTCTCTTGACGCATGCAGTTCCTTGCCCCACCAGCCCAGTCAGGCTGCAGGTGGAGAGATGGGGAATGCCACTGCTTGCTTTCATCACATGCTCAGCCTGAGAGTGTGGCATATGTCACAGGTGCTAGCCTTACTATCCTGGGATCTGGCTTCCCAGGTGGCTGCCGGAGAGGCTAGGAGATAAACCCAAAAGTGCAAGAGAGTTGACATCACACAGAATAAATTTGGCCAAAAGGGAACGAGAGCTGACATAATAATTCTTCTCCCCTCCTCCCCTAAGATGGACTATTCAGAGATGCAGTGGTTTCAGACAGCCTCTTTGAAAACATCCTGAGAAACTGAGCAACCAACTGTGCTTATTACAAAAGCAGTGAGATAACCCTTTCAATTTGCTCCCCTGCCTTCTCTGACTCACTCCTATTTTTTCTACACTCTGGCTTTCCTGGAGTCGTACTCCCCAATCTACTCCTAACACCTAAGAATCTGCCTCATGCTCCATTTGCAAAGAAACTCAGCCTAGGATTTGCTATCTTACTGGAACCTGTAACTCCTCTTTGTTTCTAATCAGGCAACAACTGAGGGAAGACAGAAGGCCTCTGAGGGAAAAGTATGCTTGTTCCATTTTTATTTTATATGGATGTCAGCCTTGAACAGACTCTCAAAGCTTGCACACTTCCCACCTCGTGGCTGTATCATGTCTTGGTGCTGGATATGGGTAAAATGGAGACAGCGAATGGTAATGGCTTGGAGTACAAGACCCAGGCAGTGCTGCAGGCAGCCAGCCTCTAGATTCATGGTATGAGCTGTAAGCCCTTGAACTGTACAACCCCTTATTTGGTTTATATAATAAACTTTAACAGTAGACATTGATGGGGCCCAAGAAATCCCCCTGGTGCTGTTATTTCCTCTTTCTTTTTGTTGAACAAATTATCTTTTTCAGCCATGCCTCTGCTGAATCTGCAGGATTTGTCTGATAGTAATCTTCGTTTTAAATTTAAGGATCTCTAAAATTTCATTGTGAAAACAATGTTCTTAACACAGTACTTTATCACCTGAAAATGTTATATGGAAACATTTAATCATAAAATCTCAGAATATGAGAGGTAGAGGAACGCTGCCATAGAACAGGGTATACAGGAGAGATTCAATATCCACTACAAGACTGAACAAATTGAAATGAAGGCACATAAAATGGTGAAAGGTCTAGGAGACTGGGATGAGGAGAAATGGGCTTCAGTCCCGCCAGCAATAATCTGTGTCTCTTGAATAGGCCATTTAACCCATACAGTCCTGACATGGATATCTGAGTACCCTTTCTTTTCCTGTGAGGAGAAGTCCCAAGAAAGGTAAGAGACAGAATCCTGCCTCCTGCTACGGAAGCTGGGAAGGGTCAAACATACCCTCTGTCAATATCCTGGTAACCAGAGTGTAGGCAGGTAATCTAATCTTAGCCAATTGACTGGTTCCCCCCAGGACTTTGAATCTAGAGCCAATGTCGCTATAAGGCAAGTGATCATTTGGAATTCATTTGGATGGTGGCAGCGTCATCTCCTCTTGGGGCCAGTGGCGGTGACAATGGGGCCAGCTATTGGAACAGCAGTGCCCAACCTCACCCTTCCTGTGGCGTGTTACAGATTCAGTTCTGACCCCTTCCTTCTATTAATGCCTGCATGTTTTTTGAACCTGGAATTTCAGTATTGCTATGGAGCCTGTGACCTATGTGATGTTATTCCAATATGTGCCTCTGCTGCTTAACTTAGTTTCTCTTGTAGGAACAAAAAACTCTACCACTGGAAGATCTAAAATTTCTCCTGTGTTCATAAAATCCTACAAACTGCTGTGCGACTCTTTGGAGACTGCAAAGTACTTTTATAGGCGCGGTCTTATTTCATCCTCCACATAACCATGTGGGAATGCTTTATTCAATGTTTTACATGAATAGGGGCAAATGAAGATTACAGGGATTGATGGCCTCCTTAATGTTACACAACCAGTCCAGTGGGGGCAGTGCTTATGCCTGGATGAATTCCTTGTACTTTTTGTTTGTTTGTTTGTTTTGAGATGGTGTCTCCCTCTGTCGCCCAGGCCGGAGTGCAGTGGCGCAATCTTGGTTCACTGCAACCTCTGCCTTCTGGGTTCAAGCGATTCTCCTGCCTCAGCCTCCCAAGTAGCTGGAATCACAGGTGCCCACAACCACACTCGGCTAATTTTTGTATTTTTAGTAGAGACAGGGTTTCACCATGTTGGCCAGGCTGGTCTCGAACTCCTGACCTCAGCCCATCCACTTGCCTCAGCCTCCCAAAGTGCTGGGATTACAGGCGTGGGCCACCGCACCCGGCCCCTTGTACTTTTTCTATTTCACCTTTGGAACCATGGCTGGGTTCAGATGAGATCATGAACACAAAACTGCAAAATAATTTGAAGAGCACTGTATGATTGTTATTGCTGGTCAAGGCCATCCAGGGAAAAGGTGGTGGAAATGGAATGCAAAGGATGATCTTCCCAATCCTAGTTCAGTGTCACTTCTATTATTCTGTACCCCCTCCCTACCAAGGAATGCTTTTATCTGATTAAATGTACAGCTTACCTTTTTTGGAGTACTTATTTTTACAGGTGGTTTTGGCATAGAAATAAGACATTCCTTGGCTATCTTTATTCAAGAAATCTTTGCATGCTGTTTTTAAGAGCCACACAAAAGCATTTCCACTGCCACCCTAAATTCCTAACAGTCCACTCAACGTAATCTAACTATAGCAGAAATTTAACCACATCTCTTTAGTGAATTTATAACATTGAAGAATTTTTTCTAATTACCCCAACACCCTCCAAATTGTCCTAAAACTTTTCCCTTCTCAGTGCCTATCTCTCCTGTCCTTTCTTCTGGTTAAACCTAGTGACTTAATCACACATTTTTTTTAATTTTCTGTAATTTTATATTTATTAAAGGATATAATTTAAGAAAGGAACTATACATTGACAGTTGTTGGTATGTTTTTTTTTTGTTTTCTTTTTTTAAAAATTTTATTATTATTATACTTTAAGTTTTAGGGTACATGTGCACAACATGCAGGTTTGTTACATTTCTATACATGTGCCACGCTGGTGTGCTGCACCCATTAACTCGTCATTTAGCATTAGATGTATCTCCTAATGCTATCCCTCCCTGCTCCCCCCACCCCACAACAGTCCCCAGTGTGTGATGTTCCCCTTCCTGTGTCCATGTTAATCACACATTCTTGACATTCCTGGAAGCCTCTCATCTTCCAGTGGAAAGAACAGACTAGATTAGTTTCTCAGTTAGTGCCAGGTAAGCAGAGGAATGGAGAGACAGGCAGCACCTCAATTAGTACAAACTGGTGAGCAGATGGAAATGGAATAGAAATAAAATGATCTCCACAGACCATACAAGACCCAAGTAACTAAGAAAGAAAAGAACAAATTCATTATAAACACAACAATGTGATGACAGCAGTAGGCAGGTGGGGTGGTAGGGAAAGGTGATTCCTTTCACATCAGCCTTTTCAACAAACCAAATGATGCACAGTCTTATCCAGGAATATGCTTACGCCAATGCAGGGAATGTGGGGATAGGGCAATGATAGCCATGATACCAAACCTATATTTAGATAGCACTTTACAGTTTGCAAAGTGTGGTGGACAGAGTTATTGTTTCCCTTTTATATATGAGAAATAGTCTCCAAGGTGTTAGTTAAGAGGGTTGCCAAGCATCTCATCGCCATTAAGTGGTGAGGCTAAGAATCAAGCCAAGTGCTGTTGAGGGGCAGGGTGCAGAATGAAAACAGAAGGAAAAAAATAACAAAAAAGTAAGAAGAGATGATCAAGAAGGTAAGTGGGAAGAAATGTAACAAAGAAATCTCTCATGACAACGCAATGGAGTGAAAAAGGATACTGATCAAGTATCTACCATGATAACATGTCTTACCCTGTATGGAGTGGAGACAGCACAGTTCCAGCCAATTAGAGATGGGACAAATGATATACCATCAAAACTTGGACACCAAGATTTTTTTTAAAAAAATTCTCCGTCATAACAATTAAAAATAAACCCACGGAGCATAAAGAACCATTACTTACTTTTCACATTTTTTGGTGCTACTTTTGACATATTCTGTCCTGCTTCTAAAATTTGGAAGGCGATTGTTGTGAAGTTTGAGGGTTAGGGAAGAACACATGTGAGGTGTATTCCACATGTACCTCCGCTCACAAGATACACGAATGTGTGTTTCTTCTTACTATCTTCTAACTGACCAAGTACCTTGAGTACTTCTTTTACCTTCTTTTAAAACTGACCAAGTACCTTCAGTACATCTCCTTATTAACTTCCCTTTAAAATGGACTAAGCATTTTCCTAGATCGACTAAGCATTTTCCTAGATCTCTTCTCTGATAACAATGGGGACAGAATTTATTCAGTTGGACACATACATCCTGACCTCTGATATGTTAATCACTTTGCTTCAATAAGGCTCCAGTGCTAGCTCAAATTCCAGAAGCTCTGTTCCTACCATGACCGAACTACCAGCAATGGCTCTGCTGAGAAGATGGTCCAAAGCAGCCTTCTATGTTTGTTTTGTATGTTGTAAAGCACAGCTGTTTTCAGGAGAAGAAGCCTGCATCAGAAGGCTGCATCTTAGCTAAATCCTAGTCCAAGTGAAGATTGCATCTCTAAATTGTCCCCGGTCTCCAAAAGGCCAGCGCTGTCCTGGAGAATGTCCGCTGTGATTGTCAGAACCCCAGGGTGAGGCCAAGTGCTCCCCATACAAAACACTGTCTAGCTGGTTATCAGGTGGCAATAAAGGGTGCATTGCCAGTGAGGATGGTGTGTTACATAATCTTGAATCAAAAATTCGAAACATAAATTACCCAGTAATGGATCCATTTACTTCTTCAACCTACTTGTGTTTTCGGAATCAACCATCTCTTGGTGGTAATTTGGTTAATAATTACCTGTTTTGTTCATTAATAATTTGATCTTTCTGAAAAAACCCAGTCAAGCTTATATTCCCTCATTTTAGACTCTGGTGAATAGACTAGTTTCTCAGTCATGGTTTAATATAAATGAACTGTTATCTCCTTTTAGCATTTTCTGTCTCATGGAAGTAATATAATTATTGTAGTTGTCAGTTTGCCAATCATATCTGTTTTCAAATGGCAGATTTCATATAATTTTATTTTAATTATTTTATTTGATTTTTAAAATAATACAGTATGAGCTTTCGAGTCAGATGGTTTTGGGTTCAAATCCTGACTCTCACTTTATTATCTGTGTAAACTTAGTTTTGATTTCTCTGGGATGAAGATTTTGTGTTTGCATAGTGAATACTTACCTTAAAGGGTTGTGAAAGGGTTAAGTCAGACATAAAAATGACTTACATCAGGTAAACACTCCCAAAGTGTTAGCTTTCTCCCCCAGTTCAGTTTTACTATGTCCTTCCTGAATCTGACTTCAGACCAGAAGTCTGAAGTAATATTCAAGTGAGGATATGTTGTATTTTTTGACATAGTCAATATACATAAAGAATATAATGAATGTTCTTTGGTGTTTAAAAGCCAACACATAAATTATGTTTTATTTATTTTTTACTAAATAAATAAAGATTTAAAATCTAAGTAATTTTCATTCAAAATGACAATGATTTTTAGAAGGCTAAAAATAATTTTAAAATGCATTACACATTATTATATTCATAAGTGGATTTTGAGATCCATACAGTTCTGCAGACATTTGTGAATTTCGACCAACAACTATGAGATGAGATGGACCAGCCACTAAATAGTTCCACATTTCACATCATCTCAAGTAAGTATGGCCAACCATGCAAATAATACTGCTGTCTTGGAGATCCACCATGCAGATTACAATGTGTAAAAGGCTCTAATATGCCTTGCAGTAAACAAACAAATATACTTTAAATGTTAATGAATATTACATTATATAAATTTACTTGACTCTGGGACCCTTTTTGTTCATGGGACATCTATGAGCAATGCTATGAACTCAATGCCTGGGTCCCCACCTCTCAAATTCCTATGTTGAAGACTAAATGCCCAATGTGATGCTATCTGGAGGTGGGGCCTTTGAGAGATAATTAAGTCATGAAGGTAGAGCCCACCCCCCAAATGGAATTGGTGGTCTTATAAGAAGAAACATGAGAGAAATAATATCTCCCTCTCTTTCTCTCTCTGCCACATGAGGATATAAGGAGACAAAGCCTATCTGTAAACCAAGAAGCAATCCCTCGCCAGACAATGGATCTATCACCTCGATCCTGGACTTTTAGCTTCCCAAACTGTGATAAATCAATGTCTGTTTTTTAAGCCATCAAGTCTACGGTATTTTGCTCTAGCAGCTCAAACTCACTAAGGCAAACATAACAGAGGCCATCTCCTAGGAAATACGGTTTGGAAAACACTAACCTGTTAGATAATACCAAAATCCTATAGCAAAAAAATAACAACAGCAACAACAAAACAATAAGGAAAAATAGCAAAATCCACAGCCAAGCCTCGACCTATCAATGTAGTTTAATAGACATAAGTGGCATAGTGAATGAACAACCTCATTAATAAAGATCTTGTTTACACCTTTTAAAACTATCAATAATCATCTGGCTTAAGTAATGCATTCTACTTCATTAAACAACACCATGGTCATTACAGCTTGTGAGTAATTGTAAATTCATTTGGGTTTTAATTATTTTGGCTCTCACACAGGGACATAAGCCCAGTGAGTCAAGACTGTCAGCTGATACTTATGAAGCATAAATTGTATTTTAGGTTCATTTATAATTACTTTCACACTATGGATTATAAATAAATAGAATGTGGTGTGTTCTAATGGTCAGAAGCAAGGGCTTGAAGTCAAATGGAGGTGGATTTGAGTCCTGATTCTCCAAATGAAGATCCCTAACTTCAATTATCTGTGCCTCAGTTTTATCAGATATAAAACGGGGATATTTCCTACTTCATTGGACTGTTTGAGGATGAAATTAGATCATATAAAAATACTTAGTATACTACCAGAACACAAAATAATGCTGAATAAATGCTTCCTATTATTTTATGAACTTTGGATCATGAATTTATTCCTTGTTTTTTTCTTTCCTTCTTTTTTTTTAGATGGAGTTTTGCTCTTGTCGCCCAGGCTGGAGTGCAATGGCACGATCTCAGCTCACCGTAGCCTCCGCCTCCCGGGTTCAAGTGATTCTCCTGCCTCAGCCTCCCAAGTAGCTGGGACTACAGGCATGCGCCACCATGCCCGGCTAATTTTTGCATTTTTAGTAGAGACAGGGTTTCGCCATCTTGGCCAGGCTGGTCTCAAACTCCTGACCTCAATATCCACCCGCCTTGGCCTCCCAAAGTGCTGGGATTACAGGCATGAGCCACCACACCCGGCCTGTTTTTTTCTTTTGTGAATAATAACCGCCTTTGGCCTTAGAATATGTATAGTCACTGAAATACCAATGTGGCCAGCGAGTTTCTGCATCCAGACTGATATTTGCCTACATGCCATTTATAAATCATTTCACTTTCAAGTAAAAATCCTAAAGGAGAGTATTATTATATGTGGGTTTTTGAAGGTCTCCTTTCATACCTTATCACAGAGTGTGTTTTTGAGGACAGTTACAAAAGCTACAGGGAAGCAAAGCAGCCACTTTGTACTCACGTGTACTTTGCAAGGTTTTGCCGTGACTGACATTTCAATGGCAGGGAGGGGCAGGGAAAGAATAGAAGCATACTTTCTGTATCATTTAAGCCCCTTTAATGCCTCAACAGGAACCCAGTGGCATTCTGAGGGCTGCCTGGATCAAGATGAATGCCTCCCAGGATATGCCAATAAGAGTGAAGCAGGGCTGAGGTTTTTGAGAGTCTGGTAGGGATATCCGTCCAAGAACTTTCTTAGCAAAGTCAAGAATGAGATACTGCAAAGTGGTGTGTCCCAATACTGTTTTGCAGCATTTTCTTCCCTGGCCTGTCTTTATTTTAGGGTCTGGTAAAGATTTCAGAAGAAAAGAAGCAGGAGCAGGAGGAGAAGGAGGAGTACAGAAGAAAGATGAGGAAGGGATAAGGAGGAGGAAAAGGAGGAGAAGAGGGAAAGGAGGAGCAATGGGAGGGGAGAGGAGGAAGAAGAGGGGAGGAAGAGGAACTGGAGGAGGAGAAGGAGAGAGGAGAAGAGGAAAAGGTAGAAGGGAAGGAAGGAAGAGAAGGGGAAAGAAAAAAAGCCCCCAACCTCCCAGTTTTAGTTTTGGCTAATAAGTCCCTGGCAGATTGATGACCTCCATCTTCAGCCCTCCCTGGGTGCACATCTCTTTGCACTGTGACTGCACAGCGCCTCCCATCAGGAGATGGGATCTATTTTTCCACCTCTTAAAAGCTGAGCTGGCTACGTGTCTTACTTTGGACAATAGAAGGAGGCAACGCAATGTTCCAGTTCTGAGGCTGAGACTCAAGAAGCAGAACGTGCCTCTGCCCTCCTTTGGAAACACGGCTGGGCTGCTGGCCAGAAAAAGCCCAAGTGAAACTGTGGGGTGATGAGAGGCACATGGTCCTGGTGCCCCATTCACAGAGGCTGATCCAGTCTGCCAACCTCCAAGAACCAAGCACAGCCACATGAGAGAAGAACCGGCCAGCTGAGCCAGCCAGATTGCCTCCCCATGTAGATGATGGTCGTTGCATGCCCCAGTTCTGGGGTGGTTTGGACACAGCAGTAAAGAAGAGACAGAGAAACAGAAGCCGGTGTCTGGTGGTATTGTCCTCCCTCCGTTCTGGCTTTTCCTTAAATGTCTGGGCAATGGCCTCTGAGCTTGAATGTCATAACTGGAGTTTCCCAGCCATCAAGCAACTACGAGGGCGAACACAGACATCTTGTTCTATAGGGCAGATAAACTCTGTTCGTTTATGCCTGGTTTTCTGTTACTTGCAGCTCAACACTACCCTGACATGAAATGAGGTATCATCGAAAGTCTGACTGGAGTTAGGGTGATCTGTGACGGCAATCACAGAATGACATGCTGGAAGGAGATAGTGTCCTGGGATTTATGGAATCCAAGTACATGCTTTCCACTCATTCCTGAGTGCCCATCCGCAGACCTGTGTGTGAGGAAGCCACGTGGAGAGGAATCACAGCCTATGGGCTCTTACAGTTGGGAAGTGTGTGAGGAGTGGCCAAGTCATGCCTTTCCCCCAGTAATCCCCTTGATGGCATCTCTGGCGGGATCTTCATTACAATGCAGCCTCTTCACTAATGTTAGAAAGTGACTTCCACTTAAGCTATAATCTACCCACATATTGCATGCATGCGCTGGCCACAGCCCTACTTTCTAGTGCTTCCCAGATTGTTCCTTGGAAGCCTGCCGGCGTGTAAAGGAAAGAGAGGCCACACCTGGGCCCAGGGGTGGCGGGGATGGTGGAATGTACAGAATACAAGCCTCTAACCAAGTTCATAGAAGTCTAAGTGTTCTTCCCCACCCCCGTCTCTACTAAAAATACAAAAAATTAGCCCGGCGCGGTGGCAGGTGCCTGTAGTCCCAGCTACTTGGGAGGCTGAGGCAGGAGAATGGCGTGAACCCGGGAGGTGGAGCTTGCAGTGAGCCAAGGTCGCGCCACTGCACTCCAGCCTGGGTGACAGAGCGAGACTCCATCTCAAAAAAAAAAAGAAGTCTAAGTGTTCTTCGCAATCATGCTTCATTTCAAGAATGCAAAAATGTAGGAGAGTAAACAGAATCTTGGTTGGTTTTAACATGAAAATCATATTTATGTTTCTTACCAAGAAATAAATGTGGTCCTTGAGGGACCTATGCCACATTTATTTGGTGGCTTCCATACCTTTACTCCAGAGTATGTAACACTGTGCCATTTTCCCCAATAATAATAGTTATTTGCTATTTACTTAACACTACAGTATGCCAGTGTGTGAGGTTCTTCACTTTCACTATACTGCCATATAGTTCTCACAACAGCCCTAGTTGGTATTATTTTCTTCATATCAAAGATGAAAAAATTAAAGTTCAGAGAGTTAAAACGATTTTTTCCAAGGACTCAAAGCCAGTAAAGTGGAAAGGATATTTAAACCCAGTTCACAAGATCTTCAAAGCTCATCTTTTACACTACAACTTGCCATTAATAAGCAACCACTTCACATTTTCAGAGACAACCTTATTTTTTCCAGAGACAACCTTTTTCTTATCTTCTCCAAATATCCTTGGGGGAAAAGGAAACTAAATGAAAACCACCTTGCCTTTTCTAAAAACAATCATACATTGGTAGGCATTTATGAATTAGGGAAAATAAAAGGAAGAGGCCCATTTGAACACACCTGTTAGAATCCTGAATGCACGTGTGTGGTCAATAAAACTCCAGCTACCCAGACGAAAATCTTAATCACCTGCAAGGTCATAGCAGCAAGTTAAGGAAACAGATGATGCTCCCTAACATGCAGAGGTTCTCCATGCCAGCCTTGGGTAGTCTGTGATACCCTCAGTGAATTAGAAGTGATTTTGGAGGCCAGGCACGGTGGCTCATGCCTGTAATCCCAGCACTTTGGGAGGCCGAGGAGGGCGGATCATCTGAGGTCAGGAGTTCGAGACCAGCCTGACCAACATGGTGAAATCCTGCCTCTACTAAAAATACAAAAATTAGCTGGGTGTAGTGCCATGTGCCCATAGTCCCAGCTACTCAGGAAGCTGAGGCAGGAGAATTGCTTGAACCTGGGAGGCAGAGATTGCAGTGAGCCGAGATCACGCCACTGCACTCCAGCCTGGGCTACAGAGTGAGACTCCATCTCGAACAAACAAACAAACAAAAAAGTGATTTTGGAAAACAATAAAATAAATATGAGGGCCTTCAAAGCCAGCCTAAATTTCTAAAATAGCTGAGAAACAGAAAGTTAGCGAGAGAGAGAGATCGAGAGTAGGAGAGGCTGAATAGACAGAATTGAGGCCAGGCGCAGTGGCTCACACCTGTAATCCCAGCACTTTGGGAGGCCGAGGCGGGCAGATCACGAGGTCACAGGATCGAGACCAACCTGGCTAACAAGGTGAAACCCCGTCTCTACTAAAAATACAAAAAATTAGCTGGGCATGGTGGCGGGCGCCTGTAGTCCCAGCTACTCAGGAGGCTGAGACCAGAGAATGGCATGAACCTGGGAGGCGGAGTTTGCAGTGAGCCGAGATCGCGCCACTGCACTCCAGCCTGGGCGATAGAGTGAGACTCTGTCTCAAAAAAATAAAAATAAATAAATAAATCAAAAAAATAGACAGAATTGAGTTTCTGTTTCACTGTTTCCATCTATACTAAGAAACAGGCTAGACCAGTGTTCTGAGCTCTTACTCACGCAACAGAGCCACCTGGATGAGCTGTTAAGACACATTTTCTGGGTCCCAACCCCAGATTTTCTGATTCAGTGGGCCTGGGGTGGTACTGGAAAATTTGCATTTCTAATTTGTTCATAGGTGGCACTGGCACAGCAGGTCCAGGGACCACACTTTGACAACCTACTAAGTCTTGAACTATTCCTGGAGCCAGCCAGATTGGGGAGTGGATGCATGGGGTGTCCTGGACCTAAGGAATGAAGGGGGCAGACTGGCTAGCGTCCAATGTCCACAGTGACACTATCAGTCAGCGAGGTTATTGCAGGGCAGCTTATCAGTGTGATCCAATTTCATAACAAGGGACAAAGGAAGAAGTTAGATTTTAGGGTTCGACCTTACCCTAACCCTAACTCTAATTGGACCTGAATTCAAATACTAGTTCTGCCACTTAATAGCTGTGCATATTTGGGTAAGTCACTTCATCTTTCCAAGCTTCCTTTTCCTCATCTGCACCCAGAAGTTCATAGTACCTACTTTGTAGAATTATTATGAGAATTAAAGAAAACAGGCGAAGGGCCTGCTGGTACAAAATAGATGCTCAAGGATTGCTATTGCTTCAGTGAACTGGATAACTCATCCAGCCTCCTCCGAGGGTTGTTGATTGAGGGCATTAATACTGGAAAGATGAGGTCGCAGCCAACTTGATTATTACTTCTAGCTTTAGTCTTACCCTAGCAACTGTAGCTTCAGTGAGTCAGGGCTGGCTCAAAGAGCAATCTGAGATTCAGGGATAATTATTAAGACTCCTGGAAGACTGGGAGGCATCTGGACTCACAACTTGTGGCTACTGCCAACAGAAAAGGATGACAAGACCTGAACTCTTCCATTAACACAAATAATTCTGTGAGCCTATGACTCTTACCATTTTCTTTTCATCTCCATATAAACCTTTCATCCTCATGCCACTGAACTCAGGCAATGGAAAATGACCAAAGATGCATGTATCAGAAGCAACATGTTAGGTCATACCAACGGTCTCTCCAGGTTGATTTTGGTGGTGGCACTAATCCAGGTAAGTTCTTGCCCTGGAACACTGAACCTTTGTGATATTACCTGTATGTGGTTGAGATGATATCCCAAGAACTCCTAACATTCTCCAACAGACATGACACTGTCATTTTCTTTTCCTTTTTTTTTTTTTTTTTTTGAGACGGAGTCTTACTCTGTCCCCCAGGCTGGAGTGCAATGGCACGATCTCAGCTCACTGCAACCTCCATCTCCCTGGTTCAAGCAATTCTCCTGTCTCAGCCTCTCGAGTAGCTGGGACTACAGGCAAGCGCCACCACTCCCGGCTAATTTTTGTATTTTTAGTAGAGACAGGGTTTCACCATATTGGCCAGGCTGGTCTCGAACTCCTGACTTCGTGATCCACCTGCCTCAGCCTGGGATTACAGGTGTGAGCCACCACTCCCGGCCCAACACTGTCATTTTCTAATACAGACAACACTAGACAAGAGCCCCATGAACTAGAATATTGCTTCCTTCTGAGTTTGATGACCTTCTATTTTATTCTTAATCTTGCATGTGAGTCTATACCCCAATTTTTTGGGGGAAAGTGGGGAAAAGATAATTATAACTAGTATTCTCTATAGAACAACATTGGAAAGTCAAGTTAGTTATTGTCTGACCTAATTAGGTATGTATCTTTTAGAAATTGTACTGGCTTCTTCAAAAAGAAAAGCTAAGGTTATTTTAGACACTGCAGCTATAATGACACAATGATACATGGGTCTAGTGAGTAATTTTATCAAATTAATTATTTCAGAGAGGATACATTTTTATGCTTGAAAAAATCATTTCAGTTTTTTAATGTTTTGATCTTTGTAACTAATTTTAAAGATGACACTGTGCTGGTTCCATTTGCTCTGTGTGTCTTGCAACGTTCCCAGTCAAAAGCAATAACATTTGAATTTGACCGAAGCTCCAGTCTTTATAGTCTCTTGGTGTGTCCTATCACCCTGGTGATTAAAGTCAGTTGGTTGAATTAGCTTTCAGAATTTTCACAGTTTTAATATCATCACTTCAATAAGGCAGCTGTCAGCAAGGGGAACAGCTGAGCGCTTCAAGTAAGAAACACCTGAATTAATCATCAACCTCCAACCACATCCCACCTGCCTTGATCAATGGGCAAAGGACAGTCAATACACTGTGGAGGCATTTTTCTGGAGTTGGCAATGAATAGATGGCTTCAATATCCCAGCAGTTTATGTCTAGCTTCTTACAATTTGGATGACACTTCATGCCTGCTACAGAACTACATTTCTAGGTAGCATTAGTTAAGATATCCCTTGAGGACAAGATACTTAAATGATGTATTCTCTGCATCAATTTTGGTGTGGTCATATATTAAGAAGCATGTTTTGATTAAATGTCTTAATTCTTTATGACAGTGGTTCTCAAACTTTGGCACACATCAGAATCACCTGGAGGGCATATTAAAACACACACTGCTGATCCCCACCCCCAGAGCTTCTGATTCAGTAAGTCTGGGATAGAGCCCAAGAATTTGCACTTCTAACAAGTTTCTAGGGAATGTTGATGCTGCTGGTGTGGGAGCCACACTTTAAGAACCACTGCTTTAGAGATACTGACACTACTTTTATTTTTTTTTAATTACATTCTAATAGTTTCCCATGTGGCATAAGGAGGAGTGAGAACATAGAAACTACTGTGAAGTCCTTTTCTTGCTGACTTTTTTTCGAAGAAGTAGAGCCTGCTCTACTTCTCCTTAACAATGTAGAGAACTTCGTTAAAGACACAAGCTCCCAGCTTTTCCCGCTGGCTTCAGAGATGGGAAGAGGCAGTGTGTTTATCTGGTCCAGGCACATCCGATCATATTTGTTTGATGGTGTCAGGGAAGAAATGACCATGCAAAAATATTGATTCTAACTCTTGGTTTTTCAAATGTGAGGTCACCAATGAAGCCACCTTATACAAAAGGTGAAAACTGCAGTGATGAGGACAGATGCATTTCACAGGCAGGTCCTCCAGTGTGACACAGGCAGCTCTGTAATTTTCCTCATAAAGCCAAGGGGTTGGACCATATCCCCAGAGAGCACAGGAGGGATCTTAGGTTTCTGGTAGATCCAAAAAAGGAACTGCCAAATAATGACAAACAGTGGTATCATTAGTAGGAGTCTTAGACTCAGAAACCATCAACCAAACTCCTCATTCCAGCACCCCAGTCTTATCTCCAAAAGCAAGCAAAACTCGAGGAACACAACAGCATTGCTCTCATGCAGAATTACTTTGTTTTTATAAGTAAGTTAGCTATTGAAAGTCCCTAAGTCTATTTTCTGAGAGATGGGTATGTCTCTATGTGTGTACATTTAAGAGAGAGAAAAAGAAAAAAAAAATACTAAACTTTGAGGACTGCTACTTCAATAAGATAGAGAACCCTGATGGTCCATTCTGCTTCCAGGGGTCGAGTTAGGTCTGAGAAATTTGATTATGCTGTACCTTGAAAGAAGCCCATTCACTAGGGCAGCATAGACTAGAGCATAGTTCCCCATAGGGATGGGGAACACAGACCTGGAGCTACTAATCTACCTGGTCCCAACAGAGGCTCCACCACTTAGCAGGTATATGTTGGCCAGGTTACCTAACCTCTCTGTACCTTAGTTTCCTCACCTATAAAATTCAGATACTAATAGTGGTTATCTCGTAAGACGGTTATGTTGTATAAATGGGTTAATATATGTAAAGTACTTAGAAGAGTGCCTGGCACATAGAAAGCACTCTATAAGTGCTAGCTATTATTATTTATGTCCAAATACTGTGCCATCCTTCTCCTTTTGTTCTATTTAAATTCCTCATGCTAATGCTATTTAGATTGGCTAACATCCAAAATTTAGACTTCTGCCATAATTATCTACATATGGCAGCAGGATCGTTCCAGAACCACCCTAATGACTTTGATTAGAACCAATCACCTGTGCCTATTTACACAGAAGAATGATTGACAGGGATTTGGAAGGACTGGATATTCCAATTATACTCTTGTCGGGGTGTGGACTGGTTTGAGCAAATATGCCAGTCAGAATCATGCTAAAACAGATCAGTTCCTGTACATTTTATACAATCTAATAGAGAAAGCAGGAAAAAAAGAAAGAGGAGAGGGACCATTGATTAATTCAATAAAATGTCATGTAACCTGCTGCTCTGTTCTGGGCATTGTGCTCAGAAGGTAGCATTGTGATATAGATGGAGAGGTTGGCAAGACACTCCTACCAGTAAGGAGCTCACAGTCTAGTGGGGAAAAGAGATTCAGAAATCAATAAATACTTCACAATGTACTAAGGATTATAGTAGACATTTCCATGGAGCAAAGAGGAGTTGCCGAGAATTGTGGTGCCTGGGAAGGTGATGTCCAAAGGCAAGAAAGAAAGAGCTGAAAGACAAGTGGGAACCAGCCATTTCGCAGGGTGAGTTAGGATATTCTGGTGAGGACTGGCGAGTTAAGACATTCTGAGCAATGCTGCACAGTGTGCAAGAGCTCAGAGGTACAGACTTGAAGAAGGTGGAAGAGGTGGGGAAGTGTGATATTAATTCCCTAGTGTTCTTAGGGAAGGACCAGGGAATATAAAATGACAAAAAGTGGAATATAGAGGGGATGTGTGAGTGAGAGGTTAATCTCATGCATGTGGTGTGTCCACGTACCACTGCCTATGTGGTTGTGTAAATGTACCGTGCAGATTGCTCCAGGAGAGAGACAGAGAAGCCAAGAAGCCATTAACCAACAACTGAGAATTAATTTTCTGTGCAAAGGGAATAGGGTGGATGTATAGACTTTGCTAATACTGCTATTGGTTATCCCTAGAAAGGGATGTGTTTCAACAAGCTCTTCTATGATGATAACATGTCTTGTCTAGCTGTCTGGAAAAACATATGCAGTGCAGCTGCCTGGAAAATAGATTTTGGAGAGAAGGTAGCAGGCCTGTGGTTGGGTTGGGAGTTGAGCAGCTGAATCACAGACCCACTCTGGTGTAAAACAGCTCCCAAAACAATGGTTCTCAACTAGAGGTGCACAATTTTTTTTTTTTTTTTTGAGACAGAGCTTTGCTCTGTCACCCAGGCTAGAACGCAGTCTCGGCTCACTGCAACCTCTGCCTCCCGGGTTCAAGTGATTCTCCTGCCTCAGCCTCCCGAGTAGCTGGGATTACAGGTGCCCGCCACCACACCTGGCTAATTTTTGTATTTTTAGTGGAGACGGGGTTTCACCATGTTGGCCAGGCTGGTCTCGAACTCCTGACCTTGTGATCCGCCCGCCTCGGCCTCCCAAAGTGCTGGGATCACAGGCGTGAGCCGCTGCGCCTGGCCCAGAGCTGCACAATGTTATTACCTGGGAAGCTTTAGAAATTACTGATGTCTAAGTCCCAGCCCCAGAACTACGATTTAGTGAGCAGTGCAGCTGGAGCAAAGGGATTTTTTTTAAGTTCCCCAGATGATTCTAACATGTAGCTAGGATGGAGAACCATAGCTCTACACCTTGGCTACCTCAAATTTACTCCAGGACCAGAAGCAGCCTCAGGGGTTTGTTAGAAATGCTACATCTCAGGGGCACCCTAGACCTACTGGATCAAAATCTTCATGTTGACAACATCCCCTGGTGATTTAAATGCATGTGACATCTTAAGAAGCACTGATCACAGTCGTGTATCAGGATCATCTTGGAAGCTTATTGAAGTTACATAGCCTTACTTCTATAGATTATGATTCAGAAAGTCTTGGATAAGGCCTTCCTTTTGCATATATATTTTTAAGTTTTGCTGAGTCAGATTTGTAACTGGGGTCAGAAACTACTGTCTCACTCTGCAGATAAAGTTGAACAGAGGGCCCAGGATGAAGGGATTTTGGGTAAGATTGCTCTTGTGCAGAAATCAGGGAATGGAGGGAGGCAGACAGTACTTCTTTTCACATAAAGGGAGTTCCACACTGAGAAGGGGAATGCTATGTAATTGGCGTCTGTTGGAGGGCTGCATTGCCTCTTGTAGTAGCAGAGTCAACAGATGAAGATAATACATGAGCCCAAAGGGGAGGTCATCCTTCTGTTGTAAAATGACTCACAACTTCAGTGTGGTCCTCCAGAAAGGAAAGTCAAGGGGCAGAGTTTAAATCTCCTTGCACTCGTCTGTATGTGGGGGTATAGTGTACATTACTGTGTGTGCTTGGGCATTCTTCCATTCTTATAGGAAAGTTTCACCAGTTCAGGAGTCCCTGTGAATCATGCCTCACACTGACTTCCTTCACCACCTGGCCTGCAGTCTATAATTGGTACAGTGCCAGGCCCCTATAAACAGTGAGAGGGCAAATGGGGGTGGTCAGTCAAACAGAATGAAATTGCCATGTGAGTCAGTCAGCCACAACCCACAGTTATTTTCTTTCCTCTGTCTCCATTAAGAGGGAGCTGGGAACAATTTGGTGTCTAGACAAACAGTCTTGGGATATACAGGCATGAAGTCCCTAGACTGTCTCCCCCCTCACTCCAGTCTTCAGTGGGCCAGATAAGGACTTCCAGTCCACGTCTCCCAATGCCATTTTCTGCCCAGTCAGATTCTTGCTAATAGACTCTCTCAGTTTCTAGCATAGGATCAAGTCACAGATTGAACGAATGAATAAATAAATATATGTTATTTTTCTTGCAATTATTCTTTTAATTCAAAAGAGCAAAGACAGGAGTTTCAGAATTGCCTGCATCACGAGCTTTTACTGAGTCTCTGGCTTTGATCTCCCTAAAAGCTGCTTGACATTTTTATTTTTATTTTGACTGAACTTTAGTTGAAATGTGTAATTTCCTACCTAATTCTTGAGCAGTACCTCAGCCCTCATGTGCAGGAGTAAGACAGCAGGTGTGGAGCTTCATGTGCTTGGGGTGTGGCCTCAGGGCCCTCGGCATGTCCTCAGCCCTCTATTCCATGGGGCATCCAAGCAACTGTGTTCCTGAGTGGCCCCATGGGGACATGCCTGGGCTGATTGGCAGGAGGTCTCTGAGGAACACCACCTAGCCCTCTTTTCCCTCTGCCTCCAATTACCGAGGGAGGGAAGAGATTGAGAACATATTTGGAAAACGTGTTCATTGCTGCTTTTAAAAAATCTCCTATGTAATTAGGTACTACGGGGTAGTCAACCACGAAAAGCCACCACCAGTGCCGTCAAGTTCCATAAAACAAAAAAGAAACCAATTAATCAAAACAAAGAAGAGGCCGGCTGAGCACCAGCACCTGTTTCCACCATGCCATGCTGACACCCACCCAGTGGCCAGTCTTGACTATCAGGCAAACCCCACTTTGTCTGCATGTTTCCAGAGCCCGTGTTGATGTGGAGTCACTAAGTCTTTGACCTCCCCCTCAAGAACCCATCTCATCAATAATAGGGCCAACAATTTTGTTGTGTTCCCCTAGAAAAACTTCCAGGGTGGGTCCCTGAATCTGACAATTGCAAAATAAAATACATCAACAAAACAAACAATCAGATTCCCAGCACTTTTTTGCAGTGTAGTGGCTCTGTGGTAGTATTTGCATCCATGCAAAGAGATGAAGGGTACAAAGTCCTGCTCAGACTCCATCCTGTTCCCCGATGGCTTTTGAACTCCCCCCTACCAAATCTGAGTCTTGAGAGCAATTACTCCCTAAAAACTTGAGTGATTCTAATCATGTACATTTATTGGAGAGGATTCTCACTAAAGTAAGGAGAAATTAAAGTAGGCTACATTATGAAGCCTTAGGGATATCCCTTGGTACATTAGCATAATCTCCAAGAAATGTGGTCTTTCAAGGGGCTCTCTGGGATCCAAAGCCACATGGGGAAGAATTTTCCTTCAATCCTCCTCCATGACAGAGGTGCTTCAGGGTACCAAGGTCAAAGAACGAGAGGCTATGAGGCAGCCATTGCAGAAGGTTCCATGAAGAGCACCAGAATTATTTCCACAGTGTGCAATTACCATCGCTTCAGCTATTTGTCTGACCCTGGCCCAAAGGGAGAACCTACACCTTTTGGCATCTGCTGGTCCACACCATTGCTGGTTCCCTTGCTGAGGTCTGCCTCAGTGCCTCACAGTTTCCACAAGGACGTGATGTATCTCATCATATTCACTAATTATTTTGGCTTTCTTTCTATGCCAGTGCTTGAAAGAATATGTTTTCTTGCTCTCTTGAAACTTGGCAGGTCCATGTGACTTGCTGTGGCCAATGACATACACATGGATGTCACATTCATCATGTCAAAGTGAAAACATTTAAGAGCCATTTTCTATACTCCTCATCCTCTGCCATGCTAGCTGAGAAGGTTAGTAGTTAAATTGGACAAAGTGACTCAGAGCAAAGCGCCTAAGGGTGTATTCCCTTACAAAGGCTGATAGGCTGACAATGCCTCTCATTAAGTGGAAAAGAGGTAAGGGACTAGAAAGCAAAGGAAACAGGAGTTTGGAGAACTATATTTCAAGAACTGTGTATGTTGATTAACATCTAGAATTATTATGGAATCAAATAAGAAACCTCATGTTTTACACAAACTGCCAAAGGAACAGAGACCCTGATACTATCCAGGACTTTAAACAATCCCTGGGCCTCTGACTATGGCAGGTTGGTGGGCTGAGAAAGCTGTGTAGTTCCTAAGGAGGATATATTCCCCAACACCCATTTGAGGTATGGCCAGGAAAGATAATAAAAAAAATAAGGAACTTCCTAAATGGTGGAGCTAGGGGCCATGCTAAATAATGGACAAGGAAGCCCCTTCAGAGAGTAGAACTGCAGCCTAATCACAAACATTCCCCACCCCAGGTTAGGAGCCCCTTACAATGTCTGCCAAAAGAAATTTCAAAATTGCTAAGGACCAGTGCCTGCTGCGTGCCTCCCTTCTGTCCCTTTATGAAAGGGAGTGTTCGTTGTGGTTTCCCTGTCCCTATTCTACTGCAATGCATATGTGTGGAGGAAAGCATGTCTTTTTACTTTATAGATTTGTAGTTTATAAATCTGGAGAAAGATTAAGAACCCCTCTGTAGACCTGATGTAGAGACTACAGCACATCACTCCATAATTGTGTCAACAAGGGAGGTTGCGTGTTCTGTGCAGCTACAGGATGGCGGAACCTCTGTTAGTATAAACTTCTGAGGTACCACATGGAGGATATTTGCTTTAAAGGACTGTCCAAATCGGCTATAAACTTAGTGTGAGAAAAATAAATAAATCTTTGTTGGTATCCAGTCATCAAATTTTTTAATTGCTCTCTTCCCAGTGTAGCCTATTATTGTGATGACTATAGAACCCCATTACATAAACTTGGGTCTAAGATGACTTATTCTGAATTCTCTCATAAAAATTCCAAAAACTCCTTCTAAAATCAGAGTTAAACATTTACATGTCTGGGGCCGGTGGCTGATGCCTATAATCTCAGCATTTTAGGAGGCCAAGGCAGGCAGACTGCTTGAGCTCAGGAGTTTGAGACCAGCCTGGGCAACATGGTGAAACCCTGACTCTACCAAACAAAATACAAAAGTTAGCTGGGCATGATGGCATGTGTCTGTGGTCCCAGCTACTCAGGAGGCTGGGGTGGGGGGATCACTTGAGACTGGGAGACAGAAGTTGCAGTGAGGGGAGAGTGCCTGGGTGACAGAGTGAGACCCCATCTTAAAAAACAAAAACACACAAACAAAACTTACATATCTGGGATAAAGCCAAGTGTCCAGGTATAGGAAGATGCCAATAATGTACACAAGTATTAGGTATAGAGTTCCCAGGTAAGGCCTAGTCTCTGTGCTCCATAAAGCTAGTCTAGTCAAAGAGCCAACGATCCCACTAGAAACACATGACATATATGCACAGATAACTAAACAACATCATAAAGCAACAAACAGTTTAAAGACAAGGAGACCATAGACAAGAACTGTTCCAGGATTCAGGTGTGGGGAAAACTCATGGAGGGTGACGTACACAGAAAAACGCCAAGACTTGTATAGAACCATAAAGTATGAGTAGTATTTAAAGTGAGTGAAAAGTCAAGTCAATGAAAAACATTTCCAGCCTTATGGATGCAGAAAAAATATTGTGCATTCTGTGAAAGATTAAGTACACCAGGCAGGCTACCCACATATGGACAATCAGAATGACTCTGAAGGTGGAACAACCTGAATGCCTAGGAAATGAAAGAAATATAGGAAATGGAAACCACTACAAGATTCTGATCAGAAGTATGATTTGATGAAAGTCATATTGAAAAAAGATTAATTTGACAATAGACAATTGTCAAAGGGGTAGAGCAGAGAGGGTGGAGGCAGGGATTCCAGTGAGGCATCTGTTATAATAAATTGGAAATGAGTTGACAAAAGCTCATACTGGGGGAATGGACAGATACAAAAAAGTCAAAGGATGTATTGAAGGAGAATCCATAGAACAAGGATGAGGGGCAAGGAGCGTGTATCAAAAGAACCAAGCAGAAGTTATGTTCAAGGTTTTAGCTTGAGCAACTAGAGAAAAACAATGTTAATGACTTTTCATCACAAAAAGAAGTTGGTTTTGGAGAGAAGATGCTGACTCACCTTAGGAGATGCTGGGTTTGAGAGAGGGCACAAAATGAACATCGGTCTCTCCCTTTCCCACTCCCAGTGCCACTTCTCTGCTAAAAAGCTTTATTATTGGAGTTCAGCAAAAAGGTCAGGGCTGAGAGAGATGCCGAAGAGTTATGCAAGTAAGTACATTCTTTGAGGAAAAGTGTTAAGAAAGAGAATAGTAGAGGTTTAACAAGAGCTTGGAAAATGTGCATATTTGTGGAGTGATGGAAGGAAACTGCAGAAAAGAAGATACAGAAGGTATAGTAAAAAAGAAACTGTAATCTAGCAATATGAGAAATGACTTTCAAGCAAGAGTGGGAAGTGTATAGTATCACATTCTGAAGAAAAAATAGCAAGGAGAATGAAGACTAAAATAAAACCCTTAGTTATGGAGATTTAATTTTTCTCAGGGACCTTTGACAGTGGAGTTTAATTTATCTAGTTTTCTGCCTGGAGAGTTACATCATCATTTGCTAAAATCTCTCACCTTCTGCATGGCTCAACATTTCCATAAATGTTTTTCTGATTCCTGTCCTCCTGCATCTGCCACTCTAAAAAAATGGGGAATGGGCTGGGCGCAGTGCCTCATGCCTGTAATCCCAGCAGTTTGGAAGGCCGAGGCAGGCAGATCACCTGAGGTGAGGAGTTCGAGACCAGTCTGGGTAACATAGTGAAACCCTGTCTCTACTAAAAATACAAAAATTAGCTGGGCATGGTGGCGGGCACCACTAATCTCAGCTACTCAGGAGGTTGAGGCAGGAGAATCGTTTGAACCCAGGAGGCGGAGGTTGCAGTGAGCTGAGATTGTGCCACTGCACTCCAGCCTGGGTGACGGAGTGAGACTCCATCTCAGAAAAGAAACAAACAAACAAAAATTTTAAAAAATGGAGAATGGAAGGTCAAATAATTCCATGCTTGTCAACGACACAATATTGAGTCCTACACTCAATATTCATTAGTACAGTCAATTACTGGTTAGGGTTTCTCACACTTGGTGGCAATTCAGGGAGTAAATACAGCACTACACATAAGACCAGGCACTGTAGCCGGACAAGGCAGATTTCATTTCATATGAGCAGCTTCAACAGAGCTGCATTCCATTTCTCCTACTCTATCTTTCTGTTGTAAAATACAATCAAAACATTATAATCAGACAGCCCCAGCCTTAATTACCACTGTTATCCCTAGCTATGTCTTTAGCATAATTGGAAAACAGAAAACTCCTAGATTTTAAATTACTTTTAATAAAATAAGAAAAAAAATATACAGCAAGTGATCTTTCCACTCCTGCTACAGTCCTTGTGGTAAGCAAGACAGTCTGGAAAAAAAAAAATAACCTAGGTAGAAGATAGAAGAGATGAAATAACAGCAGGCCCAAGAATGATCAAAAGTACTATTGGGACCGGGTGTGGTGGCTCATGCCTGTAATCCCAGGACTTTGGGAGGCCAAAGCGGGTAGATCACAAGGTCAAGAGATCGAGACCATCCTGGCCAACATGGTGAAACCCCATATCTACTAAAAATACAAAAATTAGCTGGGCATGGTGGCACACACCTGCAGTCCCAGCTACTCGGGAGGCTGAGGCAGAAGAATTGCTTAAACCCAGGAGACGGAGGTTGCAGTGAGCTGAGATCGTGCTACTGTACTCCAGCTTGGCAATAGAGCGAGAGTCTGTCAAAAAAAAAAAAAAAACAAGCAAACAAAGAAACCTACTGTTGGAATGCGGAAGTTCATCTTAAGTATGAAAATACTGGAAAAGTGTCCTGGTAAATCAGAGTATTGATTATATGCAACTCAAATTATCAGTCTTCTGAATGAGAAGAAAGTAAAATAGGGAAAGAACACTCTGGAGATTGTTCATTAAAGAAAAGGAGGCATAGAAGTGGGGAGTAGTGGCATCCTGTAAGACGAAAGAGGACCAAAAAAATCGGAGGACACATAACTACTTCCTCATCAACATCATCATCATCATCATCATCATCATCATATCCATTAATAAAATTGTATTTTTTGTACTAATAGAAAAGGTTGCCTTTTTAAAATAGGAATAGTATATACTGCTATAAATTTTTAAAGGGATAAAAATATGAATAAACATATACTAATGTATTGTTAAAAATGTAAAATGAGACTCCAAATCCAAACTCCTATGCTGACAACAATTTTCTCCCAAAATTATGCAAAACTAACCATGAAGCAGTAGAAAATCTAACGCAATACTTGGAAATGAATTAAACAGCCTTAAGGACACATTTGTAGTTATTAAGAAAAAAAACTTTTAAAACAGAAATTCAAAAATTAAAAACAACCAGCAGAAAGAAAAAATTTAAAGAGAATTAATTGAACTCGAGAAAGAAATGAAAGAAAAAGACAAAATGAGGACTAATGTACAAGATGCCTAAGGGGGGCTCTAATCTCCCTTGGATATGACACTAAGGTACGTATGAAAAAAGCCCACCAGTTACCTGGAAAATGTACTCGGAATCATCAACTCTGATGTCCTAGCAAAACCAAGACTTCAAAGATAAAGAAAAAAATTCTCAAGCCTTTTAAACAAAAAGATCAAATAACTTATAAGATCAAAAGAATTTAACTGTCATCAGACTTCTCAAAAAAAAAAAAAAGTAACATAGAAAGCAAGGCAACAATGGGACAGCATTTTCCAGGAAAAGAAGGTGTGAACCTAGAATTTCAAAACCAGGCAGATTGCCTTCAGGTGTCAAGTATGTAAAACAACAGTTTCAAGACACAAGAACTTAGGGAATTATGCATCCACAAGCCCTTCTTGAGCAATCTGTTGGAAGATAAACTCCAGCCAAGAGAGGACTAGGCAAACTTCAGAGAAAAAACACAATTAAAAGATAGTGAACACACACACACACACACACACACACACACACACACACACACAGAGGCAGGTAAGAGAGTAGACATTTAGCACCCAGATGCTGTATGTGACAAAGTAGAAATAATGCAACTAAAAATTGGAAAGAGAAAGGAGGCAGGAAAAAAAAAGTAGAATAATCACATTGATTGTTGTGTAGGCAGGAAGCGTAAGTTAAGAAATACCAATAAAATTGATAAACTAGTTTTACAAAGTTAAATACAAGCACTTGGAACTAAGTAGTATTTAAGAAGTAAGTACAAAGGTAACTACTAGGAAAAAAACACATGAAAATCTACCTAAGAGTCAACATTTTAAAATATAAATGAAACAGCTAAAAATGTACAGCTTGTAAAAAAATTTAAGTTAATAGACTACCCTACCTCAAAGTTCTAGGCCCTGATAATTTCATAGGAGAACTGTTTCCAGCCTACAAAAACCAGAGAGTCACTATGTTGTACGTATGGTTCCAGAGCATTGAAAACGGAGGGGAATTTCTAATTCTTTTTTTTTTAATTTTACTTTAAGTTCTGACATACATCTGCAGAACGTGCAGGTTTGTTACATAGGTATACACGTGCCATGGTGGTTTGCTGCACCTGTCAACCATCATCTAGGTTTTAAGCCCCGCATGCATTAGGTATTTGTCCTAACGCTCTCCCTTCCCTTGCCCCTCAACCCCCGACAGGCCCTGGTGTGTGATGTTCCCTTCCCCGTGTCCATGTGTTCTCATTGTTCAACCCCCACTTATGAGTGAGAATATGTGGTGGTTGGTTTTCTGTTCCTGCATTAGTTTGTTGAGGAACGCTTTTACACTGTTGGTGGGAGAGTAAATTAGTTCAACCGTCGTGGAAGACAGTGTGGCGATTCCTCAAGGATCTAGAACCAGAAATTCCATTTGACCCAGCAATCCCATTACTGGATATACACTCCAAGGATTATAAATCATTCTACTATAAAGACACATGCACACGTATGTTTATTGCAGCACTGTTCACAGTAGCAAAGACTTGGAACCAACCCTAATTCTTTTAATAAAGCAAGTATAACATTGATACTAAACAGGATAAAGACAGTATAAAAAGAAAACTATCAACCAGTATCATTCATGAATACTGACACAAAAATGCTAAATGAAATATTAGCAAACAGTATCCAATACTATATTAAGAAAATAAAACAACATGGGATTTATTCCAAGACTGCAAGATTAGGTCAATATTAGGAAATCCATTTAAATTACACAACAAAAAAACAGATCTAAAGGACAAGTCTGTGATGATCTCTACAGATGCTGAAAAAGCTTTTGACAAAATTCAGTATCCATTCTTGATTAATAAAAAAACTCAAGAAAATAGGAACTGAAGGACAATTTCTCAACATGAATTCTTGTGAATCAATCTGTATCTATCTATCAATCATCTCTGTCTATCTACCTTAGTCATAAAGACAGGATCTTAATGGGAATGCTCTGGAGGGATTTCCACTAACATCAGAAACAAAGCAAAGATGCCCTTTATCTTCTCTACTATTCAACATTTTACAGTGGCATTAATCCAATGCAATCAGACAATAGAGAAGCATAACTGTAAGGAAGTAAAACTGGCCGGGCACGGTGGTTCAGGCCTGTAATCCCAGCACTTTGGGAGGCCGAGGCTGGCAGATCACTTGAGATCAGGAGTTTGAGACCACCGTGGCCAACATGGTGAAACCCTGTCTCTACTACAAATACAAAAATTAGCTGGGCACGGTGGTGGGCGCCTGTAATCCCAGCTACTTGGGAAGCTGAGGCAGGAGAATCGCTTGAACCCGGGAGGCGGAGCTTGCAGTGAGCTGAGATCGTGCCACTGCACTCCAGCCTGGGCAACAAGAGCAAAACTCCGTCTCAAAAAAAAAAAAAAGAATAAAACTGCCTGTATTTGCATATGATATGGTAGCATACCTAGGATGCCAATAATAAAAATAAGCAATAAAAGAAATCAGTAAGGTAGCAGAATATAAAATTAACACGAGGAAATCGATAGCCTTCATATATTCAAGCATAAACAGTTAGAGGGCCTATGGTAGAGAAACCTCATTTACAGACAGCAACGATGATCAGCTACTTAGAAATAAACCTAACAACATGTGATCCCGGACCAGGAAAAACATTTTTCTTTTTACACTAGTGGTACATTTGAATAAACACTTTAGATTATATACTGGTATTGTATCAATGATAATTTTTCTCATTTTGATAATCATACTGTAGCTGTGTAAAAGAATGTCCTTGAGTTTAAAAAATACATACGTACTTAGAAATAAAGGGCCATCGTGTGAATCCAGGAGGCAGAGCTTGCAGTGAGCCGAGATCGCGCCACTGCACTCCAGTCTGGGCAACAGAGCAAGACTGTCTCAGAGAAAAAAAAAAAAGAAAGAAAAAAAAGAAATAAAGGGCCACCATATCTGAAATTTACTCTCAAATATTTCACAAAAACAATTATAAAAAAATATATACATATAGTTACAAAACTGTATATGTTTATAATGTGTGTATGTGTATATTTGTGTATATATTATACATAACGAAAAAGAGAGACAGAGACAGAGACTAAGAGAGGCAAAGATAGAAAATGATAAACCAAATGTGTTAAAATGTTAAAATTTGGAAAATTCGAAGGGTATACAGGAATTATCTGCACTATTATTCTAACTTTTAT
Organism: Pongo abelii; assembly: GCF_028885655.2. NCBI lineage: Eukaryota > Metazoa > Chordata > Mammalia > Primates > Hominidae > Pongo > Pongo abelii. The sequence goes on along the minus strand of NC_072004.2, from coordinate 11,375,444 downwards.
ATATGTCTGAAATTGTTTCTAAATAAAAACATTAAAAAATAGAAAGTCAGTAAAAATAAAGTTGTGGGCCTAAAACTGGCTATATAAATGATGGTATAATAGCATATACGATTAAGCAGTCATGGGGGAGGTGCAGAATTGAACTAAAGCTGTAGGTGTAGATATCAAATGATCTACAAGGAATATTAAGCTGAAAAAAGCAATATGCAGACTTTTGTGTTCAAAAATGTATATGATTGAGTGGTAACGGGTTCATAAAAGGTACAGAGATGACTCAATTCAAGGGGCACCAACTTTGACAGAGGTGGAAGGGACTGTCTTAGCACAGATGCATTGTGTCTCAGCACATATGCAGGAGTCCTGGAATATTAGAAATGAAAAATATCTTCTCAAAAATTTACAGGTAGGGAGGTGCAGACTCAGAAAGATGAAGCAATTTTCTAATACTATATTTACCTGGAAGTTCTCGGGTCTCTTGACTCCCAGGTTGGAGTTGTTTCAATTTATCCATCCATCCATCCACTCATTCTTTAATGAATATCCACTGGGCATCAACTATGTGCTAGGCACTGTGCTAGCCATAGGGAACACAGTGGTCAGCATCCCCAGATATGGTCCTTGCTCACACAGGGGCAAAGACAGGCATTAGGCAAGACAGCATACAAGTTAAAAATAATTTTTTGAAGAGTATGATAAAGAAAATATTATGAAAGATATAATTTTCACTTGAGGGCCAAGGAAGACTTACTAGAGAAAGGAAAATTTAGGCAGAGACCTGAACGATGAGTATATTGGTTCAATAAGTACCAAAGTGGAAGAACATTCCAGACAGAAGAACAGCCTGTGCAAAGGCCCTAAAAAGGGAAGAGCAGAAAAGAAGCCAATTTTGGCTAGAGTGCAGTGAGCAAGAAGGACAGCAGCAGAGCAAGATGCCTGGGTGTTAAGCAAGGGCTAGATGATGTAGAGCCTTGTCTGCTTTGATTCTGAGTCATGTTTTTTACCACAGAATAGAGGAATGAAAGAAGAGTATGTCCATCTTGCCATTTCAGAGTTTTGAGCTCAGCATTTTTATGATGGGCAAGCACTGTTCCAAAGAGTTAGGGTTAATATATATATAAGATTCTGGCTCAAATAAATAACCTAAGTAATAACAATAGAGCTGAGCTTTAGAAAGATTACACTGGAATACATTAGGTTAGGAAGGTACATTGCAGCAAATTTGGTTAAATGAGGTAGAATGAGTTAGATCAGTCTGGCTGCTCAGTAGAGGACAGGATGTGGGTGAAGGGTGGGCAGTGGAAATGGAACTCCACGGAGGAGACCTTTGCAACTCGTCTGGATGGGAAGCAGAGGAGGTACAGACGAGGATCCTGGCTAAGAAAGGGGCAAATGGTGTGGAAGTTCAAGAGAATGAAATAGAATGGTAACGGACTTGGATGCAGGCAGTGAGAGAGAGAAAGATGTCAAGGATAGTGTGCAGTGTGTAGAGTGCTGCTTGAGCAACTGTATAGCTAGTGGAGCCATTTACCAAGGTGGGGAACACTAGGGGAAGAGGAAGTTGGGGGAAAAGGACCAAGGCCCAATACCTCAATAAATGCCCAGATATCTTCTTAAAGGGGATCTCCTGAAGACTAGGAATGTCTCATATCTAAAGAAAAGGCTAAGATGACAGAATTTGGGTAGAACAATAGGCTTAAGGGCAAATGCTCAAGAGCAAGAGGCTTCCCCAGAACCTCTCAATTCACATAAAAAGGGGGCTACTGATTCTACTCATTTGGTCCACTGGTACCCCATCTCCCACCTGATGCTGCCAAAGAACCTGCCTTCTTCAGCCCCAGCTATGTAGGGCCTTCTTTGTGGATCTTGGCTTGAGGCTCCATTCCCTCACTGCCCACTTGTCTACATTTTTGGCTCTCTCCTTTGTTTTTCACTGTGGGAACAATGTCTTCATCTGCGTAAGCGTAAGCTTCTCTCTAATCTGCTACACCCCAATCTGGGCATAGCTCATGTCTTAGTCCATTTTGTGTTGCTGTATCAGAATACCTGAGGCTGGGTAATTTATAAAGAAATGAGGTTTATTTTGCTCACGATTCTGGTGGCTGCAAAGTCCAGGACTGGGCAGCTATATCTGCTGAGGGGCTCATGATGCTTCCACTCATGACAAAGCAAAGCAGGGTCTAGGTGTGTATGGAGATCACATGGCAACAGAGGAAGCAAGACAGCATCCAGGAAGCAAACTCACTTTTATAATAACCCACTCTCAGGAAATTAATCCAGTTCTGTGAGAGAAAGAACTCATCCTTGTGGGACAACAATAATCTATTCCTGAGGAATCTTCCCCCCAAGAGCCAACACCCCTCTACTAGGCTCCACCTGCTAACACTGCCACACTGAGAGTCAAATTTCAACACGAGTTTTGGCACAGCAGCTAATGACTATGCCATGGCCCTATCTATTTCGGTTAAATGGATTCAGGGCTCAGGCGTTCAACTGCTCTTAGTGAAAAACCAGAAAACCATTACATTTCCCCAGAATTACTCCCCCAGGACAGAAGAAAAAAAAAAAGATTCACTGGGAAGCAGATGAAGAGAACAAGAGTCTGACATCAATCCTATTCAAGGAATGAATACTTTATGAGCTCTGGCCCCTCTGAACCCAAACTGCACATTTATGAATTCCTTGTGGAAGGGCCTTCAGGTATGAACTATGAACAATCTGCTATTAACCTTAGAAAAAAGCCACTTCTTTTCAGTCCTATGTTCATATTGGGAGGGTCTTATTACTGGTACCTTAAACAAGGATATGAATGGTCCAAGACTCAGAGTGGCAGAAGAATAGACTGCTCTGAGAACACACGGGGTGTTCAAACTCAAAGACATCCTCTGGGGGAAAAGCTCCCCACCTTATTCGATGCAGTAGGCCTACATTTAGGAAGTGTCTTATCTTGAAACTATCCCAGAATGACAGACAATAAAGGGTCTTATCAATCTTCAATGCTCTGATTTACATGAGGAAACTGAGGTCTGCAACAGTGAAACTATCCATGATTGGAGCCATGGTTGAGTCTCTGGGGAGCACGAAATCCATAAACCCACTCAACTCCCTTCAGCTCTGCAGTCTGAGCTGCACCACAATTCACGCAAACAGGGACACTCGTGCTGAGAAAAGTAGAGGTGAGGGGAGTTGAACATCAGTTTGTAGTCCATCTCTGTCCATGGAGTCAGCCACACACAGAGGTCTGCTTTTTGCGTGTTGCTTTGCTCCTTAGTTCTGTTCTTAAAGGCAGAAGTGTAACAAGGAGGAAGAGTAATGGGCAGTGGTCATTAATTGTAATGTTTAACTCAGCCCACATTTTTGTGCCTGGAAGGATTCAGGACACTGCCTCCAACCCGCCTTTCTAGCTCTGTTTCCTACTGCCCCCTACAGGTGTCCTACGGTGCCTTCACCTTTCCACTACCTCCCTACAGGTGTCCTATAGCCCCATTGCTTTCTCATTACCTTCTACAGGTGACTTATGGCCCCATCACCTTCCTGCCCACCGTCTACAGTTGACTTATGGTCCCATCACTTTCCTGCTCTACCCTCTACAGGTGACTTATGGCCCCACACACCTGCATTTCCATGATCATGTCTTTGTTTAGGAGGCTCGCCAACCTGAAATACCTGCTCTGCCCTATTCTCGGCCCGTCACTTTCTTCTTTTCCTGCAAGGTAATTCTCTCAACCCCGTCTCCCATAGGAGGCCATTTAGGACCCGTCCATTCAGAGGCAACATTTTTCTCTTATAATATCCTCCACTGTTCGTGGGATCTACTTCATGGCACTTCCCATTTACTCGGCAGGAGTTTTACTGCCTGGCTTCTCATAGGCAGAATCTGTCTTACTCATCTTTGCTCAACTGATACCTGAGTTTCACTGGAATGGGCAAATGTACATGTCTCTGTTGCTGGTTTTGGTTCCCTATCTAGAACAGGTCACTGGAATCTTAAGAGGTCTCTGCATCCTCCCTCAGAGCTCTTCAAATTATTTTCTTCCTCAGCTATGGGACAATCTGGCTTCCAACATGCAGGATATGGAATGAGACTGTGTGGCATATGAATCTTAGAAGTGATCTTAAAGGCCATTGAGGGGACTTCACTGAAATTTAAAAAAATATTTTCTCTCAGTGCTTCTCAAATTTTAATGCGTGTATGAATTACCTGGAGTTTTTGTTATAATAAAATGGTGATTCTGATTTAGTAGGTTTGGGGTGGGCCCTGGGAGTCTGCATTTCTCACTGGCTCCCAGGTGAAGCCCAATGGCTGGTCTGCACATCATCCTTTGAGGGGTAAGATTCTACAGCACTCTTAAGCTCCAACAACATGAAGGGCTACCATTGCTTGAGTGCTCAGAGCTCTGGTGCAGGTGCTTCTCCTACGGTCTCCACAACAGCCCTGATAAGTAAGTAGTACTGTTACCCTATCATATTGATGAATGTCAAAAAGGTCAAAGTCACACAGCTAGCAAGGTTAGAGCCAGGAGTCCAGCATGTCTGACTCCATGACTCTCTTCACCCGTTTTCTTCTTCCAACAACCACTGAATGAAGAAAATTTACGTTACTATTTGGAGTGGAGTAAGACTGAGGCTGAGGCCATGATTCTAGGCAAGAGAGGCTGAAATGTCTTTACTCTGCCATGTTTATAATCTGCACAGAATATAGTTATGTTTCAAACAGTGATGCCCTGAGAACACCAGTCTTCTGCCCCACTTCTAGGCCACCATGAAATCCTGGCCACTGTTGATTGAGAGGCTGTTTTCTCCTGGCCACAAACCCAAGCTGGCATAGAGAAGCCATTCCTACCACCTTCGTGGGGCTTGACTTAGCCCCATAGCTTAGCTTTCAGGGTCTGTGAGACTCTTGGCAGTGAGCAGTAGAGAATGAGGGAAGCAAATGCCAAGGGCTGGCACATAAGAAGGGGAGATTCCCAACTTGGATGACCACTCGGTGCCAAGACCAGTGCCAGGAAGAGAGACTGTACTAGCCCAAGGGTCATGGCAAGAGAAAGCTCAGATTTGGCACCAGCGAGGGATTGGAAAACAAGAAGAGCAACAGCCCAGAGCTGCTAGACCTCTGGCTGAGCAAGCCAGCCTCTGGCAAAACAGAACTCTGCCCTCTCTCCTCTCCCAAAGAGATAGTAAAGAAAGCATCAAGATTAGGGTTATAACAGACTTCCCGTGAGCCTCCCCTTCTGCCTAATAGAAAGACAAGCTGGTGAATGCTGAGGAATATGGGACACATTCATGATCCCCGGTGTCCAAAAGTCTCTCTTGCTCCCTACTGGGGGCCATGGGAGATCCAGCTATACCTGAGTTATTCCCCTTTTGAAGAAAGCATACATGTACCCTACAGGTAAGAGCTGAAACTTCCACAAGCAAGCAGCCTTGCAGTTTATCTGGCACTCCTCCTTTGCCGGATACTATCTCTCCTCTCCTTATACCAGTCCAGAAGATTGTCCCAGTGGCTTGGCCTGCCACCTACATGGGCCAATGGTAGCAGGCCCACAAACAAGCATTAAACAGGGATATGAGTGAGTCTCCTGAGGGCAAATGTGGTGGTGCTACCTTAGAGGTGGACTCTGTGGGTGGCTCAGGAACTTGTCCCATGCTTGAGTGCTTAGTGCTCTCCTGCTCCTCATATCAACCTGACTGGCTTAATTGCTGTGAATCCAGCTGGAGACAGAGTCCTGGGCCATACCGAGGAGTCACAGCATCCTTTCAGCTTTCTGGAGGGTGGTGGGTATCCTTGTTAACAGGACCCATATGGGAAAGAGAGTTTTGCAGAATCATTGCCCTTAGGCAAAATGGCTGAACTTGCAAACAGAACTACCTGACTGAGAAACTCTCAAAGGTTTTTTGTTTTTTTTTTACCTTTATATATATATATATATATATATATATATATATATATATATATATATATAAACTTTTGTTTGAACAGTAGTTCTGTTGAAGATAAAACTCACCATTCCTACAGGCCCATCTTTACTTCTGATGCAATCATTTTTTCACCAAGTAGCTATGGTGTGAGGTTGACTCGATTCTAACAACATATGGAATCACACTGACATCCCATATTTTCCTAAGGGTAAGACTTAGGGACAGCCTGTGTGTGCTAGCCAGGGTCATGGGAAACACTGTTGAATAAAGCTGAGCACACCAAGTCAATGACAGGTTCTCCGTATCCAGCCATTAATCAGGAGTGAGCGGACATGAAGTAAACAGGGGTGCTGTCCCACATGTGCAGATCCGAATGACCAATAGTCAGCTGAGATCTTTGGTGCCCTCAGCCCAGAACCCGAGAGTTCCTCTCTGCTCTGCTCCCACTCCTCCCCGTCCACCCCTCACCTCTAGAGCCACACAAGAAAGACGGCTCCCAGGTGGTACTGGCTTCACAGAGGCCATTCCCAGGCAAGCCTGGACTTCCCTCTCAGGGTTGAAAAAAAGCTCACTGTTGCCATGGAGACTGGACGCCTTCTGAGTGCTGCGCTTTATCTAGAGTCCAGCATTCAAACACCTTGGTATACTCAAACCCACTCACTCCCCTGGCTCTCCGGACCATGAAAATATCTAGGCAGGGTTCTATTAGTCAAATGCCTCAGACATCTCCTTGCTACAATCCACTGTTGGTCTGGGGTTCTTGCCCAAATCCTGGTGTGGGGGTGGCAGCCTGCGATTTTACGGAGGCCCACACATACATATCCATCCTTTCTTCCTAGGAGAAAAGGCCTAATTTCAAATCTTGTATCACATGAGGCCATGGGCAGCACCCATACAAATGGGCTGGTGGGAGTGGTGAGCACGGCCCCCGGATCAGATCAGCCGTGGGTCTGCAGAAAGGGCTGAGGAGATAAAGCAAGCTCAGCCCCAGAAGGCAGTGCTGGGTAGGATGTCCACAGTCCACATAAAACCTGACGCAGCTGGAGGAGGTCCCTGACCTCAGCTTTGATTAACTTCTCTGCTTTGTTCAGCCTCCCACGTTAATGGTTAGTCCCTGGCCATTGTTATTTCCCAAAGTCACACACTCCTCAAAAATCTACTCTCACATCCCCCACCAATTCCAGGGACTAAGGCTCTTATCCTTGTTTCCCCTTGTCCTGCTCTCTTATGCCAGTTAGACTATTGACCCCCATCATCACTGACTAACATCTCTGTGTTTTCTGAATTTTACAAGCCAGGCCTGGCTTCATGCCCTTCTTAGAGTCAGATACAGCAGGTGCCATCAGCCTAGCCTCTAGAATCCCGCCAGCCCCATAGCTCCTCCTCCTCAGATCGGTGGGTTTGCACAGTCAAGGGGGCACCTCTGTGATTCCCTTGTTAGTGAGACCCCTAAATTGGCCTCAGGATGGCCACTTTGCCAGCCTTGACCTCATCACCTGCTCCAATGCACTCACCCCCTTTTTAGCATTTAGTCCCTGAACTTTCTGCCTCAGGCCCCATGGAGTGCCTCTCTGGGCAGCAGGATGGCCATACCCAAACCAGTCCCCAAGAGCATTATTTGGATGGGATGACGAGATCCGTTCAGGGTTGTTCTGTGGGGTCTGGAAAGGTGCTCACAGGCCAACAGCTTCTTGCATTCTGGCCTTGTCTCCATCTCCCAGGTGACCTCAGAGCAGTCCCAATATTTCCTAGGGCCTTGGAGCTGTGCCGGTTCGAGCTCTGGGCAGAAGCACCCTTATGCTACTTCTCTGGGTTCTGCAGGTTATCGTGAAAAATGCTTTGAAGCCAGACTGGCAGAGCTTTCTCCCACACCATTAGGGTGACCAACTGTCCTCATTTGCCAGAAACTGAGTGTTTTCCCAGGACACAGGACTTTCAGTGATAAAACTGGACGGTCCTGGGCAACCCGGGATGGTCGGTCACCCTAACCCTTCACTTACAGCTGATGGTTTGCTTTCTATTTCACTGAGCAAAGATCACATACACCCACTTGCCTGCACCTGCAGCCATGTGGCCTATCTGTCATATGTGCCCTGGTGGGGTTTGCTCCTTGCCAAGGCCAGTGCCCCGCCTGGGCTGTAGATTCTATCTGCTTTCACTTACCAAGAATGTCACTTCTGAAATACACCCCCAGCATAATCAATTTTTCCCTTTTTTATTGGATCATTCCTATCTGCAGACAAATGGACTGTGATTTCTCCCCTCTTAAAAAAACAAAACAAAGCAAAACAAAACTCTCTTTTCACCATCCTCCCTTCTGGCTGACTACTGCTCTCATTCTCTATAATCCTTAACATTAAAACTCTAAAGAGTTGTCTGTACCTGTAGTCGGCATTTGTCTTCTCCCATTCTCTTATTTTAAAATCTTGAATTACTTTTTCTTTTTCTTTTTAATTTTTGAGATGGAGTTTCGCTCTTGTTGCCCAGGCTGGAGTGCAATGGCACGATCTCGGCTCATTGCAACCTCCACCTCCCGAGTTCAAGTGATTCTCCTGTCTCAGCCTCCCAAGTAGCTGCGAGTACAGGTGCACGCCACCACACCCAGCTAATTTTGTATTTTTAGTAGAGATGGGGTTTTGCCATGTTGGTCAGACTGGTCTTGAACTCCTGACCTTAGGTGATCTGCCCTCTTGGCCTCCCACTTGTATGACTTTTTATTAGAAAACATTTCTGACATTTACCGAAATAATCCACCTTCCTCTTCCCATCACTTGGTTTGTCCAGGTAATGAGCACATCCCAGACATCATCCATTCTTCTCTTGCATCCACTGAGTAGATGCTCCCCCATCCCACCCCCAAACTGTTCTTGCCAAGTTCATCAATGACCTCCATGAGACTCAGTCGCACCTAGCGGTCACTTCTCATGCTAAAGCTCATTGGATTTCTCTACAGTCTACCATAGCCGATTGCTCCCTTTCTTGGGAACATTTATTTTTTCCACTTTATTTCCAAGACAGCACACCACCCTGGTTTCCTGATGCCTGGCTACCCACTCCTGAGTCATCTTTTCTGTAGGTCCCTCCTCATCCCCCCAGCCTCTCCTTGTTGGGGTGCCCCATGGTTCCATTCTCAGGCCTCATCACCTGAAGAGCACTACTCACTCCCTAGCTAACATCCTCCCAGCTTCAAAAGCCATTCACCTACTGGAAACTCCCACCCTTCTATCCCCAGCCAAGAGTTTTCCCTTGAACTCAGCATTTTCACCTGGATGGTTAACAAGCATCTGAAACTTAACATGAAGACACACTGAATTCATATGCGTCCTGATCTCTGCCTAAAATCTGGTCCTTCCACAGACTTCCACTTTGCCAATACCTCAGCCCCAAAATGTGTCTTTTCTCATTTCCCCAGAGTGGAAGCCAGATTCTTAAATGCCCCACAGGGCCCTGTGGGGTCAATTCCCTGTACCTCTCTGACCACACCTCCAACCACTACGCTCTGGTTCCTTCTGTTCCAGCCTCACTGCTGCTCCCCACACAAGCCAGGTAGGCAAAGCACGGTTGTTCCCTCAACTGGAAGACCCTTCTCCCCAGAAATCCAGATGGCCTGATCCTTCACATCCGTCAGTCTTTGCTCAATGTCACTTCTTTTTTTTTTTTTCCTAAGGCCTTCTGGACTCTCTTTTAAAAAGTGCAGCTCCCCACTCCATTCCCTGACTTAATTGCTCCAAAGCTCCTAACTCCATTAGACCTACTTCATATATTTACTTGCATCTTGGTTTATTTCTGTCTTCTCTGACTGACATGTAAGTTTGTCTGCTGTATCCTCAGTGCCCAGAACAGTGTCTAGTATTCAGCCAGTGCTCAGGAAACGTGATTTAGTGGATGAATTAATGGAAAAACAGGCAATCGCTCCTACAACGGAGCGATCACTGTAGCTCCTTCCTTTTACCAAAGGCTTCAAAAATTTCTCTCTTTCTCTCTCCCTTGGTCTTTCTTCCTCTCTCTCTCTCTAACTCCCACCCTCCTCTATCTGGCTCCCAGCATGGCAGAAAAGACCTGGTGAGTAGTGAGAAATACCAGAGGAGGGCAGGCAGTAACTCGCATCATCACCTCCATGGGAACCTGCATGTCACATTCACTCTGCAGCTGCAGTGAGCACATCTGCCACTGCTGCTGCCACCACTGTAAGGACCCCTTACTCACCCTGCTGTGGCCAGGGATATCCCAGTGGAAACCACTGAAATTGACAATATTGAAATGTAGGGGTTCTGGAAAGAATCCCCTGGCTTTTTCAACCAGGCTCAAAAACCAACCAGCCGGACTGAGTTTTTAACCAAATTGCCAAAGTCGAATGGGGTTTCCACAGATGTATTCATTTAGACAGATTCTGAAAATCTATCTGAAGGGACTGAGCTTCCTTTCAGGAAGGGCAGTCCCTGCCAATGTAGTGTTCATGCTGTAACTCCTGGCTTATCTTTTTTATGACTTCCTGTCTTGCAAAATGTGTGCCCCTAATAAGAAGAGTCATCTTCTACTGAGCATCTACGTGTGGTTCCCATGGAAGCACAGCCCATCCACCACCTCAGCTGCTCCGCAGCTTGGAGAGGCAGGATAGCACAGTGAGCAGCAGCAGATCTTCAGAATCAGGCCTGGATTTGGAATAAAACAAGACCGACTGCTTGATGTTGACTTAGGCAAGTTGCTCAACTGCTCTGAGTTTCACTTTTTGCCTATGAAATGAAGGTAATGAGCTCTCCCACAGGGTGGTTGTAAAGGTGAAGATACTGGCACACAGTATGTATGTATGTATGTACGTATGTATTCTTTTGTTAGTGGGATTGAGAACATACATATGTATGTATGTATGTAAAGACCTGGTACATGTAAATGCTCAGCAAATAGAAGTCTTCATCACTGAGTTTTCATGGTGGCAGCCTGGGAGGACTCTTTGCCTTGCTAAAGACTGTTCTGGGTTCCAGTGTTGGGAGCTGGGTGATCCTGTCTAATTAACGAAGAAAAGATTTCAGGGGGAACTTGGCCTAAACTCATGGTCACTCAGATCAGCATTTTAGCCCTAGATTCTATTTATCATGAGGGATGAATGAATAGGAGGTCAAAGAAAGGAATCAAGTAAGGGAGACACGCAGAAGTAGGTACTTAGAAGGAGACAGTAAAAGTAAGAATTATAAGATAAAGAATGAGCATGCCATTCAGTTAGAAAGTCCTGAAAAAGGGTGTCAGAACTAATTCTAGTGCCTGGGGAGCCTAAGGCGGTGCTATGTAACCTGGGGGGTTGGCCAATCACTGTGGGACCTTCTAGACAAAAATGAAGGTTCTACCAACAGGTGAGAGAGACAGTAGAGGCCTTTGAGGGATATGGAGCTCCCACAGGCAGAATTCTATGTTTTATAAGGTCTCACATTCTCAATCCCACTAACAAAAGAATATCCATTTATTGTAGGCTTCCTTTGAGAGTATTTAATTACCCATGCACTATGGATCTTGTTACAAAGCAGACAGATCCATAAGCATTCTTACCCCCAAGCCCTTGAAGTGGAGGAGCCCCCACTGATGCTAAAGGGTGCTTCTGTCTCCAAGCTGCCTCTAGACCCTATAAAAAAGGGCTGACAGGGCCTGGCACGGTGGCTCATGCCTGTAATCCTAGCACTTTGAGAGGCTGAGATAGGCGGATCACCTGAGGTCAGGAGTTTGAGACTGGCCTGGCCAACATGGTGAAGCCCTGTCTCTACTAAAAATACAAAAATTAGCCAGGCGAGGTGGCGCATGCCTGTAGTCCCAGCTACTTGGGGGGCTGAGGCAGAAGAATTGCTTGGACGCGGGAGACAGAGGTTGCAGCGAGCCACGATCGTGCCACTGCACTCCAGCCTAGATGGCAGAGTAAGACTCTGTCTCAAAAATAAAAAAAAAGAAAAAAAAGGCTGACAGGACTGATGTCAACTAAGATTCCAATGAAGACTCCCATCCTCACTTAGAACGAGGACCATCCATGCTTGGCTCTTGGATAATCAGAGTCTGATTAGAAATACACATTAAATTAAGTGATCCAGGTTAGTAGGGCAATGGTATTACCTTGTAAAGCAGGTGTTGGCTACCCATTTAGTCCTGAGAGTCAAAATGGGGCAACACAATGGCTAGATGCCGCCAGGAGGCCTAAGGAAAACAGGATGAAGAGGGAAAAAGGAATAAAGTAAGAGGATCCAGAAAGGGAGTCACTGAAGTTGAAACAAAGGGATAAAGAAAGAAAACAAAGAGAATTAAACACATACAAATGAAAATGACCCCACATTAGATGTTTCTGAATTGTTCCCTTCCGTGGGATATTTACATGGGGCCAGTTGCTTACAGCTAGCACTTAGAGTTGAACTTAGTTTGCTCTGAAGGAAGAGAGGATGGTTCCCTGCCCTTTTCCAGAGATCCCAGCTGTCCAGATGACTAAAGAGTCCCTGACATTAGAAGGGAAGTTCAGGCCAGGTGTAGTGACTCAATTCCATAAACTCAGCACTTTGGGAGGGGAAGGTAGGAGGATCACTTGAGGCCAGGAGTTTGAGACCAGCCTGGGCAACATAGTGAGATCCTGTTTCTATAAAAATAAAAAAAAAAAATTAAATTAGCTGAGCATGGGAGCATGCGCCTGTAGTCCCAGCTACTCAAGAGGCTGAAATGGAAGGATCACTTGAGCCCAGGAGTTTGAGGTTACAGTGAGCTATGATTGTGCCACTGTACTTTAGCCTGGGCAACAGAGTGAGACCCTGTCTCCCTCTCTCTCTCTCTCTCTAAAAAATGGAATCTCCATTTCCAAAGTCTACCTGCACCCACTACCCCCAACCACCACCCTCAAACCCAGATTCTTTGTTCTTGAAACTTAAGCTGTTCTCTAAATAGGGAAATACACACAAGGTACATTCCTGGAAAGAGAAGGTGTCAGAAGCCTTGGTAGAGAAGGGAATGGGGAGAAAAATATGGCACAAATAGTGAATGGGGAGAACAAGCAATGCATGCACAGGAGGGGCAGGTGGTGCCACAGAACAAATTAAGGTGGGAGATAAGGAGCATCAGACACAGCACAGCCCCACAGGCATGGGCAGGGGAGGGTCTCTTGGATGCCCCCAGCAGCAGTGACTGAAAGAACAGACCGGGATTGGGAATCACCTTTATGTGGCTCTGATGGAGTCCAGTTCATTTGGAAGCAGTCTTACGTCCACTATTGGATAAATGCATGATGTGGCTCCCCTATGGCTTGGATCCTCTCTCTTTCCACTCTCGTCCTCTTTTATCCTGCTGTACTCAGACTGGCCTCCTTTCTACTTCCCCAATTCCCACCTTATTGGAGAGGCCTTCCCTGGGAAGAGCAGCTTCCTGCCACTGCACTCCCTGCTGCCTGCTTTAATTTTTCTCCTTGCACTTATTGTCAATAATTTATTTTGTCTGTTTCTCCCAGTGGAATGTGAGTTCTGTAAGGAACTCCATAAACTCTGTATCTTCTAAATATTGCTTAGCACATAGCAGGCCTCATTAAATATTTGTTGAAAGAATGCATGAACCCAAAGCCATCATATTTATTATATGTATAAAGAGTTCTGTTGGTTGAAGTGTTGGGTGTTTTGGGTTGGACCACCTATAAGAGTAAGGGGTAGGGGAAAGGGTGGGGAACCACTGCAGTGGAGAAACCTCCCTAACAGTTGCTGTGTTCTGTTTGGAAATCCATATTTCCACCTCTGCTCCAAGGTTTGTAGGCTTGTAGTAGCTGGCCTCCAAATTTGCCCCCAACAATCCTCGGCTCCTGATATTCGTGCCTCAGTGTAGTTTCCACCCACTCAGAATAAGATATTGCAAAAGTAATGGCGTGCAACAGATAGGATTGGTTATCAAAGATGCCGTGTCTTCTGTCTTTCTCCTTCTCTGATTACCCACCCTGAGGAAATCCAGGCACCATGCAGTGAAGACACTCAGCTACCCAGGGAGAGAACATCATGGGGAGGAACTGAAGCTTCTTGCCAACATCCAGCACCATGTGAATGAAGCATCTTGGAGGCAGATCCTCCAGCCCTAGTCAAGCCTTCAGAGGAGGCAGCCCTGCCTGATGTGGTGATAGCAACCTCATGAGACTCCGAGCCCAAAGCATTCAGGTTCCCAACCCACAGGAACTATGTGAGATAACGGATGTTTATTACTGTTTTAAAAAGCTAAGTTTGAGAGTAAATTGTCTCACAGTGCTAGGTAATAATCACAGAGTGGATGATGTGGGGACCGGCAATCCCAGGTTTGAGTTAATAGACTATGGCCCAGAATGTATCTTTTAGTGAGTAAATGTGAAGTCCATTTCCCATTCTGGAGATAGCTGGTCTCAGTTTGATTCTGCAACTCTTAGTAGCCACAAATGCCACCTGTATCCTCAATAAACTTTATTTAGACACAAATAGACACAACAGAAAATACATACACAGATACAGATTTTTTTCCTCTATAGGATGAACAAACATCACATAAGGAATTTAAAAAGTAGGTGCATGGAATGTAAGAAAATATTGCACAGTTCCTTGTTTACTCACACAAGACACGTATCTCAGGGGAAGACAGGGATACACTATCCCTACAACAGAATTCACATTTGATCTATGACAGCACACAGGTGTTGGGACAGTAATCAAAGGAGTTAGGGATCCAGTGACTCTTGATGTGACAGAATGCTCACAACACTCGTAGGACCTTGTTTAAACAAAAGACAGAATTGAGGAGGAGTCCATGCCCCCTGCACAGATGCTCTGCAAGCTGTCAGCTAGGTCGTAAAGCAGCTCAGCAGAAACTCTAGGTTAGCTTTCATCTTGAGGCTTGAAGGTCTGCATAACCTTCTACCCTTGTGTCCACATCATAGAGTGTTTACGGAGACACACTTAGGATGCTGAAACTCTCCACATGCACACCGGCTTAGATACCACAGTACAGAACATTGACATCGGTTTATAAAATGTAGCTTTCAAAAGGAAAAGGAATAATAGCCAAGAGGCAAACACACACATTGCAAATGCTGCTACATCCACCAGTAGTTTTCCACCACACTCCCTGTGGTCCCCTCCCACAAGGCGCCGCCAGCATCTGTGTCTCCGCCATGGGTGCAGCGGGATGGGTGTCTCTTGGAAGTCTATCGCCCTCTAAAGTCACACCTGTGACCTCCTGGTAACTCCTGTCAGAAGCCACACATGTCACCAGGACAAGCTGTCATGGAACCACCCCACTTATTCCTGTCCCAGACAAGCCTCTGGCCTCCACACCATCTTCTCATTTCAGATGGGGTTCCCTAGGCAACCTCTGTATTTTAGTAAAAAATGGTTTCCACTGTACCCTTGGTGTGTCCTCTTCCTAATGTGACAAATCCAGATGAGATGAAGTTATGGAGATCAGGTCCTCCACTTCGGTAAGCATCCTTCCCATAATGCCCTGCAAGAAGATGGGGCAGAATTACCTGGCGCATCCACGACACCAACATGGAAGACAAGCGCAGCTGCATCTCACCCAACAGTGACGGCGTGCATGTTTTCAAACCAGCAGCTAAGTCAGAAGGTGGAGGCAGCCAAGAATATATATACACATATATATAAAATATATATTATATATGAAAAATATATATATTACTGAATATATATACATATACACATATATAATTATACATATTATACATATATGTGTGTATATATTAGTATATATACTAATATATATATCTAGTATATTAGTATATATACACACATATGTATATAAAACTGTGCAACAAAGAACAAAGTCCTGGGAACATTACATTACATTGAAAGTATAGGAGAGCAAAGGAGATACATGGCTTGATTTTGGCATTTCTGGCTGAGCGCAAGGTACACCAGAACCTTAGTCTATTTGTCCCACCACTCTTTCCTTTATCTCACCTTCCCTCTGTCTCTTTCATCCATTACTCATTTGTTTTTTCTTTCTAATGTTTATGAATCATATCACAACCTGTGGGACTACAGCTCATGACTTCAGAGAAATCCGACAGCAGCTAAGGCTGACAAATAGAATGGTGGTTACAAAATACTGAGAAAATATATACATGCTTCGCTTCTTTGACTTTCTGCAGCAGACATTATCCCCTGCCCGCCTAATGCAGATATCTACCTGTGGGTTTGTGGGGAGGAAAAGACGGAGGGTAGGTTAGGATTGTGGATAGAAATTCAAAGAGAAGTAAGTTAATGTTCTACTTCTGACATTCAAAATAGAATTTTGCAGTATGCTTGAAATACAGGCATTGTAAAGAAAGGCCTCCCTAAATACCCTCCTAAAGTATGTACATGTGAAAAAACCATTTCTTTCATGTTACCAAAAGAGTGTATTAAAAATCGTACGTATAACTATAACAATGCACAGACCTACTTCAGATATAATGTTAAGTTTAAAAATGGACAGAAACGGTTCATTAAATAGAAACACAGTGCTGTAAAAATTCAAACCGGTGCGTGCGTGCGTGCGCTCGTGCACGCACACACACACACACACACAAGATAGAAAAAAAGCACACCAACATATCAAAGACAAATGTCTTTGGATAGTAGGAACACGAGTGCTATTTCTTCTGTCTTTTCAGCTTTTCTATATTTTCCAAGTGTTTTTTCCATATGAATATGTAATTTGTCTCATATAAATAGGTAAAATAAATGCCTAATGGAAAAATTTATGAAAATACAAAGACAAGGCAAAGCATGATTTTTCGTTAACGAGCCACTTTCTGGATCAGTAGATTGCAACCCTGGGTGCGTGCTGGAATCGGGGTTGGGGGACGAGGAGAAGGAGAGCATTAGAACAGATAGCTAATGCATGTGGTGCTTAAGACCTAGACGACGGGTTGACCAGTACAGCAAACCACCATGGCACATGTTTACCTCTGTAACAAACCTGCACGTTCTGCACATGTATGCTGAAACTTAAAGTAAATTTTTTTTTTTTTTAAATGCAGACCCTCAGACTCAACTCCAGAGATTCTGATTCAATTGGGTGGGGTCCAGGCTTAGGCAGGTATATTTTTAAAGCACTCTCTAGTGATTCTAATGTACCACCGGAAATGAGAACTACTGCCTTAGTGTAAATGGAGGAACAACTAAGCTCAGTTTATTCAGGTGACTTCCATGAATACCTCTTAGGCGTCCAGCTCTACCCACAATTTACGTTCAGGGCTTCAGCGCTCTTCCTCCGAAGAGTGGAGTCTAGCTCCATTCCCTCCCTCTTACCCCAGATCTCAAACCGGAGGGTGCCTCAGCATAGCCAGGAGAGCTTAAAACAGGTGCTGGGCCCCACTCCCAGAGTTTCTGATTCAGAAGATCCAGGATAGGGCTCAAGAGTCTGCACTTTTATCAAGTCTCCTGGTGATGCAGATGCCGCTGTTTTGGGGACCACACTCTGAGAAGCGATGCCTTCGTGCATCTTGCCACTGTTTCCCTCACACCCTCCCTTCTGGAATAAGTTACCTCCTTCCTTAGGGCACACAGCTTTCCAGGAGGAGCATTCTTGCTGTAAAATACTGTGGCCACAACCCTCACTTTTATAGAACAGAATTATT
Source organism: Pongo abelii (assembly GCF_028885655.2). NCBI lineage: Eukaryota > Metazoa > Chordata > Mammalia > Primates > Hominidae > Pongo > Pongo abelii. The sequence continues at coordinate 11,357,929 of NC_072004.2, read as the reverse complement.
AGGCTGGGTGCGGTGGTTCATGCCTGTAACTCCAGCACTTTGGGAAAAAAGAAAAGATGCTGGGGCATAATGAGGCAGCACCAAGAGCATTTGAAAGGAGTAAAGAATTCTTTGGTCAAATCAGTTTGGAAAATGTTGAGTTCAATGAAATGAAAAGCTACATAAAAACCAAGTCTAGGGACCTCTCACAAGGCAGTGATCACTGAACTATCTATGAAGCCTTTATGTTTTTCAAAGCCATCCACTGGGATACTTTTTGGGAAAGCTGCTCATGAGGCTGAGGTGGAAAAAGCACAATGACAGTTTCAGCTTTCGTTTGAACTGTGGTTCTCAAAGTTGAGCATGCACCACACTCTCCTGGATGGCACAGATCGCAGGGTCCCGGCTCCAGAATCCCGGATTTAGTAGGTCAGAGGAGAGGCCTGACAATTTCCATTCCTAACAAGTTCCCAGATGATGCTGATAATGCTCTTAGGTCCAAGGACAACTCTTCATGAGCCACTATGTTTGGACCAGTGACAGGTCAGTCTTCTGCTGGACCCAGGGTCAAGGTCTAGAATGATCTGCATTCTCTGCAGCCTCCAAAGTTTAATATGAACCAGGGTGGCATGAAGGGAAGAAGGGCTGGTTAAAAGTGAAGCCCCAAGCCGGGCGCAGTGGCTCACGTCTGTAATCCCAGCACTTTGGCAGGCCGAGGGGGGTGGATCATGAGGTCAGGAGATCGAGACCATCCTGGATAACATGGCAAAACCCCATCTTTACTAAAAATACAAAAAATGAGCCAAGTGTGGTGGCACACGCCTGTAGTCCCAGCTACTCGGGAGGCTGAGGCCTGAGGCAGGAGAATTGCTTGAACCTGGGAGGCGGAGGTTGCACTGAGCTGAGATCGCACCACTGCACTCCAGGCTGGGCGACAGAGCGAGACTCCATCTCAAAAAAAAAAAAAAAAAAAAAGTGAATCCCCATGCAGGCAGACAGAAGAGAGGGGAGTCAGTGCCTCTTCTTTTCCTTGGTGATGCATAGAGTTAATGGGTTGATGATATGAACTCATGATTATATGAGTGGGTATCATAGGATTTGTTAGCTGTAACACAAAGAACCACCCCCTTCCCTGTCCTGCAGTCTCTGCCCATCTGCCACTTATCAGGGTAAGAGGACAAAAGAGGGCAAACTTTGACCAAATTGCAATTCAAGAGAAACAACCATGTATATCCAGCAGAGCTCTGAACAGAAGTAAGCCAAAGTTTCGTGAAGCATAAGCACTTCCATGTCACAGGATGGACAGACACACAGTCCACAGCCAGGGACAAGGATGGTTTCAGGTTTCAAGGCATGCCTTCCACCACCTGCTGAACCGAATGGTGAAAATCAGCTACCTGGTGATGTCTATACCTCCAGTTCTGCCACTGCCCCCTCACCTTCACCACTGACAATCCTCTCTAAAGCAACAAAGATTTTATTTTAGCTCAGTCACTGCCCAGGCTGCCTCGACCTCCCATCAGAACTCCACGCCTTTCCCAAATCTCAGCAGAATTCAGAAGTCCTAGAGACACAGCAGCAACGGACAACTGTCCCCAGGCAGGAGGCAGATTCAAGCTAAAGAAAGGACCATGGCTGGGCTCCTGGAGTGTGTGATGCGGCTGACTCTGATAAGAAAGCAAGCAGAGGGAAAGTTTCTCTGTGAAAGAGATTTGCTGTGAGGAAAGGAGGGAAAAAATGAGATAATATCCAAATGGTGATCTCTGCAAGACGTAACAGAATTTTGCATCTGTGAGATAGACCAACAGCCATAAGGGGGAAACAAACTGATCAGGACAGTTTGCCTCGGGTTGCAGATCTGGACTAGAGAATGGATACAGAAGGAAACTGATAAAGGAGAGTTCAATGAGAGAAAGGCACTGGGTACTCAGAGGGGAAGGACAAAGAGATAAAAACTGTGGGAGAAAAGACAGGGCACAGAGGACAACTTTAGGAGCCATATCTATTTAAAATAAGACTCCTAGAGGAGAGACAAAAGGGAGAGTTCAGAAGCAATAATTGCAAGTTAATAGTTTTTCTTTTTTTCTGAACAGATTGGAAGACTTTAGTCTTTAGATCAAAAGAAATAATCAAGTACCAGACTATGCATTAAAAGGGACCGATATCTAGATATACCCTAGTGAAATGCCATTTTAAAAAATAAAGGAGAAAACTCAAGCCAACATAATAAAACACAAAACCTACAGAAAGTGCAGCAACGTTTTTAAGAATTTTGACCCTTTCATTTTTGGAGAGGCGGGACAGTATACTAGTGGAGGGACACTCTATCTGGAAAGGACTGACAAGATTCAAACCTCTGTGTGTCTGTGTCCTCAGATGCAAAATGAAAACAATCATGACGCCCATTTCATATTATATATGTTACATATAATATGAATTATATATGTGTTATATATAATATGAATATACAAAGCATTTAGAACAGTAGTACTAGTATTACTTAAGTACTACTATTACTACTATTTAAGTACTAGTATTAAGTATTAAGTGCTAGTACTATTACTATTTAAGTGCTACTAGTATTATTTAGGATAAGAGCTTGATTATTTTTGAATGAAGATGTTTTGATTCCATTCCTCTACCTAAAAATTCACCGAAAATAATGAAAAGAAAGGAGAATAGAAAAGCTTTCTTCACAAAAAAGTCCAGACTTTTCACTAAATAGGGGAAAAATATACAAACATAAACATACACGCAAATATACACAAAAACACATACACAGAAATCAAGTCAAGGACTAACGAGCTAAATACAAAAAAAAGAAACACTAAAAACTGTCAGATAAGAATCAGAGAGAATATGTTAATGATCTCAGAGTAAGAATTTTTAAACAAGACTCAAAGTAAAAAACTAGAGAGAAAACAAAAAAAATTTTAAACTGTGATACATCAAAAGCAATCATGAAACTACAAGTCAAAGACTAAAAATGTATATTTACATTACTTTCTAGAGTACGTAAATAACTTCACATTAATAAGAAAGCAAACAATCCCATAAAAAAAATAAGGAAAAGAAATGCATAGGCAACTCAAAGGAGAGAAAACCCAAAGGGCAAATACACATAAAGTAGTGTTCAATCTCACAAGTAATAGGGAAATTCAAATTAAAACCATAATGAGGTATCATTTCACACTCAATAGACTAGCAAAAATTAAAATGCCTGAGCCTACTGACATGAATAAGCAGAAACAAGAACTCATGTACCTTTCTGGTGGGAGTGTAAATTGGTTCAACTGCTTTGAAAAGAACTTTGGCAATGGCTAATAGAGTTGAATGTGGATACAGCAGGAAACTGGCCATTCTACTTCTAGGTATATACCCTAGATAAATTCTCACACGTGCATAAGGAGATAGGCACCAGCATGTTCACTGCAGTACCGTTTGTAATACCAACAAATTAGGGAAAAGAATCTATCTTCCCAGCCAGAGAAAAGTCATAAATAGTGGTGCACTCACACAATGTATTCCTATACAGTACAAATGAAATGTAATGAAATTAAATGAACCAGAGCTCTAAATATCAGCATGGATGGTTCTCAGTCATAATGATGAATGCACAAAGCAAACAAGAAAAGCAGGATGACATGACACAGAGAGGGTTTTAAAATATGCAACATAACACATTATGTTGTTTAAGGATGCATGCAGATGTAATATTATACAGATACAAAGAAATTCATTGAAATGACAGAGATTTTAATATAACAGATAATTCTGTAGGTAAGAAGAAAAATGTAACTGAGAAAAAGTATAAAAAGTACTTCTCTGTTTCATTTCCTATGCTGGGTAGCTGGAGACTTGCTTGACAATTAAACAATTTTTTGTTTTATTTGTTTATAATCTAGATAAATGATGGATGGATAGATGGATAGACTGATTGGTGGCTTTTGGTTGAGTGGCTGTTACCTGAGGGTTTTATTCATTGCCAAATTATCCTTTAAGAATAAAGGCCACAAAGAGTGTCCAGTTTTAAGAACTCAGGGACTAAAATATCCACGAGTCACCATTGATGGGAGAATTAAAATAGACCTGATGAAAAAATCCACCAAGAAAGAAATAAAACTCTAGAATTTCTAAAAACATGAATGTATTTATCTGTAATCTTCAAACAGTACACAAATCCAACATTCATTAAGAAAAGACTGGCAAACTAGATTACACATTTTTAAGCATTTAACGAGTTATCTTTATTGACAGAAATAAAGTTAAATGATACTGGAGTTGCCCCAGAAAATCTGGTGTAAAAACAGGGTAATAAAAGTACACTGTGGTCATGAAATAAAACCGAAAGTAGCTTGAGGGGTGGGGGAGCAATTCTCCATCTTTAGAGCCTGCTTGAAATGCATTATGTGCCCTCAGAACAGGCACAGAGCTGGCCTCTGACAAGCTGAGAGGGAGCTTGAATGGTGCTTAGGCCCTTCTGTACAACCATGCACGGCTGAAACTCTCTACGGAAAAATATACCACAGACAAAAGATAAAACACATACTATACCCCAGTGACACATTTTCAATACATGAGATAAGGGCCTTTTCCCTTTGTTTACAAAAAACTCCAGCATGTCAATAACAAAAAGCACACAGGTACAAACAAACAAACAAATAATAACTAGAAAAAATACATTAAAAATATACAAAAACAAACAAACAAACAAACAAAAAACCAATAGGTAGTACCCCACCACACACAGAAAGAAAATGTTTTAAAAGGCTAGATATTTAAAAATATGATTAACCTTAACTCCCAATTAAGAAAACACAAAGCAAAATATAAGATACCTTTTTAGAAAACCAATCAGGTTGCCAAAACTGAAGAATTTGATGATACCCAGTGCCAGGAGAATAGGCACCTCATTCCCACTGGTGGGAGTGAAAATCAGTAGTGCCAATTTGAAGGGCATGCCTTCGACCTATTTTCCTGCTGCTAGAAATTTACCTTACACACATGCCCTCAAAATTTTCCATAATATCTCAATCAGGCTAGACAGTGCAGGATTCATTGCAAATAGTTTCTGCCAGTGAGGGACTTAATAAACTGGAATCCAACATCCATGATGGAATACTATGCAGCTGTTAAAAAGAAAGAGGCAGAGCTGTATGTGCTGGTAGGAAGGTTTCCAAGATACAGAAAGTTGAAAAAACAGCAGCAAAAAAGCAAGACCCAGAGCAATGCTTACGTACGACCTCTTTTATATAAGTAACAATAAAAAGAATACATACAAAGAAAATATCTATAGGTCCATTCCAGGTATGATGATTTATACAAACAATAATTTTTTTCTGGAAATAATCATGAACACAATCTATTAAAACTTTCTTTCCTTTGAGGAGAGGGGTGGGGCTGATGGGAGGGAGGCATTTGCCTTTGATTTTTATTATTTTCTTTAATGTTTGAATATTCTAAACGTGTTATTTTAATTTTTGTAATATTTAGAGTTTATCTGGGATTATAAAGTGGGCTCATGGGCCATTTTTTTTGTTTTTCTCTTTGTACTTTTTAATTTGAAAACAAACAAAAAAAACCCTAATAACGTTATTTTATAAAAAGAAGTACAAGGGCCAAGAAACGAGAGGGGCCACTTTTCCATGTGTAAATGACAAGGCATTTATCAAACACAGATACTAATACCTAAGCTCACAGGAGGGCAGTGAGGATTAAATGAGATTCTGTGTATAAAGCGCTTCATCTAATACTCTGCACAAATAAGCCCTCAATAAATGGGAGCTGCTCTTTGCATTAAGACCACAGTTTTCCTCTTTCCCATATACCTCCCTGGGGTCCTCTTACCCTGCATGAACCTCAAGCTGACCTCAGGCCAGAAAGAGTCAAGGGAAAAGGGAGCTGGAGAGAGCCCAGGGTTTGCTCTCTGGCCTGAGGGCTCCTTCCAGTTCCCAAGAATACACAACCCTGACTATACAATGAGAAGGGGGCTGGGAGCCAGGAGACCTGTGTTCTTCTCTGCATTAACTTTTTGCTGAACTAACAAGGCAGCTTCTGAGCTTGCTCTTACTGGGGTAAACTGGGGCAGGCCAGGTCTAACTGCAGATTGCACTGACACTAGCTAGTGCAAAAATCTCCAGAGCAGCAACTGGGGATGTGTTATTTCATGTGACAATTCTAGTGCTTGCTCACATAAGCCCATGAAGACTGTGTCCTCCAGAGTCTGTGCAGAGTTAGGAGAGCTGTTGGCAAATACTCTGGGCACCCCAAAGATCTCCTCTCTGGTTGTCTTCCCTCTGCCTACACTGCTGCTGGGGGAAACAAAGGGGACCATCGCTAAGTGCCTAGCCCATCAGATGAAAGCAAGGTGTCCACAGATGGGAAGGCTCAGGATAAACCATTCCAGCTTGTCAGAACCATTCAGGGACCACCTTACCCGACACTCTCACTGGACTAAAGAAGTATAAACCCAAAGAGGGTGAGTAGTGGCATTCGCAAGGTCACAAAGGCAGATAGTCTCGGAAACAGAAACCCACACTCTTGACTTCCAAGACGGTGCTTTCATCCTATCATCTGCCCTAAGAAAAAGCAGAAGATCTCATCAGATACGGAAGCATGAGCAGCACAGGCAAGATGGGGTAGGGACTAAGAACCTAGAATGCAGCTTGATAGCCATCCAATGAGTGGGTGAATCCTCCCGAAAGCAGTTCATAAGCAAACCTTTCGATTCAGCTAAATGTCCCCCAAATCATCATTTTGTTGGTTTGGATTTTGTTTTAAACTGGTGCTTTGTGTTTGAAACCAAAAACAAAGAAACAAACAAAAACGTAAATATGTGATCCATGGACGTCTCCAGCTGAGACCAAGAGCAAAGAAGGGGAGGGTCAAGGGCAAACTGTAGGTCAACTCACCCGTTGTAATTGAGGAGCTCCACTATGGGGTCTCCTGTATATTATATAGGCTTTCAGGTAAGATATTTTTATCTTAAGAAAGTTACATGGCTTAAAAATACAGTGTTTGAAAACCATACCTTTCATGTATCCTGACTATTTGCCACAGGGATGAGGGAGAGGAGTGCTTGATGGTGGTGATCTTAAGAGGTTTTAGAGGGGCTAAACCCTCTGCTTACTCCCTGTCATCAAGATAAAGTCAGAGAATGTTGCAACAGAAAGAGCCTTGAAGGTCACCTTTTCTCGCCCCTCTATTTGCTAATGAGGAAACTGGAGCTAGGGAAGGATAGCAAACAGCAGGTCATGGAGGTGTTGACTGTTAAGTGGGGACTAAAGTCAGTGTCTTTGATTTCCCAGCCCTGGGCACTTTCAATGCGCCTAGCAGCCCACAGTCTGCTCTGTGTTGGAGAAAACCAGGCAAAAGACTGAGTTTTATTTCAGGGGACCCCAGCGCACCATTTATTTTCTCCTCAGATATGCTGGCTGTAATCCCCTTGGAAAGATGCCCAGAGCTTAACCAAATTCTTGTCTCTGACTGGTCAGCATCCCAGAGCTGTTGCATTGTCATAAGCAGGACCCTGGCCAAGACAAACCCTGAAAAGGGCCGGGCAGAAGAGGCAAACGATGTGGCGCTCTGCAGGGAGGAACAACTCTTTCTCTGCACCCAGCGTCTTATGAGAATACAGGTTAGACCTCATGGCTCTATTAAGAAATGAAGGAATTGTCAGTTTCCTCTTGCCACCCTGCAGATGTACAGTGTGTTAGCCCATGGGGCAACTGAGACCTGCTTTCCTCTCTGTTTCTTGACTTCTTCTCACATTCTGCAAAAACACTGAGCTTCCTATGAGTGAATCCAAATGAATGAGTTTTAACTAAATGATCCTGAGAAACTGCCACCGTCTTATATAATTTTATCATGTGCGTTTGGACTGAGACATTGGTGATGAATGCCTTTTAGCATCTAGAGGAAAATGTGTGAAGAAAATATTGACATTCTCTATTTGCCAAAAGAGTTAAGTCTCAGAGAGGTTAAATAATTACACAAAGTCACAGAGTGACTAAGCTGTGATTTAGGATGGACTCTAAATTCTCTGTCCTTCTATGCTGGGAGTTCCTTTCATTCCACCATATTTCCAAAAAAAGCTAAGCCTGAAGTGCCAAATGGCCCTAGGCATATCTCAGTAACATACAGGAGATAAGAGCATAGACTTCCAATAAGTCTATCTGGTTCTGGGACTAGCTGTGTGGCTCTGGATGAACCATTCATGCTTTCTAAGTTATCTTCGTCTGTAAAATGGGAATGGTGCCTCGCTCATGAGGAAGGGATGAAGATTAAATTAAGTACAATAATTCAGCCAGGTTCAGTGGCCCATGCCTGTAATCCCAGCACTTTGGGAGGCTGAGGCGGGCGGATCACGAAGTCAGGAGTTCGAGACCAGCCTGACCAACATAGTGAAACCCTGTCTCTACTAAAAATACAAAAATTAGCTGGGCATGGTGGCACGTGCCTGTAATCCCAGCTACTCAGGAGGCTGAGGCAGGAGAATCACTTGAACCTGGGAGGCAGAGGTTGCAGTGAGTCAAGATTGTGCCACTGCACTCCAGCCTGGGCGACAGAGCAAGACTCTGTCTCAAAAAATAAATAAATAACCAAACAAACGAAAAACCAAACAAACCCAACAATTCATATAAAGCACAGTGCCCCTTACAGTTATTTGATAAATGGTTACTATCATTACTAGTACTACTACTATTAATACTAGAAGAGCAAACCTCAAGTATACTGAATATTTCAAAATACTCCAGGGAGAAAGTCAAGGAAGAGTCTTAAGTCCAAAATTATTCAAAGCTCCAGGAAGGACTCTTCTCTATCCCATACTTCTGGAAGAGTGTCAATTTTCATGCTGGTAATGTCATGGTTTAGGGCACTCACTGCAATTCTCCTGAACATGCTTTGGAAAAAACAGACCCGCTAAGATGTAGTAGGAGAAAACACTGAAACCCAGCTCATCTCACCTCCAAAAGAAAGCACTCCATCTCACACCTGCCTGCACTGGTTCCTCTGTGATTCTGTGATCCCTGTCTTGCTCCTGACATGCTGGGAAATTTCATGTTTGTGTGGGTTGGACCATGTCCTTGGCTCTGAGACAGAATTTTGCTTGGACACACACTCTTGTACTATATTGTCCAAATGTAGTCACATGTATAGAGCGTCTTGTGGGATTTTGTCATCTATTGCCTCTCATTCTTTGGAAAAGTGGGCCACGTGAGTGACTTGTGGTTAGATTAATTCAACTTTGGGAAGATGATGGAACTATAAGCACTCTAGGTGGGGGAGCTGCCTGGCCAGCATCTGCTCAAGGGACCACACCTCTTCCCAAGCACCTAAGAGAGAACTTTCCAACCCAGAGCAAAATAAACAATTGGAGAGGGAGAAAATTTCAGGGGCTAAACTATTTTTCAGACTGTAATGCCCAGTGGGAAGGTGATTTCATTTGCAGACTGTTACACCCTGAGCCTTCCTTGCCTCCTTATCCAGTTGTGTTGGCATGGTCCATCCTCAGCACCCTCAGCCTCCATCTCATTCCATGTGTTCACTCAGCAAAACCGCCAGTGGTGAGAGCCCACCAGCTACATCTAGTAGATGTGGGACTTTAGATGTAAAGGGCTTAGAACAGTGTCTGGGGTGTGTTCACCAATATCACTGTGACTGCCCAGGGTCTCTTAGAATTGAGAACCACAAGTTTCAAAGGGCCCCTCACCTCTTGGGAATTGTGCTTTCCTTCCCTGGAATGTTGGTTCTTCCAATTCCCAAATGTTTTTTATAGTTTCTCCTGTTCCTGAAACCTCCAGTGTCCCCTGTTCTCTGTGCCCTTCAACTCATGATCTTGCCTCATTGGAAAGGAACTCTGTTGTTCACAGGGAATTTACAACCATCCCTTTTCTCTGTCCTCCCTGCTATGAAAGTGAGTCCAATGTCCTTGTTCCAAGCATGGCCTATCCCTTTTCATCTTCTCAAGGACTTAGCTCCTGAAATTCTCCCTCTCCTCCTCAGTCATCAATTTCTCTCCCTCAATGGGCTCATTCATACTGAAACTTCTCAACTCTTATGACTTTACATGTTTCATTCTCCCTTCACCCCATTCCCTCAGCCAAGTCACCGTCCTATTTCTCCACTGTCCTTCTCTAGGAAATGTCAAAAGAGTTCCTGATAGTAACTTTCTTCACCTCACAGTTTGTCCTCAGTTCCTTCTTGTCCATCCTGTAGGTCTGTCTGTCCATCTCTCCTTTCCATTCTTCTTATCACCATAAATCCTTATTATATGGATTAAAGTCCAACCTAATTCAGTATGACCTCATCTTAACTTGATTATATCTGCCAAAATCCTGATCTCAAGTAAGGTTCAACAATTCGGACTTCAACATATCTTTTATGGGGGTACAATTTAACTCATGACAATGGCCAAAAGAAAACTTTATTCCTGCAACCCTCCACATACACCATTTCTCCTCCAATCTTTCTTGTCATTGCTTCCTCAATTCTAGAGCCTTTATTCCTCTCTTCATCTTCTCCTCCCTATCATCAGCAAGGCCCATCAGAAGGATTTGCAAGCTTCATTTCACATCCACCCACTCTTCTCCATCTGTCCTGCCACCTCCCAGGAGTGCTGCCACCATCCCTCATCTGACCTGCTGCAGCAGGAGGACCGAGCTTCCTGCTTCCACTCCTTACCCACTTCCATCGACTCTCTAGATTCTCTGCATAACACACAGAAAAGTCTTCTCCTAAAAATAGACATCTGCTCATTCTATGCCTCTCCTTAAAATCTTCAAGGCGTCATATTACACTTAACATACAAATATAGGCTGGGCACACTGGCTCATGCCTGTAATCCCAGCACTTTCTGAGGCCAAGGCAAGCAGATCTCTTGAGCTCAGGAGCTTGAGACCTGCCTGGGCAACAAGGCGAAACCCCATCTCTACAAAAAATTAGCTGGGCATGGTGGCATGTGCCTGTAGTCCCAGCTACTCAGGAGGCTTAGGTGGGAGGATCACCTGAGCCCAGGAGGTGGAGGTTGCAGTGAGCCAAGATCCTGTCACTGCACTCCACCCTGGGTGACAGAATGAGATCTTGTCTCAAAAATATACATATATACAAATGTAAAATAATCTACAGGACATTACACATCATGGCCCTGCCAGCTTCCCTCCCTCACACCACTTTTCCCCTGGCTCCCTACAGCCATAGCAAATTCCTTCTGTTTTTCTAGCATTCCCAGCTTATACCTGTCTTACATCCTTTGCCCTTGCAGTTCCCTCTTCCTGGAACTCTCTGTCCTCAGATGTTTGTAAACCTAGATTCTTATTAATCATTTAGATTTTTATTGTAAGGCTTGCCTCCTGAGAGAGACTTTCTCTAATCACCCAATCTACTGTAGGCTCCCCAACATTCTCTATCACATTATTGTATTTTCATCAAGGGCATGTATCATTCTACAAAACTATCTTGTTCACCTACTTGGTTATTGTTTATTGTCCATCTCCCTTCTTAAAGCTTCCACAAGAGGGATACCCTGTACCTAGAGCAGTGCTGGGCACATAGGATATACCTGTTGATAGTTGCCAATGGATTAATGGACTAAATGAACTTCTTCTCTCAATATTATTAAATTCCGTCAACTGCCTAAGAAAACTTTAAAACATAAAAATATAACTTTAAAAATAATTTGTCTGATTGCAGTGGCTCACACCTGTAATCCTAGCATTTTGGGAGGCCAAGGCAAGTGGGTCACTTGAGGTCAGGAGCTTGAGACCAGCCTGGCCAACATGGTAAAACCCCATCTCTACTAAAAATACAAAAATTAGCTGGATGTGGTGGTGGGTGCCTGTGATCTCGGCTACTTGGGAGGCTGAGGCAAGAGAATTGCTTGAACCTGGGAGGCAGAGGTTGCAGTAAGCCAAGATTGTGCCACTGCACTCCAGCCTGGGCAACAGAGTGAGACTCCAACTCAAATAATAATAATAATAATAATAATTTCAACCAATAATGTCCTTATATGTAGGACAACCTTAATAGAATAAGGGATTTCTTTACCTGAATAATATCAATTGCAGTAGTAATAATAATAATGATAATAACAGTAGCTATAATAGTTATTATTTAATACTAAGAGTATTTATGAGCCAGAGCCTCTGCTTTGTAATCACTACCTCATTTAATCTTCAGAAAACTTCTTGAGGTGGGCAAAAATATCCTTTATATTATAGGTGAAGAAACTTGAGTCTCAGAGTGTTTAGGTTTCTTATTCCTCTTCACTTACCTCATGAATAGAAGTCCTAGGGCTCAAATACAGATTTTTCATGGCTTCAAGAAAGTCCACACTTTTAACCGTAATGTAATACCACCTTACACTCACCAGAATGGCTAAAATTAAAAAGACTGGCAATACCAAATGTTGGTGAGGATGTGGAGCAACTGGAACTCTCATACACTGCTGGTGGGAATGCAAAATGATAAACCACTCTGAAAAGCTTGTTAGTAGTTTGTTCTGAAGATAAAATATTTCAATTCTATATTCCAGCAATTCCAAATCTAAAAGTTTACCCAGGAGAAATGAATATATGTCCGCCAACTGACATGTGCAAGAATATTTATTGCAGCTTTATTTAAAATAGTAAAAGAATTGAAAATAGCCAGAATGTCCATCAAATGGTGACTGAATAAATAGACTGTGGCATATTTACAATATACCACATAAATGCTTATGTGAAATACTTATGTGAAAAATTATGTGAAATACTTCAAAAAGTGTGAACTGGTGACAGATGTAACAATATGGGTAACTCTCACTAATATAATGTTAAGTGAAAGCCAAACACACAAAAAAATGCATGTCATATGGTTTCATTCGTATGAAGACCAAGACCAAGTTCTTTTGAAAGAAGCTCAAAAAACAAGCAAACAAAAATTAGGCCAAGCTATTTGATAATGACAGAAGTCAGAATAGTAGCTACCTCTGGGGGCTAAATTTAGACTGGAGAGGAACATGAAGGAAACTTACGGGGTGATGGAAACGTTCTTTATTTTTTTTCTAGGTGCTGGATAAGGGGAAGATGGATAGTTGAATATATAGGAAAAATCCATTAAGTTATATACACAAGATTAACACACTTTAAATATTTTAGTATTTAGGTTTACCTGTTGCAGGGCAGGCGAGTCACCAAATTGGGGCTTAGCCGGGTAAGGTTCGTAGCGTTGCTCAGGAAAGAATTCAAGAGCAAGCTGGTGGTAGAAGGAAACAGCTTTATTGAGGTGGCAGTGCTCCAGCTCTGTGACTGCTCCTGCAGAGCAGGGCTACTCCTTAAGCAGTGCGCTGAGAGTAGCACCTCAGGGGCAGTTCTGCAGTTAGATTTATATCCACTTTTAATTACATGCAAATTAAGGGGCAAGCTACTCAGAAATTTCTAGAAAAGGGGAGGTAACTTCCAGGTCATTGCCATGGAAAGGGGCAGTAACTTCTGGGGTGTTGTCATGGCAATAGCAAACTGTCATGGCACTGGTGGGCGTGTCTTATGGAGAAGAGCTTTCAGTGCCTCTTCCCTGTTTCAGCCGGTCTTCAAGCTGGTCTGAAGTCGAGTCCCACCTCCTACCTCAATACCTCAATCTTAAAAATCCATTCTTTAAATCCTTGCATTAAACTTATTTGCACCCCAACTACAACAACAAGAGGAAGGCAACTGTTCTTATTTCTTTAAATGCTTGCACTCAATTAGGTTTATAATCCAGAGACCACCAGAACTGAAAGGAAAATTAGAAACCACCAATATTTACTCTTTCAGTAGAAAACTGAGAAAACAAATCTAGAAAAAGAAAGTGCCTTGTAAAACAGACAGTGTTTATAAAGGGCAAGACTAGTCTAATCCCATCTATTTCCTACCTCCAAGTCTGGTTAATGTTCTTTCCTTTCCACAACACTGCTCAAAAATATAGTCTTTGCCATTCTTCTGCAAGCAAGACTATTCCCAGAGATTGGGAATGTGACACCAGGAGAGTTGACCCCATAAGAATAAACGGGCCAGCAGGTTTTCTTAGGAAAAAAAAAAGAAATGTACCCTGCAGCTGGCCAGGAAGGAATGGAGAAAAGATTCCTGGTGAAGAATGTTGAGTGGAAAGAGTTCAGAGCAGAGGCATTAGCTCTGCTTCTAATAAAGCTGTAGTTTCTGAGCCGGCTCACAAGGATGAGAAATGAGGGAAAGAGACTCCACCAGAAAGTGGACTGGACATGCTAGGAGGCAGAGGGTATTCATCTCAGCAGTGGGCCTGAAGACATTTATTCCACTAATAAACTCAGTGCAACAGTTGACAAGGAGTTTAAAACTCAGAACTCCTTCTAACAGAACAATTTAAGTAAAAAGAATTGGTTTTACTGAAAGGTAAAGAAAGTCAGGCTAAAACCAGAAGACGTGTGATAAATCTCTGGGTTTGGGAGGCCTCTGATCCAAAAGGAGGGCAAATTTTAATAAAACGGTCACCACTTTGGATATGGCGCTAGACTGCAAGCTTTATATAAAATCTCATTTAATTGACCATTTAAAACAACCTCACATAATATGCATTAATTACCTTCATATGGCACATGAGAAAATTAAATCTTCCTCATTTTAGAAATTTGGTCCAAAACCACACCACCAGTAATATAAGCAGCAAGGACTTGAGCAAAGCTTAGTTTTACTCCAAAGGCTGTGGTCTTTCGGGAGCATCAGGCTGCCATTAGAAATCAAGATGTATTATATTTCAAGGAAGTGAAATTGGTAGAAGCATCAGAAAGCAGGTCGACAGAGATTATGTTCAAAAGAACTGGCCTGGCCGGGCAGTGGTTCAGGCCTGTTAATCTCAATGCTTTGGGAGGCTGAGGCGGGAAGATCACTTGAGGACAGGAGTTTGAGACCTGCTTGGACAACATAGTGAGCTCCTGTCTCTACAAAACTTAAAAACAAAAATTAGGTGAGTGTTGTGATACGTGCCTGTAGTCCCAGCTACTCAGGAGGCTTGGGCAGGAGGATTGTTTGAGCCCAGGAATTTGAGACTGCCATAAGCTATGATCATGCTTCTGTACTCCAGCCTGGGTGACAAGAGTGAGACTGAGACTCTGTCTGTAAAAGAAAAACTAGGCCCAGGAATATGAACCCAGGAATGGAGATCTTAATGATGAGAAAGTGCATCACGCTTAATGATGAGAAAATGAAAAGAATAATATGTCAAAAAACACCTGATCCTGGGCCTGGAAAACCCCTCAGTGATCAAATGGCTATGGCTTGTAGTCTGTTCCCTCCATGAAACAGAGAGGAAAAAGGTCCCCTGAATCTGGATGGCTGTGAGCTGACCCCATCTCTGAGTATCCACAGCACAGTGCTTTATGGTACTGATAGAATCCCGCCTCTGTTGTTATTATTGGTGAGCACATGTAATACTACTTACTGCGCAGGAAGGACCAAGTCCCACCTTTATTGCCACCCTACAGCGAGCACAGTGCCTGGCACATGGTGTGTGCTCATTAATTGTTCATTGAATTGATTAACAAATACCCATATTCACATTCTAATTAATTGAAGCTCTGAGCCCTGGAACGTTCATGTTTTATCTACACATAGAGAAGTGCTGAATGGTTGTTAACCAGCCACAAAGCCCCATCAGCTGGGTAAGCAAAACATCTAAAACTGCTTTTGCCTCCAAGTCAATGCCTCCCCCTAAGTTATCCACTTAATTACCTCAGCTTTTCACTCCCTTGGAGTTAAAGTCTATGGACATGCATTAGAGACAATATTCACTCACTCAGTAGGGAGCTCGGTGAGATTATATTTCCTTTGGTGACAAAGTGGAACAAGTTCCTAGGTTCCACAACACCCTAAAAATTTTCTAAATCATTAAATGTAATTCCATTTATTTTTATTTAAAAATGCATGGCAATAGTACACACATTAGATATTGTGAAAGTGTAAATTCTCCTCAAACTAATTTACTAGCAGTTCTAAAACAATTCTAACGAAAATAATGCATATATATGAACTAAAAAGCCGAATAATTGAATCCAAAAATCTATCTGAAAAAAAAAAAACTAACGTAGGGAAAAGACATTTTGAAAAAAGATATAATAAAGGAGAACTTGTACTAGATATGACATAAGGCTATGATAATTAAACCAGTATAGCACTGACAAAAGAATAGATAAATGGAACACACACACACACACACAAAAAACAGGAAAAAAGATCATAGTAAACTTAAGGAATGAGAATATGATAAAGATGACATTCAAATCAGTGGAAAAAAAAAAACCAAAGAGAAAAAGGAGTACTGGTGTTCTGTTTGAGAAAAACAAGAGTGACCTCAACAGTTTCTTTTACAGACATGTTAGGGTGCCTGCCACCCCATACACTCTTTTGGAAGCTCCACATTAATTTCTTGGGAAAGGTGTGGGTCTGGAGATTCTTTTTTTTTTTTTTTTTTTTAATTTTACTTTAACTTCTAGGATACATGGGCAGAAAGTGAAGATTTGTTACACAGGTATACATGTGTCATGGTGATTTGCTGCACCTATCAACCCGTCATCTAGGTTTTAAGCTCCGCATACATAAGGTATTTGTCCTAATGCTCTCCCTTCCCTTTCCCCCTACCCCCGGACAGGCCCCGGTGTGTGATGTTCCCCTCCCTATGTCCATGTGTTCTCTCTCTCTTTTTTTTTCCTTCTTGAGACAGAGTCTTGCTCTGTCGCCCAGGCTGGAGTGCAGTGGCGCAGGCTCGGCTCACTGCAACCTCCACTTCCCGAGTTCAAGCAATTCTCTTGCCTCAGCCTACCAAGTAGCTGGGATTACAGGCACCTGCCACCACGCCCGGCTAATTTTTGTATTTTTGTAGTAGAGACGGGGTTTCACCATCTTGGCCAGGCTGGCCTTGAACTCCTGACCTCGTGATCAACCTGCCTCGGCCTCACAAAGTGCTGGGATTACAGGCGTGAGCCACCATACCCGGCCCATGTGTTCTCATTGTTCAACTCCCACTTATGAGTGAGAACATGTGGCGTTTGGTTTTCTGTTCCCATGTTAGTTTGCTGAGAATGATGGCTTCCAGCTTCATCCATGTCCCTGCAAAGGACATGAACTCATCCTTTTTATGGCTGCATAGTATTCCATGGTGTATATGTGCTACATTTTCTTGATCCAGTCTATCACTGATGGGCATGTGGGTTGGTTCCAAGTCTTTGCTATTGTAAATTGTGCTGCAATAAACATAAGTGTGCATGTGTCTTTATAGTAGAATGATTTATAATCCTTTGAGTATATACCCAGTAATGGGATTGCTGGGTCAAATGGTATTTTTGGTTTTAGATCCTTGAGGAATCATCACACTGTCTTCCACAATGGTTGAACTAATTTACACTCCCACCAACAGTGTAAAAGCATTCTTATTTCTGTAGGCCTGGAGATTCTTGTTTGTTTTTTGTTGTTGTTGCTTGTATCACATGACCCTCTCCCATTTCCCGGTGAGAACTGTTTGGGCCCAAAACAAACAGCAGACACAAAGAAAACCAATTCATGGACAAGATTGAACCAGCTTGTTTTTTCTTTCTCTCCCTCTCCGGATTATAAACTAAGAGTTTGAAATACTCTTGTCAGAGTATTTGCACCATTTAAAATCACGTAGAGTTAGAGCTGGAGTCCCTGTCAAGACACTTCAAAGTCACATGCAGTCCAGAGTTCTGTGAACTCCCAAACTGTGTGCAAGCCAAAAAATCTGGTCCAGAGAGAAGAGAGTTGATGCAGAGAGAGGCCAGAGAGGGAGATGGTTTGCCCAGTGGTGTATTTGCTCATGGAAGGCCCAGCTGCCTCTGCAGCCATGAGATGTATTGTTGAAGAAGCTTCCTTTTGTTTGCAGTATTTTGAGTGGGTTTGCATTCCTTGCAAACAAATATATTCTGAGTAAAGCATACACTATTTAAGAAAACATGGTTTAGTTATGGCCTAAAATTTAATAAGAGAAAATGAGATGATAGAAGACAATTTTAAAAAGTGCTTTTTCTAATTGTGGGTGAGCAAGACATGCTTAAACACGACAGCAAGGAAGCAAGCATTAAAAAGAGGACACATAGGTCAGATTTCACAAAAATTTTTAGAAGCCTATATGTCAAAAATCTCCATGAATGTACACCCATGTTCACAGAAGCATTATTCTCAATAGCCAAAATGTAGAAGAAAGCCAAGTGTCCATCAATGATTGAATGGATAAATAAAATGTGGTATGTACATCACATGAAATAATATTCTGCCTGAAAAAGAAAGAAAATTCTGGGCTGGGCATGGTAGCTCACCCCTGTAATCCCAACACTTTGGGAGGCCGAGGTGGATGGATCGCTTTGAGCTCAGGAGTTCGAGACCAGCCTGGGCAACATGGTGAAACCCTGTCTCTACAAAAATACAAAAATTTGCCAGGCATGCTTGCGTGCATCTGTAGTCCCAGCTACTTGGGACACTGAAGCTGGAGAATCACCTGGGCCCGAGAAAGCAGAGGTTGCAGTGAGCCAAAATCACGCCTGCCACTGCACTCCAGCCTGGACCACAGAGTGAGACCCATTCTTTAAAAAAAAGGAAATTTTGGCCGGGATTGGTGGCTCACGCCTGTAATCCCAGCACTTTGGGAGGCCAAGGCGGGCAGATCACGAGGTGAGGAGATTAAGACCATCCTGGCTAACACGGTGAAACCCCATCTCTACTAAAAATACAAAAAATTAGCTGGGCGTGGTGGCGGGCGCCTGTAGTCCCAGCTACTCGGGAGGCTGAGGCAGGAGAATGGCGTGAACCCCAGAGGCGGAGCTTGCAGTGAGCGGAGATCACGCCACTGCACTCCAGCCTGGGCGGCAGAGCAAGACTCTGTCTCAAAAACAAAACAAAACAAAACAAAACAAAAAAAAAATTCTGTCATGTACTACAACACGGATGAAACTTGATGGCATTACTCTAAGTGAGATAAGCCACAAAAAGACAAATACTGTATGGCTCCATTTATATGAGGTACCTAGACTAGTAGCTGAGTTCACAGAGAAAGAAAGCAGAAGAGTGGTTACCAGGGGCTGTGGGGAGAAGCGAATCGGGAGCTGTTTTTTCTTTCCTTTTTTTTTTTTTTTTGAGACGGAGTCTCGCTCTGTCGCCCAGGCTGGAGTGCAGTGGCGCGATCTCGGCTCACTGCAAGCTCCGCCTCCCAGGTTCACGCCACTCTCCTGCCTCATTCTCCGGAGTAGCTGGGACTACAGGCGCTCGCCACCACGCCCGGCTAACTTTTTATATTTTTAGTAGAGACAGGGTTTCACCGTGTTAGCCAGGATGGTCTCGATCTCCTGACCCGGTGATCCGCCCGCCTCGGCCTCCCAAAGTGCTGGGATTACAGGCGTGAGCCACCGCACCCGGCCGGGGAGCTGTTGTTTAATGGGTACAGGGTGTTAGTTTTAAAAGATAAATAAGTTCTGGAGATTGTTTGCACAACAGTGTGGATATACTTAACATCAGTAAACTGTACACTTAAAAATGGATAAAGTGGTAAATTTTATGTTATGTATATTTTACCATAATTACAAATTTAAAAGTTAATATTTTTAGCATATATTTAAAAAGCTCTTCCAAATAAGAAGAGATGAACTTCCTTAGGGGAAGACAAACCAGGCCATGGACATTAACAGGCAATTCAGAAAAAGAAGACATAAAGTGGGACAGTGTCTTTTCAGGACAATATAGTGATATATACTAAGAGTCTTAAAACATGCACACCCTTTGGCTTAGTAATTCGACTTGTAGCAATCTATCCAAGGGAAATAATTACAGACAGAGAAGATTTATGTGCAGTGATTATCATCCAGTATTAATTATAATAGTGTAAAACTAGAATCAAGCTAAATGTGATCAACAGAGGAAAGGCTGCATAAATTATGTTACATCCAAAGGGTAGATGCCACACAGTCATTTGATGCTATCTTTTGCAGAATGGTTTAATGCCATGGGAAATTCTCATGAAATAACATTAAGTTAACAAAAGGTTTGTAATTACTGTATAATGTGATTCCATCCTTGTAGAATAAACGAGGGGACACACCTGGGGAAGGGGAAGAGGAGACACATCAGTTGCTCTCAAGGCATTTTTTGGGATGTAATATGAGTAATTTTATACTCTTCTGTGTTTTCCAAAGTTTCCTTAATGGGCAGGTATTCTTTTCATAATTAGAAATATTCTACTTTAGAAATAGGGTACATTTTGATGGGAGGGATAACTAAGAAATTAAATAACAAAAAGTCGTAATTCCAAAAAATGAGAAGTTATACAAGGCACAGTCTCCTCTTACCACCACAGGCCTCTGAATCCATGCAACCTTCCTGCTGCTTCTTTTTTTTTTTTTTTTTTTTGAGATGGAGTCTCACCCTGTCACCCAGGCTGGAGTGCAATGACGTGATCGCAGCTCGCTGCAACCTCCGCCTCCCCGGTTCAAGCGATTCTCCTGCCTCAGCCTTCCTAGTAGCTGGAATTACAGGCGCCTGTCACCACGCCCAGCTATTTTTGCTGTTGTTGTTGTTGTATTTTAAGTAGAGACAGGGTTTCACCATGTTGGCCAGGCTGGTCTCAAACTCCTGACCTCGTGATCCGCCTGCCTCAGCCTCCCAATCTTGCCATCTTTGCTTCTTACAGGACAGCAGAGCAACAGCAAATGGGAGTGAGTGCTGGGTTGTTCACCCCTGACCTCGCCAAGGCCCTTCTTTGGCTACCAGGTAGACCCTCACATGGCTTTAGAAGAAAGGAAAAATATTAACATCAGACCCCAACTCAGCCAGCAGAGACTTTGCTGTGCAACTTAAGGGGATACCACAGGTCCCTGGTTATAGAGGGGAGGGCTGGTGTGCCACAAAGCTGAATGACAGGAGAGATGCCGTCCTGTTGGCAGCTCACCCACAGTGGTCCTCCACCCAGACATAGCATTAGGGCCGGCAGAGGCCAAGCAGATGGACTCTGACTCCTCCACAGCTGTCAGTCAAGGGGAGGAGGCTTCCCAGTTCTTGGGCTCATTTAGAGGAAATTGGCCATTAACACCCTCATCTCCTTGGGTGTGAACTTTAAATAAGATGTTCCAGCTGAAGTGGGTAGAGGAAACTATTTTGCTGTGACTGGGGAGACAGTAATTGCATCTGCTAAACAGTGGCTCTGGGACCTGGTTTCATGCAAGTGAGAGAGACCAATGGAGAGTCTCTGGAGGGGACCACCTGAAGGCAGCTGCCTTCACATAGGCCAATGGAGCCAGGGTTTGGGCAGCCTGCATGCTGCTTCTAACTCATGCTTTGTGGATTGCCTGGACTGGTGCTTAGGTCTCTAAGCACACTGACAGTGGAGTTCGCATCAACAGGGAAGATGGGAAATTTTTAATGGTTTGCTCATTAAGCTAATTCCACAGTGCACACCTGATTTGCTGGTCTTATCTTTGTACAGAAACTTCTCTACATACAACTAACTTTGCACCAGTGCCTCTCACACTTTGGTATACACACAGATCACCTGAGAATCTTATTACAATGCAGATTTGGACCATTCTTTCTGCCTACTACCAACAGATGGCATTAGCCATTTTGGTCTCATCCGCCATGTTGGCCCTTGATCTATATGGTTTATTGCACATCTGTGTTTTGATCTCAGATGTTCTTTGCTATTAAGTGCAAATGGCAGGGTGTCTTAATCATCAGGCAGATTATGACGGGAATAAAAGGAATATCTGCTGATGATTCTCAGCATTCCCCCTTCCATCTAACTCATCAGACCCACCATCTGCCTTTCTATCCCAGATGGGGACCCCAGGAGGCTGGCCGATGTGGATTCAAGCTCATCGGTTCCTTTTCCAGCCAGTTTCCAATTGAGTTCTCCCAATAGAAGGTACCTGTAGGTAACCGAAGAATGAAGAAAAGCAGAGATCAGTGTATTTTATCTTTATTTGATAGATTTTTGGCAGTTGTTTTGTTCTGCCATGGCTTGAGCTCTAACTGAGCTCTGGAGACGCTATGACCTCCCCTTGTCCTTCCATCAGGCCTGGGGGTGGTAACGGCTTCCCACCTGGCTGGTTTCTAGAAACCACATCCTTCATTTATTCCCATAATCTCTTGAACCAAGTAAATTGTATTTTTTTCCCATCAGGACCCAATCGTCAAATGGTTCTGCTAGATAAAGAAAAAAGTACAAGTGGGGAAACAATGGAGACCTATGTACAAGGTACTGGGAGTATTCTCAAGGAAGTAGCATGTGATACCATGAGGGGACAGTTTTCGGAATAGGACTTCAATTTCATAGAACAGCTTCTCAGGATGACAAACTTAAGCCCTGCTCAGTTACTTCGGGGCTGAGGATAGATGGACCTGCAAATAGCCCATTGGCTCTGTCCACTCACTCAGGTTTAGGTTGCAGGAGCCTGGAATAAAGTGCTCTCAGTTGGCCTCTCTGAGGTGGTTTTAATAAAGGGCTTCACTCTCATGTGTTAATAGTAAAGTGCTAATACAAGACACCTCCAGTAATTACCTGCATTTATTGGGAGATAATGCCCTGCCTAAGAATCCCAATTTAGGCTGTTGGAGTAGAGGTACATATATTTTCATTTTGCTCCAAATCACGACCTTACTTGGCTTCCAAATACAGGTGGCTGCTAGGACCTTTAAAGAAAGTTCCATGATTCCACATAGGGACATCTGAAAGCTCAATGGAACACAGACTGGGAAGAAAAAGAGCCTTCCGTCACATTTCATTTAAAAATGGCTATTCTGTTTCTGGAGGGAAGGAACAAATAAGGAAATCACTGACTGAGGATAGGGGGTGGGGGAGGCACGTGCCCACAAACAAGGCACAGACCATCTGGTCCCATTAGCTGCTGTACCCTCTGAACTGCACCCAGTGGACTGAGTCACAGCTGCCTTGGCTGATGTGTGAGCTCCTCCCAGCCTCTCCAATCTCTAGATGCCCAGGGCTTTCTTCGTGACCTTAGAGGCATTAACAATGAGGTTGAGATGCGTCTCATTAACTTACTCCCAACTGCTCTATGCCCCTCCAACTGAGAATGTGGAGAATGGAACATGAGGTCGGAGGGTCCCTGCTTGGTGGATGTCCATGTTGATACAAGGGGAGGCCCTGGTAGCATCCCTGCCATCATCTGGCCTCCATCCTGTGTGGTGGTAGAGTGTGTAGAAGGGAGAAAAGGCAGGCAGTGTCAAAACCCAGCTACCCAGAATGTGCTCCTTGGAGCAGCAGCAACGGGCACAACTTGAGAGTTTTCTGGAAAGGCAAACTCTCAGGCCCCACCCTGGGCCTACTGAATTCTGAATTTGCATTTGAACAAGGTCCCCAGATGATTCCTGTGCACATCAACATTTGAGAAACTTTAGTGCAGAGCAGCAGTGCTATACTGGGAGTGATTTTGCCCCAACAGAGGATATTTGTCAATGTCTGGAGACATTTTTGTTTGTCACAACTAGGGGCTAGGGTGGATGATGCCCTGGATAGAGGTCAGGGATACTGATGATAAACATCTGAAAATGCACAAGAACAGCCTCCCCTTCCCCAAAGATTTATCCAGCCTAAAATGCCACAGTGCTGAAGTCGGGAAACCCCTGGAGTAGGGGGTTCTCTTAGGAAAGAAAGTCATATTGGGGCCTGTTCCTTTTCCCTGTCTTCCTCACAGTTCACCTGAAATTATTATTTAAACATGAATTTATACAACATGCCCAGGACAATTCTGTAAACAGATGTCTTCTTCCAGCATTTAGTCCCAGGAGGCAGGAATGATGTCTTCCATTTCACAGCAACATTAAAATCTAAATTATGAACAGATAAATTAAACTTCCCGTTCCTCAAAGCATCTTTTCTTCCTGTTTATCACAGTGCCCTCTGAGCACACACATCCATGATGATGCGAGGGTCCTTGTGGCTACGGGTAGACCTATTCCCAGGGTTTTTCTAGAGCTGGAGGTGAGCCATATTGGGCTCAATTTATGCATCCTCCAATCAGAGCACTTGCCTTGTCTGTTGGTTGAAGGGACCACCAGTAGCTTAAGCTATGAAGTTAGTTTATTGTTACACTGGTTGAGGACCCCCCCCCTTTTTTTTTTAGATGGAGTCTTGCTTTGTTGCCAGGCTGGAGTGCAGTGGCATGATCTCGGCTCACTGCAACCTCTGCCTCCCGGGTTCACGCGATTCTTTTGCCTCAGCCTCCCGAGTAGCTGGGACTACATGTGCGCACCACCACACCCAGCTAATTTTTGTATTTTTAGTAGAGACGGGGTTTCACCATCTTGGCCAGGCTGGCCTCGAACTCCTGACCTCGTGATCCGCCAGCCTCGGCCTCCCTAAGTGTTGGGATTACAGGCGTGAGCCACCGTGCCCGGCCCGTGTTCTCCTTTTTTATGACTATTATGCATCGGCAGCTGTAACATTCTGCATGACCCTGGCTACCACATGTCAAGAAGGAAGATGTAACTTGAAAGAAACATGGAAATTGGTAAAATGCAGGTTGGGGGCTGCCATACGGAAACAGAAACATGAGGCTAGTGCCTTTCTATTTGGCAAAGATGAAGGTTAGGGTGGAAGGCATTTCAGAATTTGAAAATCATAAGCAGTGCAGATCAAGTGATTAAGAACTGCCCACTGTTTATAGAAGAATGCAAATATATGGAATTTGTTTCTCCCCCAAATAGTATTGGTTGGGAAATGGTCAGAACTGCTTTTTAGAAAGACCACTCCAAGAAAAAGGGGGCCATTCTGTTTGCAACAGAGAAAGTGGCTGCAGGAACCACTGTTTGACCTACATCAGCCCACCCTACTGTTTCAACCCTACATGCACAAGGCACACCAGCCCTCTCTCCACCATGCTCAGCCCCAGGGAGACAGCTTTTCTTTTGCCTTCATTTCTGGAACGTTGGTGCTCTGGTCTCCTGGTTCCCCAACTGCCCCAACTTCAACTTCAGTGCTGCTCCCCCAACCATTACCCTGTGGGTTTGATCAGCAGCAAGACTTACTCCACTGCTGAAAGCTCACACTGTAAACACACATGGTAGCTCACCACCCCTATTTTTCCCATCTTGCAGTCCACTTGAAGTCACTAATAAATAATATTTCTGCTTCTGCAATAATCCAGCTTTTGAGCACTAGTGACTGCCTAATTACCAAACGCAACAATTTTTCTTTGGTCTTTAATCTACTTGTTCTTTTGTATTTGCAGCTGTTAACCGTCTTCATATTGTTCAGGGTTTTTTTCCCTCCTGTGATTTCTCAATATGAACACTATCTCCATTTTATGCTTACCCTTCCAGAAGATCTCTCTCCTTCATGGGATTCCTTTGCTTTTTCCCACCATGTAAAATTACATATTCCATAAAGGCTCTTTTCTTTAATGTTTACCTACCCTCTCTCTCCTCCTTCCCTTATTAATGCACTCTGTTCTCATGGGTCCCACCTTCACCTCCAGGTAGGTCCTTTTCAAATCCACTTCTCGAGCTCTGATTTTGTGCACCTGTTCTGTCCCTACATGTCCAACATCTTGAGGAATATCTCCATACCAATATCTCACCAAAAATTTAAAGTTATCCTTCTCCTAAAACCTATGTCTTTTCCATACTTACTTATTTTCTCCCCACTGCCCATCCCAATAGCACCACCATACTATGTTCAAAAACCAATAGGTCATCATTGGTTCCTTATAGTATATATTCCTGCAGTATGGCTTTGTTCTGTAACCACAGAACACACCTCTTTCGTCCCCCTCTTTCATTTGACGATGCCATTCCTGACTTCCTAAAATGCTTTCTTCATTCAAAAAGCATCCCTTGAGCTACAAATATGTACTTAGGGCCTATGCCAGAGGATGAAGGTGCAAAAAAGAGTAAATATGGTTTCTTTTCTCACAGATCTCACAGACTAATACAAATAGAGATGTGCAAACAAAACAATTGAAATGTGATCACTGCTGTAATGAAGACATGATTAAGAAATAATAGAAGTAGCAAAATAGAATTTGTTGGGAGGATCAGGGTAGGCAACACAGAGGAGGTAATGCTTGAGTTGAAACTTGAAAGATGAGTAGAATTTTTACTAGGTAGGTACTTTGATGACTGGATATTAAAAGAAAATGGAGAAGCATATAACAATATGTATTTTATTGTTTTCAAAGAACCATACACAACTAGGTAATTGGATATTCAGGTAGGCATGACAGGAGATAAAGACGGGATAGTATTTTTTATTTATTTATTTTACTTTAAGTTCTGGCATACATGCGCAGAATGTGCAGGTTTGTTACATAGGTATACATGTGCCATGGTGGTTTGCTGCACCTGTCAAACTGTCATCTAGGTATTAAGCCTCACATGCATTAGGTATTTGTCCTAATGCTCTCCCTCCCCTTTTCCCCCACCCCCCAACAGGCCCCGGTGTGTGATGTCCCCCTCCCTGTGTCCATGCGTTCTCATTGTTCAACTCCTACTTATGAGTGAGAACATGTGGCGTTTGGTTTTCTGTTCCTGTGTTAGTTTGCTGAGAATGATGGTTTCCAGCTTCATCCATGTCTCTGCAAAGGACATGAACTCATTCTTTTTTATGGCTGCATAGTATTCCATGGTGTATATGTGCCACATTTTCTTCATCCAGTCTATAACTGATGGCCATTTGGGTTGGTTCCAAGTCTTTGCTATTGTAAACAGTGCTGCAGTAAACATGTGTGCATGTGTCTTTATAGTAGAATGATTTTATGTCATGCTTTTAATCTTTTGGCCAGTGTGAAACTAGTATGGAATTTTGAGCGAAGAAAGGGCATGACCAGATTTATATACTAGAAAAAATGCTCTGATCACTCTACAATGATTAAATAAAGAGAAAGGTAAGATAAAAGGCAGAAAAATACTAAGCAGAATAGTTAACGGTCCAGTGAGAGATGATTTGACAGTGGACTGAGGGAAGAGGGGACAGAATTGAGATGTAAAGAGAAGGAATCAACTAGATATGATGTTTGATTAGATATCTGATGAGGCTCTTGGTTTGGTTTCTGCATAAGCTGACCCTTAAAGGGATCCTCGGCTGGGCACGGTGGCCCAAGCCTGTAATCCCAGCACTTCGGGAGGCTGAGGCGGATCACAAGGTCAGGAGATCGAGACCATCCTTGCCAACATGGTGAAACCCCGTCTCTACTAAAATACAAAAAAAAAAAAAAAATTAGCCGGGCATGGCGGTGCCTGCCTGTAGTCCCAGCTACTCGGGAGGCTGAGGCAGGGGAATTGCTTGAACCTGGGAGGCGGGTTCAACAAAAAAAAAAAAGGGAGAACACGGTTTTCCATGGCTTTCAGGAAGCCACCCACAAAGAAAATGTGAAAGGAACTATTTATCCAGATAAGCAGAAGATGGTTCTGCACTCTCCTTTTGTCCCTCTTGGGTCTTGCATATCCCCTTAACATTTATTAACAGAAGGCCCAGTGCAGGGGCTGAACCCTGAACCCACAATCTTCCACTTCTATTCATCTTGACTCTCCACATGATTCATTTTTGCCTGTTTCCAACCTATTGCTTTGAAACTCTTAATCTGAATAATCTCTCTTTTTTAAGAAGCTCATTTCATTCCTTCCTTCCCATCAGTTATCTGACTTAGCAGATAGTGGAGCTGACTGACAGGTAGAATACTGCAGACATTTGGAAAGCGCTGGAGCTTTGTAAACAAAGTGGTTGTCTTTAGCACTGACTTACACATTCCCGCGTCCCCCACCCCAACCCTCGCTGCTCAGCTACAGAACTCACAGCCCAAGGAGGCATAGTCCTGGCGTTTACAGGTATCTTCAAAAGTATTGACCCATAAAATCCATACCATAAATAACTTCTATTGTTACTATGTAGGTGGGTGACAAAAGCCCGACTCAATGGACTTCTGCTAACCAAGCACAGAAAACAATGTCAAATAATCCTAGGCTGATGTATTTACTCCCAAACCAGCTCTGAAATCATAGAATCTGAGAGGGGTGTTAACCTAAGAGGTCTGAGTCACGAGCTGATAAATAGTTTCTTTCTGGCCCAATGTGAAAGCTGCACTATGAACAAAATAATACCTTTGGGGGATGAGGTCAGGCCCTGTTTTGTTGTGGATCCATGATGGGCAGAAACAATGGTGAAATGGAATGGTAAATTGATGTGGTCGGAACTCTAGCCAAATTTTTATGGCCAGGCAAGATTTTATACTTCTTTGCAAGGCACAAATAAATGCATCTCGCTGACAGCATGTTTATCCAGTGGCATAAAAGTAAACCAAAGGATCCCAGACCAAACACAACCTTTAGCTTATTTTGTATCCTGGTGCAGAGCTCCTTTTTTGTGAATCCCCCAAAGCTGTAGGAGCTACGCCTATGGTTTCCCCCACGAGTGAAAGCACAGCCAGATGAGCAGCAGAAGCAAAAGAATGGCCAAGTTTCATGATTTCTGTTCCGATACTTGTTTCTATGTTTGTTCAACTCTTCTCATCAGTGGGAAGAATATAAATGCTTCACAAGATAATTATGTGGTTTGAAAGTGAGCAATCTTGATACAAACATGAAATATTATTCCATTTTACTACTTAGGATCTCGAGTGTTAAAATACACAGACTGGGTAGACTGTTACATATAGGCCCCAAATGAACTTGTTTCTTATGAAGGGAAAGGGGAAAAAAGGAAAGAAGAAAGAAAGAAAAAACTCAGGGTAGACATTGCTGAGGACCAATAGAATAAAAGGAATAAAACTTCACTCACTAACAGACCAAGATTGAGGAGGACTATTGGGATCATAGAATATTTTTAAAGATGGTTCTATAATTATTAAATTATTTTGTAACTATAAAATAATTACTAAATTATTGCATTAAATAATTATTTAATTATTTTAAATGTAGAGGGTGACAAGTGCCATTAGCTCATCAAGAATTGCCAATAAAGTCTTTAAAGCCTGCTTTAACAAGAGGCAAAAAATCATTTATAGTTGACATCACTCACGATCTGCAGGTGCACGGCTATTGTTCAGTTTTTGAGAATCATGTATGTTCTTAAGAAGATAGAACACACTGATCCCTGTTTACATAAACAAATAACTTACCAACTCTTTTTGGTCCCATAAATAGAGCAAAGCTAAGCTTCAGCCGAGCTCCTGACCAGACCTTCACAAATTTCAAAGCAATGGGGCCCAATTAAATGCAGTTTCACCATATGTACTCTCAACATATGGAGGACACAAGGCTGGTTGATTCAGCTAGGACGCATTTCTGTTGATGCCATTATGCTTTGCCAAGCCACTATATTCTGTAAACAAAACAGAATTTTGCATCTTCTTATGGATGACCAATTAACTCTGGCAGTCCAAAAACAATCCTGTTTACTCTCAGAATATAACTCTCTGTTTCAGTTTTATACATCCCCAAGGATCTTTCTTTGTACAGAAAGTCAGTTCATGAAAGAGGAGCAGAGTGGGTTACGTGGGACAACACATAAGCATCAGGCCAGATGCAGCTCTGAGTGTCCTCAGCTGTCACCTCAGCAGGGCTCCCAGAGAAAAGGGCACCACTCTCACCCCTAGATACAGCTTCCAAGCTTCCTTCTCTGACACCCACTTCCTTGTTCGTAGGTAGGTTCTGGATCTCTCATGTGCCTACCCGCACTGCTTTTGTTTTCTTTGTCACCTGCTCTCTCCTCCTTTCTCCTTTATATTGAGATTGCATTTGAAATCCAGCTTGCAATTGACTTTCTATTTGACCTTAGGCAAGTTACTTAACACTTCTAAGCCACGGTTTCCTCATCTGTGAGATGCAAATAATATCTAGCTCATAATGTTAAGTATTAATAAGATAATACATGTGAAATACATATTATAGGTTCTGATATATATTAAGTTCTCTATCAAAGGCATAATTGAAAAGGTTCTCTCTAAAGTTACCAGGTGACTTACTATCCTGTAATCTAAAGAATGATTCTCAGATATTTAGCCTTTTCCATTGTTTCTCTCTGTTGACCACCCAGGTCTTTTCTACTCCCCTGGTTCTTCTCTTACTTCTGACTGCTCCCGTTTAATCACTTGTGCTGCTGTTGTTGTTGTTGTTTCTTTTCCTCTTGTAGATATCCAATGTAGATATCCTTCAAGGCTCGGCCTTCTTTGTGGATATCCTTTTTTTTTCCCCTCAAAAAATGATGCCCAAATCTAGTTCCAACCCCATCCTCTTACCTTCAGTTAAGTTTCCATCTTCCTACCTTTCCTGTGAACACTTGTGCATGGAAGATGAATCATCACCAACCAAACTCTGCATGTTCATAAACAGGAACTTTGCAGCTACATAGCATGACTTAAGCTATAGACTCAACTCCACAAACGTGATACTGTGCCTATAAAAGTCATGCAATGGAAAGAGGCCATTGTCCTTCAAAGAACAATTCATTACATCAAATGATACATATCAAGTAAGTATTCATGAGAATATCATCAGTAGACTGACTATATGATGAGTATATTATTGAATATCATAGGACACATATCATGTGGGTAATTCATGACTATGTCATCAGTTTGTTTAGTATATCGTTGAGTCTGAGATAAACATTTCTATTCAAGATATCAAATGCAACTCAAGTGAGCATAAGTGACAATTATTTCAACATAACAAAATAATATTATTCAAGACAACAAAAGATAAACATAGAATGATATATTATTGGGATAAATTATTTTCAATTTCCTTTAATTATCTCCAGAAATACTCATTTACTGGTTGATCCCAGATGATTCTGTCTCAGGAAAGACTGATAGATTTGCTTTATTACTTAGAATTTATAACTTTCTCAAACAGATTCAAATTTTCAAAGTAAAACTAATTCTTCAGGAAATCACCTACCTCTGAAATCTGAGAGTTCACTTAAAATGGTTCTTTAGATCTAGAAACAATTTCAGAGAGGCAAAAGTTCTTAGATACTTATAACTACAGATGCAGATAATCTTAGCAAAGTACTAGCAAAACCAAATCCTGCAACATATACACCATAACCAAGTAGAATTTACCCCAAAATTCAAGGTTGGTTTAACATCTGAAAATAATGTAATGTACCATATTAATAAATTTTTCCTTTTTTAAGTTTTGTCTTTTCTTGAACAACAAAAAACCCATATGATTATCTCAAAAGATGCAGAAAAAGCTCCTGACAAAATCCAACACCCTGTCATGATGAAAACACTCCACAAACTAGAGACAGATGGGAACATCCTCATCTTGCAAAAAGCATCTATGAAAAATCCATACCTAACATTATATTTAATGGTAAAAAACTGAATGCTTTCTCCCAGGATGAGAAACAAGACAACTATGTTCGCTCACAACTTTTATTGTACTGGAGGTGCTAGCTATGACACTCAGACAAGTAAAAGAAGTAAAAGATAAGCAAATTGGAAAGAAAGAAACTATCTGTATTCACAGATGACATAATCTTGTATATAGAAAATCCTAAGGAATCTACTAAAAGAACCTACTAGAACTAGTGATTTTAGCAAGTTTCAGGATACAAGATCAAGACACAAAAATCAGTTCTATTTCTATTTAATAGCAATGAACAAACTGAAAATGAAATTAATAAGTCTATAATAGCATCAGAAATAAAATACCTAGTAATAAATTTAAAGAGGTGTAAGATCTGTAACCTGAAAACTATAAACATTGCAGAAAGAAATTAAAGAAGATCTAAATAAATGGAAAGACATCCCATGTTCATGGATTGGAAGACAATATTGTTAAGATAGCAAAATTCCCCAAATTGATTTACAGCTACTACACAATCCCTGTCAAAATGTCAGTTGTTTTTTCTTAAGAAATTGCATATGAAATGCATGTGATAAGGCAAAAAATACAAAATAGTCAACACAATTTCAAATAAAAGAATAAAGTTACAAGACTAATACTTTCCAATTTCAAAAGCTATTATGAGCTAAATTAAATAAGATAGTGTAGCAAAGACAGATCTAAAAGTAGAATTATCGTATGACTCAGCAATCCCACTACTGGGTATTTATCCAATGGAAAGGAAATTGTTACGTTGAGGAGATATCTGCACCCTCATGTTTACTGCAGCACTACTCACAATAGCCGAGATACAGAATCAAACTAGATGTCCATCAGCAGATGAATGGATAAATAAAATGTGATATATACAACATTCATTCATTCAAATGAAATACTATTTAGCCATAAAGAAAGAATGAATTCCTGTTACTGAAGGCAACATGGATGAGAATGGAGGATATTATGTTAAGTGAAATAAGGCAGGTCAGAAAACTAAATACTGCATATTCTCACTCATATGTGGGAGCTAAATAGTTGAGCTCATAGACGTAGAGAACTGTGGTTATTACAGGGTCGGAAAGGTAGGAAAGAGGAGGAATAAGGAGAGGCTTGTTAATTGACATGAAATTACAGCTAGATAGGAGGAATAAGTTCCAGCATTCTATAGAACTACAGGGTGACTATAATTAACAATAATTTATTATATATTTTCAAATGACTAGAAGAGATTTTAACGGTTCCCAATGCAAAGAAATATTAAATGTTTGAGTGGACAGATATGCTAATTACCCTGATTTGATCATTAGACACGTTCTATACAGGTATTGAAATATCACTCTGCACCCCACAAATATGTACAATTATTACATGTTAATTAAAACATTTTGAAAAGATAAACCTATAGATTAGTGAAATAGGCAAGAGAGCCCAGAAATAAACTCTTACATTTATGGCCATTGATTTTTGACAATAAGAGACAAAATACTCTTTTTCACAAACGGTGGTGGTACAACTGGATATCCACATGCAAAATAATGAAGCTGACTCATAAATCAAAATATAAAAGCTAAAAATATAAACTCTTTGAATAAGAATATAAGAGTAAATCTTAGTGAGCTTGGAGTAGTAGGCAAAGACTTCTTAGATACAACACCAAAAGCACAAGTAACAAAAGAAAAAATACATAAAATGTATTTCATCATATCTTTAAACATTTTTGTTTCAAAGGACACCATCAGAAAAGTTAAAAGACAATTTACAGAATGAAGGAAAATACTTACAAATTCTATATGTGATAAAGGACTTGTATCCAGATTACATAAAATCTCTTTCAACTCAAAAATCAAATGACAGCCCAATTAAAAAATAGACGAAAGATTTAAATAGACGTTTCTCCAAATAAGATGCACAAATGGACAAATAAGCACGTGAAGAGATGCCTAATGTCATTAGCCATCAGAAAAATGCAAACCAAAACCACTATAAGACACCACTTTATGCCCACTAGGATGACTATAATAAAAAAAGACAGATAATAGGCCAGGTGCAGTGGCTCATGCTTGTAACCTCAGCACTTTGAGAGGCCGAGATGGGTGGATCACTTGAAGTCAGGAGTTCGAGGCCAGCCTAGCCAACATGGTGA
Source organism: Pongo abelii (assembly GCF_028885655.2). NCBI lineage: Eukaryota > Metazoa > Chordata > Mammalia > Primates > Hominidae > Pongo > Pongo abelii. The sequence goes on along the minus strand of NC_072004.2, from coordinate 11,324,476 downwards.
AACCCTGTCTGCAAAATGGAAGCAATACTCTTCTAATGCATGAGGGTACTGATCACTTTTTACGCTCCGTCTCACATCCTCTTGTCCTTCATTTTTGCTTTGGACATGACTATAGCAGCTGGATGGCTCCATATAGGTGTATCTGGAGAGCAACTCATCTCTCAGCTGCACCTGGTGCTTTCTGCCCTGCAGCTTTTTGCTCTGCTGTGGAGCCTGCTCCGCCATTCCATCACATAGGCTAATCTGGAGTGAGGGATTTAACCACCTCCCATCCAAGGGGTAGGGGACTCAGGGGATCAATGCTCCCCAGTTCAGCATCCCAGGTAGACAATGTCAGGGTACCTTCACATGTTCCCAGCAGGATTGAGTTCCTGTGTTCCATGACTGTAACCAGCTCAATAGCCTTTGGACTGGCTTCCTCTCTTTCCTGGTACACTTTCTCAGTTCTCCACTCACTGGGATCACATCCCCAAATAAACTACCCTACACAAGCCTTTGTTTCAGGTTCTGCTTCCTGAAAGCACTCAAGATAAGCCACTGATCCTTGTGAACATGGGTGAATAAAGTGCCCTGGAATTAAACCAATGACATCAGTTTCTCTCCTCTAAAAGAGGACCAAGGAAGTTAACTGAGAAGCTTACCCTGGGTTAAGCTGGCAGCTCCTCTCTCCTTCCTCTAGAGGCTAACACTGAAATGATGCACAATTTTCAGTTACTATCCTAAATAAATTATTAATTTGTCTCAGAGCTAAAATCACATATAACTTATAGGGGGAAAGAAGGAACTGGAATGAGAATTAGGAGTTCCAGCTGTGTGTCTCTTCAGGCTCTTTCACAAGCCACCACCCCAAGTCAGTCCCTGTGTTTCCACTTTCTGCTGCACGCACTGGTGGGTGTGGGTATGTTAACCTCCTCATCTGTGAAATGAGAGGCTTGAACAAGAAGTCCCAAGGTCCCCTCCCAGTCCAAACTGTCCCTGATTCTGTGTCTGGAGAAATGTGCAATTCACACAGCTTGAAAAATCCACAGGAAGTGGGTAAGGATATCTCAGAACCAACATCAGAACAGGACTGTCTCTGCCCCTACTTCTGACAAGTTGAACTTCCTAGTATGAGGACCTTGCCTGCGGTGTTCATGAACAGAAACACCCACTTCTGCACAGAATCATCCTTCTAGAAATATTTGTGCAGTGAATATATCTCTTGCTATGCAAAAGGAGGGGTGGGTTGTTTATTTCGGGACAATCCTACAACTGTACCCATTACTAGAAGGTTGTTACTGCTCTAATGGGAAATGAGGTTTAAAAACATTATCAGTGCATTTGGGAACATCTTTATCCTCTCACTATCCTTTTATCATAAGATGTGTTTTTTCACCCCTTTGGGAGCTCACGAAGACCCTTTGCAGGGTCTGGCTCCGCTAGACTGACTGGAAGAGTCCCTGTGCCTTCTCTCCATATCTCCACCGTCCCAGCTTGGGCCTGGTCTAGCTGCAGCCCCAGCCTCCAACACGCCCTCTGTCCTGCCTCCCTCTGCCTGCCACCTCCCCTCAGGTTGTCTGCTGCTAGGTAATGGATGTTTCTTCCTTCTCCCTGCTCACAGACTGCCCCTCCCAGAGGGCTTTGGCTCTTGGGTGATTTAATATTTATGTAGTTTTAGGCTGCAGCTCCATGGATCTCACTTTTATGTTACACCTTCACCTCTCTGGGTCCTCTGGGGGATCTGGGATCTGCAAGGAAAGAGCAAAGTGGGTGGAGGCTTCTCCCCCATCACCCTGCTCCATTTCAGCAGAGATACTGGCAGGGAAGTCATTCAAGAGGCCAGATGAAAGTTTGCCAGCGAGACAAGATAGACTGGCCATGCACATTGGCCTCTGGGAGGATGGGGAGGTGTAGAAAGGGTGGGCTGCAGAGGGCTGTCATCTCTGGGCTGGCCCCAGACACCTCTTCTCCCACTGTTCAGAGGAAAACTCCATGTTGGAAGGAAACTGTGTAAAATTACTCAGTAGCTAAATATACAGTCTTCCTCCTGATAATCTGTTATAAATGACATCAAAGTGCAGTCTATGGGCAACAGCACTGAGATCATAACATCAAGGAGAAAAATGAGTTTGGTGTTGGCAGGGTGGTGGACAAGAGCACAACCCTGGAGCCAGGCTGTTGGCATTAAAATTGCAGCTCCAGCTCCACCTTGGGCAGGTCAATGAGTTCCTCTGTGCCTCTCTTCTCTCACTTAGAGAATGGGATTCTTGGCCAGGCGCAGTGGCTTACACCTGTAATCCTGGCACTTTGGGAGGCTGAGGCAGGAGATCACTTGAGGCCAGGAGTTCAAGACCAGCCTGGCCAACACGGCAAAACCCCGTGTCTAATAAAAATACAAAAATTAGCCAGGCATGGTAGTGCACACCAGTAATCCCACCAACTCAGGAGGCTGAGGCAAGAGAATCACTTGAATCTGGGAGGCAGAGGTTGCAGTGAGCCAGTATCATGCCATGCCAGTGCACTCCATCCTGGACAACAGAGCAGGATTCTGTCTCAAAAAAAAAGAGAGAGAGAGAGAGAAAGAATGGGATAATGGGATTTCTATTTTACAAGGTTGTTTAGAGGATAATCAGTAACTACAAGGCCCATAACTGTTTGCTGCCATGATCCTTGTCATTTTTGTTGTTGCTGTTGCATTAACACTGTAGAATGGTGGAACTGTGGGTTGTGAGACAAACTCAATCCTGGGTCCCTCAGAAGATGCCTCCATCCCTGTAACCAATATGAGAGTGGGTGCATCTCAGCCAGAGATTGACCAACAGAACTTTTCTTCAGAAGGTGGGGCAGGATTGGTGCCAACATTCGTCAATTATTATCCACATGAGAAACAGGAAAGGAGTCTTGGGGCTGCTTCCTGCTTGGCTGAGGGCTACCTCCAGACCTGCAGCTGACCAGCAGGGCTCCACAGGCCCCAGCCTTTGTAGCTTTCTCCCTCCCAGATCCAATCTGTATCCCTTCTTGTCTTCCTTTCTTGTACCTCTGGGAACTGCTTGGAACATACGGTCACTAGGTTTCTCCTTCCATGGGTCACTGCAGTGTCCACTATTCTAGTTCAGTGCTTCAAGAAACTGTCTGTGATCCCAGCCTTGTTAGGTAGCCTTCCTGTAATTGGGGAGTCATCTCTTTGGAGTGGAGGTGATGCTGCAGACTCTGAGCTGTGAATATAGCTGGATCCTTCCTGGGCCAGACTATCTGCAAAGATGATTGCCAGTAATCCCTCCCATCCCTCCGTACAAGCACATGGCCACTCCATCAAGAGGTGAAGTCTGGTTTCTCTCCCATTAAATTCAGGGTAGTCTTGTGACTTGCTTGGACCAACAGAATGGAGCAGAAGCAATGCTGTGGCAAGTCGGGGACCAGGCATTCCTGGGCCTGGAAGCTTCTGCTTTAAACCTCTTGGAACACTTAGGAAGCTTAGCCTAGCCTGCCGCATGATGAGGACCATGGGAGAGAAAGGGCCAGGCTTCCAGGGTCCAGATGAGCCCAGCCCCAGCTGTCCCTGCAGCTAAATGCAACCACAGACATGAGCTCAGGCAAGACCCGCAGAAGAATCATCTAGGCCACCCTCAGAATTGCAAGAAATAATAAAGTGTGGTTGTCTTAATTCACTAATTTGGGGGATAGTCTGTTACGTAGTGACAGACAACTAATACATTTCTCAAATTCCCCAGAGCACCCATATTCAGTTCATTGGTGCTCAAGCTTACATTGTTATATTTATAGGATCACTGAGAATTCATGTGCTCTCAACTTTTGAAATGGTAGGGGGAACAACATACAGGAAGGCAAAAAACAGGTAGCCAGTTTCATTGCTTAAGCAGCTTGGCAAAATCACAATGGTACTTAGCTTTTAACAAGTGGTTCCTTTGCTTCTCTGCTGGGTCATCTAGGGTCCTCCTTTAGTACCAATTCTTGAACACCTGGTTCTTTTCTAGCAAGTCTTGGTCTTCCTTCTAGCTGAGCTTCTATTCGAGAGCCTTACTCTACTTCCTTCACCCTCAGAAGCCTTGGAGTCTGGGTTGCAGGTCCACACTACCAGATCAGAGCTGCTCTTTCTTCACGGCTACCAAATATCAAAAGGGAATCCTCTCCTGGACTCCCACAGGCTGAAATTTTCTGGCTTCACCTCATTTACACATGAACCCTTAATTCCTGTAGTCACACTTCTGCTGCAAGATAGAAGAAGGAAGCAATAGAGCTGTTGCTGCCAGTCTTTCTAAATGTGGCATGTCGAGGCAGTTTTTATGCTTTTATGTCTTACTTCAGGTGAGCAGAACATTCCTAAATCATACTGTTTAAACATCTAGAGTGCTGCTAATTTCCACAGGTATCCCTCAAAAAACTATGTCTTGTTATTCTATATACAAATGAAACACGTTTCTTGTAGAAAAATTTAAAAATAACAGACCAAAAGGGGCAGGGGGTGTAGTGAATCCCTCATAATTCTACTGCTTTGAAATAACCACAGTAAAGGCTGGAGATTACTATTTCAGATCTTTCACTCATGTTTAAATAATTATAATGAAAGCAATTTGACCAGGGTGTGCATACTAATTTTTAATTTGTTAATTTCATTTAGTATATTACGAACAGAGCTTCATATCAACAAAGACAAGTTGACAACATCATATATAACAGGTCAGGGGCAATTTAGTGGCCTGGCGGTTTTCTTTTTTTTTTTTTTAATCATACTTTAAGTTCTAGGGTACATGTGCACAACGTGCAGGTTTGTTACATATGTATACATGTGCCGTGTTGGTGTGCTGCATTATATGAATGTACTACACACATTTTGGATTTTTTTTTTTTCAATGAACTCTCTGTTGCTGGGCACACAGATCACTCCTTGTTTTTCCATATTTTAAACATTATATATACAGTAACTATATAAGAATGTTTGCAATCTTATGCACGTCATTTAATTAATTCAGTAATCCCCCACTGTTGTACATTTAGGTTTTTCCCAGCTTTTCAACAATGTAAGCACAGCAACATCTTTTCCATGTGTCTTTGCAGTTTCAGTAGTAATCTGTGAGGAAGCAAGATTAACAGCAAAATTCAAAGTCACCTTGAGCCATGAATCACAGGGTGGCCAATGAAAAGACTGATAAATCTTTTGTTAAAAGTCTTCTGGTGGCCGGGTGTGGTGGCTCACGCCTGTAATGCCAGCACTTTGGGAGTCTGAGGACCAAGGCGGGCAGATCATGAGGTCAAGAGGTTGAGACCATCCTGGCCAACATGGTGAAACCCCACCTCTACTAAAAAAAAAAAAATACAAAAATTAGCTGGGTGTGGTGGCGCGTGCCTGTAGTCCCAGCTACTCAGGAGGCTGAGGCAGGAGAACTGCTTGAACCCTGGAGGCAGAGGTTACAATGAGCCGAGATCACGCCACTGCACTCCAGCGTGGGTGACAGAGCGACATTCCATCTCAAAAAACAAACAAACAAAAACAAACAAAAAGCCTTCTTGTAGGAAGAGGACTTGCTTAACAGGATGTGGCTCTAGGATACAGATTCTAGGTGGCTTTTCCACTAGTAGTCGTTCCTTGGACTATCACTTTGGGGCTAGAGGCCCAAATTGTTATGTAAGCGGGTGGAGGGGAGAGAGGAGAGTGGTCCCAACATCCTCAAAGCAGATGCATGCCAAACTCCTATCTAGTCTGTGTGCAGCTGCTGAACATGAGGTTGCTGTGTGCTTTATCCACTGCTAAAGACCTCATCCAAATCAGGTGCTGAGTCCAGCTGATTCTCCCTTGACAATGTGTTTTTCTACATTGCTCCTCCTACACCCTGGTTCCAGGCCTCAATCACTTCTTGGGCTACTGCAGTGGTCCCTGATTGATACCCATGCCCTCTACCACTCTTCTTCCAAGACTTCCTAAAGGTCAGAGTTTGCTAGCCCCTGCTCAATCAGCCACAGTGGTAACAAGTAACACATCTTCTGTAGTAGCATTGCCAAATGCAGGAATGAAAAAATAATCATTTGACTAATAATTATTACACATCAGGTAGTTTTCTAGGTGCTCAGGAAACAAAAAGGAAACAGCTATGGCTCCTTGTCCTCCAGGGACTCAGGTCTGATGGTGAAGACAGGCAAACAAGCAGTGAGAGGGGACTGTGACATGGACTCTCCTAGAGCCAGGTCATGAGAAGGATCTTAGTGCACCTGGCCAAGCAAAGCCATCTTGGAGCAGGTAACCTTTGAGCTGACTCTCAAAGAAAAAGACAAGTCTGTCAGACAGGAAAAAGGAGTCCTGCCTTTTTGTGCCTACATGAAGAGGTCCCACTTTCCAAGAACTCTGCCTCTTTGTAGCTAATCCAAATCATCCACCACGTCACATCCCCTGCACCGCTATCTGTGTAAGTTGCCAGCCTCCCACATCAAGTGTCTCAGGTATCTCTGCCTCAGTGTCTCTGAGTTTTGCCCAGCCTCGTGCAGGTGCAAGCCAGAAGTGCATGGCAAATCATGCAACAGGTGGAGGGGAATGGGTGGCCCTATAACCCAACCTCCAGTGGGACATGCTACATGGTACTGCAGAGGGTCTTCCGTGGGGCTGAATTCCAGGTACCCACAGCGATAATCAGCTCATTCATGCATCGCACGACTGGCTTTTCCTCCCATCCAGTTGTGTTTTGCCCACTCTCTCACTTCTGCCCCCTGGATCCTCTCCCATATAAACTACCTGCAGCCAAGTTCTTGTCTCAGACTCTGCTGTTGGGAAAACCTAAAATAAGGCACATTCTACACTTCCTGTGGTCCTGGGGTCCTAAGGAAGATGTAGGGCTCCATCTTAGATCAAAGGGGCCAAAGAAGAAAGAAGAAATGAGTCCATTTGGGTCTACGTCCCGCTCCTCCTTGTCTGACTTTGCACTCTCCTCATCTCATCTCACACAGACTCCAACTTCCTTGAACTTGAGGAATCCTAGTGTGTTCTCACCACCTCTGTGCTGCCTGCCCTGGAGAGAGTTTTGGACGCTGGGGCAGCTCCCACACAGGTCTGCTTAATGACTTTCTGGAAGAAATCAGAGGTGACAGAGCACTGTAGAGTATCACAATGTGCCGGCTCTGAATCCCTGTGCCCTGGGCGACTGGAGAAGGACAGGACAGATGGCAACTGTCAGGCCTTTAATTGCACGATGTTTCTCAGAAGTGGCCAGGGAAAGGCTATGCTGGTGGCTCAGTTTCTGTCCAATCACTGTTAGAGTGGAAGAGAGAAGGGAGCACTGTGACTTCTTCCCTGCCCCCTCCTCATCTGCCTTCGCAAGCCCCAGGCGTGTGATGTTGAGAAGCTTTGTCACAGGGTCAGAGTGAGTGTGGACAGCCAGGGGTGGCAGGTGAGGAGCTGCAGCAGGAGGTGCCCCGTAAGCCCAATATTGGGGTCTCTGGGGAAGGGTCCATCATGGGCCATGTTGATTCCATAAACGTCTAAACCGCTGTAATGCCCACCCTCTCTTCTCTCTCTGCCCCCATAATAGCTTCCCACGTTCCCCTTTAAGCTCCCAGCACCCCTCCTTTACCCCATACCCACATTAAGACTATTCTGACAAAAGTGTGTCTATAAAGATCAGAGCCATAAAATAAACAAACTTATGGACTTAGCTAACATTTCATAGCACTTTGAGATTATTATTATTATTACTATTTTTTTTTTTTTTTTGAGAGAGAGTCTTGCTCTGTCACACAGGCAGTGGCACGATCTCAGCTCACTGCAACCTCCACCTCCCAGGTTGAAGCAATTCTGCCTCAGCCTCCCAAATAGCTGGGACTACAGGCATGCACCACCACGCCCAGCTAATTTTTGGATTTTTTTTTGTTTTAAGTAGAGACGGGGTTTCACCATGTTTTAGCGAGGCTGGTCTCAAACTCCTGACCTCAAACAATCCACCTGCCTTGGCCTCCCAAAGTGCTGGGACTACAGGTGTGAGCCACCACACCTGGCCCACTTTGTGGTTTTATAAGGCATAACTTGCATATGTCATTTGAACCACCAAGCATGCTATGAAATAAACTTTATTACAACCACCATTCTACAAATGAGGAAAATGAGGCTCAGACAGGTTCCATGGTATGCCCAAGGTCACCCGGCCAATGAGTAGTGGCACCAGAGAAGGAACTCAAGTCTGCCTTTCTGTCCTCTATGTTTGCTGGAACCTCGGGCTCCTGATAATTTGTGGGAAAAGATTCCAGTTTCCTTGGGAGGAAAGTTCATTGAAACACTAGGTTTTTGCCACAAGAGCCCTTTTCATGGGGCTTGAGGAGCCAAGGAAAAAGCGATCCATGGATTCTGCACTACTCAAGAGGAACTTTAATTGAACAATGTTTCTCAGAGGTGGCCAAGGAAAGGCTGTGCTGGTGGCTCAGTTTCTGTCCAATCAGAAATTCGTTCCTCTCTTCCTGCCTTTGGAGGCCTTGGGCCTTGAGATCACCTATAGTAGCACCGCTTCCCTGCTCAGGGTCATGTCCTCATGTGTAAGCCTGGAGAAGGAGCATGTTCATGCATTGACTCAAACTCCTCCGCTCATTCACCCGTATTCATTTGTCAGTGACCCAATATGGCTGGCACTTGCAAGGCTCTGGAATAGAACCCAAAGGAGGCAGCGAGCATCTAAATAGAGGCCTGCGATATGGGATAGGTCTTCCAGCAGAGAGCTGGGCAGATCTGTGCAACCACCAAGGCTATGGGTTGTGAGTATCTTTGTGACAGGAGAGAGCTCTGTATTCACATCTGTATCTCTGAGTTATAAAACTGTCATTGTTTCTAAGAAGCAAAGGGCACATTCTTCCATGTGTCCTATGAAAAGGTGTTGAAGTGCCACCTGTCAATACCCACTGAATAAGTTGCCAGCCTCCCACATCAAGTGTCTCAGGTATCTCTGCCTCAGTGTCTCTGGGTTTTGCCCAGCCTCATGCAGGTGCAAGCCAGAAGTGCCTGGCAAGTCATGCACCAGGGGGATGGGAATGGGTGGCCCTATAACACACCCTCCAGTGGGACAAGCTACATAGTACTGCAGAGGGTCTTCCGTGGGGCTGAATTCCAGGTACCCACAGTTTAAAGATCCTACAGGCAGCTGTGTCAAGGCCAGTATTCCATCCACACCTTCTCAGAGCACCAGGGGCTGAAATGATGCTTTCTGATCTGAAGGCGGGACTTCCAGGGGAGCATGCTAGTGTTCCTGTCACAGGTGATGGTGGCATTGTGTGTCAGTCTCCCTCCCCCAGATAGGCATCCCAGATCTTCTGGAAGAGGTCATTGTGGCCAGGACTCCAGCCTGGCTTTGGCATCAAACCTAAAACCTGGACGTGCATGTCTAGAGCTCTCCTGGAGGGCAGAGCCGGATAAGTTGTGTTGCAGCCACCAGTATCCTGTTAGGAGCCCTGCTCCCCGCATGCACAAGTTCAGGAGAGATGGCCACCTGTGAGTCGAATGCAGATAGTGATTTTCAGGTCCAGGGGCTTGTTTCTCAAGTACTCTCAAAAAGCTGTATTTACTCACAACACTTCTGACACCAACTGGATGAATTTTTTTTTTTCCTTACATCAACCAGTTCTCCAACCTTGCAAACACCAGCTGGGTGTTCAAGAATTCAATTCAATTCTGATACTTACTACCTAGAGTTAGGACAAATCTCAGCACTTACAGGCTCAGTCCCATGAGACTGCTCCCTTCTTGGGACTCTGGTTGCAGTTGTCAGGCCTCCTGTACTTTGAACGAACTGGCTATAAACGGGATTTCCATGACTCCCATCTTCATGCTCAGTAATTTCTGGAATGGCTCACAGAACTCAGAAACACACTTTACTGACTGTTGCCAGTTTATCATAAAGGAGAAAACCCAGAAACAGCCAGATGGAATAGATGCACAGGGCAATGTATTGAGAGTGGGGAGCATGGAGCTTCCGTGCCCTCTCTGGATGGTGGTAGAAACTTAATTGCGAATGCACCATCCTCACAGCGCCTCCACATGCTCTCCAGACCACAAGCTCTCTGAATACCACCCCCATTGTTTAGGGGTTTTTGTAGAGTTTTCATGACCTCAGGTGATCCGCCCTCCTTGGCCTCCCAAAGTGCTGGGACTACAGGTGTGAGCCACCATGCCCAGTCACCTGAGGTCAGGAGTTTGAGACCAGCCTGGCCAACATGGTGAAACCCCATCTCTACTAAAAATACAAAAATTAGCCAGGAATGGTGGCATGCATCTGTAATCCCAGCTACTTGGGAGGCTGAGGCATGAGAATCACTTGACCCCAGGAGGCGGAGATTGCAGTGAGCCAAAATCACACCACTGCACTCCAGCCTGGGCGATGGAGTGAGACTCCATCTTAAAATAAAAATAAAAATAAAAATAAATAAAGAAGAAGAAGAAGAAGAAGAACACAGAGTTTTCATCATATCAGCCTGATGGATTATTAACTCAAGCTCCAGCTCCTGTCCTGTCCCTGGAGGCTGCAGGGGGTGGTAAAAATTCCATGCCTGTCATCAAGGCTTCGCCTTTCTGGCAACTGCCCCATTCTGGAGCTATCTAAGGGCTCCTATCACCCAGAAAACTCCAAGGATTTAGGAGTTCTGTGTCAGGAACCAGGGACAAAGACCAAAAATCTATTTCTGATAGTCCCACACTCTCAACCCACTGGCTCTGACAGGTTCCCTCTCCACATGGACCAGAGAAACCCACCTCTGTGCCACTCTGAACATCAGAGTGAGGCCTAAATAATCCTTATAATGCACGATCAGTCCGAGCTCCTCAAGCCACACCATGAGGAAGTTATTGCTGCTGTGTTCTTGTCACAATGATGAAGACGTGGCACGCACACCAAAAGGCAGATCACCCCCTGGCAGCCGCCGCACAGGGAAGCCCCCGCTGCTCTGCAGGCTCCTGGATCACCATCTCATCTGGACACAGACTTCTCTAGACGCCGCACTGACAATTTGACTTCTACGACCACCCGAGAGACAATGACACCAAACATCCCTGCAAGCTTTGGAGCCAGGGGTTGGGCAGGCTTCCAGTGGAATATCACGTGACGGGTTGCTCTGTCAAAACCCCCCACTAATTCATTGGAATTGTTTTCTAAAGCAATGAGAGTGGGTTAACAACAGATCTGATAATCTAAATGCTCCCCAACACCGGCATGGGCATAATCTATCCACTTGAATTTAAAGGCCTGGAAACCTGCAGGAGGTGATTCCCAGCTGAATTTCCATGGAACCTAGTCTGCACAAAAGGAGACAGAAAGCAAACCTGAGCCTGCGAAAGGGAGACAGGATCGCGGTTCTCTCACTTTCATCAAATATGGCCCACGTCCTTCCCGTATCATGGGATGTGGGACACATCAGCGGTGTGTTTATTTTACGACTGACAAAGAACAAAGGAGCCTTTTCAAAAGTTTTGGGAGCCCATGGATTCAGGCCAAGCTCTGATTACAGTGCGTGTTTATTCTTAAGTGTCCAGATAAAGAATTCATAATTTTACCCATAAGGACGGACAAAAAGCAAGTTGTCCCCAGTCTATGGTACGCAGGGTAGCAGAGAGCTGCTATAAAACCAGAAAAAGCCCACGGATGACTCACCCAGCTGAGGAAGGTAAACACATTATTGTCTTTCCATTTTTTTTTTTTTTTTTTTTTCCAACGCTGGTGCTTCTGTCTCTTTGCGCCAATGAGACGGGTAACATTTTAATTAGGACGCTCACTTGTCTTCACTTTTCAAGAGAGGTGGGGGAGGATGGTGGTGTTTGGATAATTGAATCCATAACTCCTGTGGTTATAAGTGTGCACAACTAATCAAGGAGAGTGTCTGTGCTTTAGAGAGAGAGGGGGAGGCCGGGGGGGGGGGCGGGGGAGGGAGGGAGACAGAGTAAGATGGATGAGAACTGAAGGATACAGAGAAGAGAGGAAGTGCTTGCGCTCCACCAGCAGTGTGCGCGTCTGTGAATGGAAGGGACACAGAGCCACAGAGCGAGGGCAGCAGCTGCTGAAGGCTCCTGTTTGTGTGCAGAGCTGGGAGGGTCAGAGGGAGGAGACCCAGAGGTGACAGCAAGACTAGAGGTTTGTGTATGAGAGAAGCAGCTGGAAAGAGAGGGAGATGCAAAGGAGGAAGGGACCAAGGGGACTGTGTGTGTGTGTGTTTGAGAGAGCCTGTCCAAGTGAGCTGTGGATCAGAGAAAAAGAGAGGCAAGAAGAGAAGAAATAGGGAAAGCTCGTATGTGAGAGAGAGAGCAAAGGGAGTGTGGAGTTTCGATGTGAGTGCATACATGGAGCGCTCCAAACCGTGCATTTGGTTTAATGCACGCCATCTCATCTATTTTAACTGTGTATTGTTTTTATTTTTTCATTCAAAAAGTCATTAAAAATAAGAATAGAAAACTGAAGGGAGGGAGAAATCACCCACAGACATACCTCTCAAAAACAAAGCAGGCTTTGCAATTTTTTCTCCAGAGGTTGCTGTAAATCCTATTTAACTGGACTTCAGAATTCAGTGGTGAAATTTACCTGTGAGAACTTACATTAAGCATTTAGCAAAGGTTCCCACTGAGAGGAAGCAGGTGAGAAATGCTGTTTGTTGTCTCTTTTGGCCTGTACTTCTCTGAAGAAGAAGCTTTTCCAAAGGAACGTCTTATGTTCAGTTACAGAGTCAAGCCAATAAAGAAGGGTAATGCATTTTGAAATCCCTCCCTTTTAAGCTTCTTCTGGATGCCACTGGGACAGGAAAGCCACAACTCCACATCCCGTGGAGAGGCCGATCACCCTGGGAGAGTTACTGCGCAGATGTTTCTCCTGCAGGCTCCCAGATGGGGGAATCTGACTCTCACCTCAAGGAATGCAGCCAGTTCTCATAAGCAAAACATCCACTCGCATTTCTAACTTCAGTTATCTTTGGCTGGCTAGAACTTCAAATCTGCTAGTTTCCAAGACTGTACATATCCAAGAATGACTTCATGTTGTCACTATACGTGAGATACTTTGTCTTGGCACGAGGTTCCTGGCTCACGAGCACTCAGAAAAGTCAGGCGCTTCCCCACTGTCTCTGGTCCTTGATACCAGACCAAAGACGAAGGCCAACCTAAATTTTATTCATCTGACTATACAATAATTTTTAAATTATCTTAAACATGTAGATACTTACTACATTTTTTTCTTTGCTCGTGTATGCTGGTCATTTGACAAGGTGCTTCACGCGTGGATCTTTTTACTTACATTTTTGCCTGTAATGAACAGCACCCTTTTAACTTGGACCCCGGGGAAGCTCAGGGAAGGTGATTTGTCTGCATCTTTGATTAGGACACCTCAAAAATTGTTGTAGATTTTCTTTAGGAACAGATTTAATTTTAGTCTTTTCCCTGTCTTTCCTAGCTATAGTCTCTCTCTCTTTCTTTGTCTCTCTCTCTCTCGCATTACTCTCAGAATTTTAGAAAACATTCTCAATTTGCCATCCTTATTATTGACTAGCCTTTGCTTGATGTCAGTTCTACCCTTTCCTTGCCCTGCCATCACCTAGCACAGATGGAACAGATGTGAGTTTTCGTCTGCCTGGAAGTCTTAACGTTGGTAAACCACATCAGCCTCTTTCCATAGCAATGCTGTTCAGTCCAGGTGGTTCAGATGGGTTGTCTCCCCCTCCTCCAGGCCCCTGGTGGCAACCATATAACCAGGGTCTGGTTAATCAGAGTACTCCATCCCACTGAAACCGGTTCAGATATGAGCCAGTCCAAGAAAGGTCAACCAGAACCCGGGAACATTTGCTAGAAATACAAGGAAAGGCTTTGCTTCCCTCTGGGATACTAAGCTGTAAGGATGATGCAAGTTGGGACTTGCTGGGGGCCGTATTCTACTCATATGGAAAGCCTTCTTCTACTCATATGGAAAGCCATATTCTATTCATGTGGCCGTATTCTACTCAAAGCTGTATCTACTCAAAGCCGTATTCTACTCATATGAAAAGCCTTCCCAAGAATGAAATTAAGGCCAATAGACAGACAGGAGGGAGAGGGAGGGAGGGAGGGAGAGAAAAGCATCACTGGAGCACCTTGATCCAGGTGCGCTTGAACACATTACACACAATGAGTCAATGCTTCCCTCTTTCATGTAACCTACATTAAGTCGATTTTCTTTACCCTACAATGGCTAAAAATTCAGACCAGGACGGCTGGTTCTGCTGGACCTTGCTGGGATCTTCTCCTGTCCCCTCCAACTGGTTCTTGCAGATCTTCTTAAAAAAAACCACATTAGGAAAGCTGTAATGCCCAGCATATTTGTTCCAAAGGCTCTTCCAAACTCTACCCTTACCTAAAATGTTTTACTGACGTGGAGACTCTGCCTGCCAAGATGCATTGTGCTGCCACCCACCTATTCACCCCATCCCCTTCCTATTTTCTGGAGTTTGCAGGGAAGAGTTGGGAAGGGAAGGGCCAAAACTGTGTCAGTTGGAGAGAAGATGAATGCCCAGTTATCTGGAAACTATGCTTATCCATGGACTGTCACCGAGATAACAGTAAATGGTAACCCTACCCCTATGCACATTAATTCCACAGATTTGATGCTGATTTACATTTTTAAGATAGAGATGTAACAACGTCGGAATTAGTAAAAATTTCTCCAAGACTCTGATAGCAGCTTAACCCATGGTGTCCGTGTTCAGCAGTCCATGAGCAGCTGTTCTTCTTTCTGTCTTCACAGGTCACTTGACATGAAACTGGAAGAGGCTACACCAGGGCTACTAGCTAGGCAGACAGCATTTAAAGCAGGAAGCCCTGCCATCTTTTCTTTATTCCGTCTTTGAATACAGGCAATTGCAATCTTAACACCTGCTGACTGTAATAACTTACAGGCTAAGATGAGTCAATGTGCCTGCATGGATGTCCTGAACATCCACTGAGTACTATTTATTAAAGCATTGTTTTTATTTATTGTTATCATCATTATCGCCATCGTTCTTAGCAGCAGAAGCACATTCAAGCATGCAGCCTTTACATCAATGCACCCTCTGCCTCACAG
The DNA here is from genome assembly GCF_028885655.2 of Pongo abelii. NCBI lineage: Eukaryota > Metazoa > Chordata > Mammalia > Primates > Hominidae > Pongo > Pongo abelii. Next base: position 11,309,447 of record NC_072004.2, on the reverse strand, counting down.
CAGATGCGCCCACAGCACACTCCCTCCCTTCATTCAGCCCCTTATTGAAAACCTCATCTCCTTAGAGATGACTCCATCTAAGGGGCACCCTTTCCTCCCTCTCCATTTTCCCCTTCCCTGGTTTTCTCTGTTTCTTCTCCATCATACTTTCCTCTACCTGACCTACTTCATATTTATTTTTTTCATTTGTGTATTGTCTGTCTCCTCAGAATGTAAGATCCACAAGAGAAACGCTGTTTTGTTACTTGTAGTTTTCGTTGGGATGTTTGTTTTTTTTTTTTTTTTTTTTTATTTTTTTTTATTTTATAAATTTTTTTTTTTTCTTTTATTATTATTATTATTATTATTATACTTTAGGTTTTATGGTACATGTGCACAATGTGCAGGTAAGTTACATATGTATACATGTGCCATGCTGGTGCGCTGCACCCACCAACTCGTCATCTAGCATTAGGTATATCTCCCAATGCTATCCCTCCCCCCTCCCCCCACCCCACAACAGTCCCCAGAGTGTGATGTTCCCCTTCCTGTGTCCATGTGTTCTCATTGTTCAATTCCCACCTATGAGTGAGAATATGCGGTGTTTGGTTTTTTGTTCTTGCGATAGTTTACTGAGAATGATGATTTCCAATTTCATCCATGTCCCTACAAAGGACGTGAACTCATCATTTTTTATGGCTGCATAGTATTCCATGGTGTATATGTGCCACATTTTCTTAATCCAGTCTATCATTGTTGGACATTTGGGTTGGTTCCAAGTCTTTGCTATTGTGAATAATGCCGCAATAAACATACGTGTGCATGTGTCTTTATAGCAGCATGATTTATAGTCCTTTGGGTATATACCCAGTAATGGGATGGCTGGGTCGAATGGAATTTCTAGTTCTAGATCCCTGAGGAATCGCCACACTGACTTCCACAAGGGTTGCTATTTAATAAATGGTGCTGGGAAAACTGGCTAGCCATATGTAGAAAGCTGAAACTGGATCCCTTCCTTACACCTTATACAAAAATCAATTCAAGATGGGATGTTTGTTAAAAGACTCTTGGTGACTGTATTAGACTTAACAACACACACACGCAATTTATTTATTGAGTGTTTCCCACATACCAGGCACTGTTCCAAGTACTTTAGATGTATTAACTCAGTTAATTCTCAAGAAAACCCTGGAAGATAAGCACCATTCCCACTCCCATTTTTGGATGGAGAAACCAAGGCACAAGAAGGTTAATTAAGCTGCCTGGGGTTCTGCAACCAGTAAATGTCAGAACAAGGCTTGGAATGCTTCCAAGGCTAGCCCCAGAGCTGTGGCTCCAAATCACCCCACCACAAACAAAGCAACCATTAGGGAAAAGTTCTCTTATCGCCCCTGTTTACTGGTGGTGGGATCAAAGCCCACAGAGGTGGGAGGGAATTGCACTAAGGTCACAAAGCTGAGAACCTGCAGTCATGTGTGTGGCCGGAGTCCAGGACCCAATTTCCTACCCAATATGCTGTACTCATTTCTAGTTCATTTGTTGCCTTGACATAGTTTTTATATCTCCATTAGACAAATGAAGAAATTGAGGGTTAAAAGACCATGCTGGGTTCCACAACTAGTAATTGCCGAAGGAATGAACTGTAAGTGTCACAAAAAAAGTGAATGAATTTGTATTTATTAAAAAATATATACATTTTTTAATTTAATAAAATTGCTTGTGTGTATCTACGAGAGAGAGAGAGACAGAGAGAGAGAGAGAGAGAATGCTTCTGAATGGGGAAGCTTTAACTTAAATGGTCTTTTGTCAGCAGTTTAAACCTCTTTCCTTCAGCGTGTGTGTTTTTTTTTTCTTTTTGAGATGGAGTCTCACTCTTCTGCCAAGGCTGGAGTGCAACGGCACGGTCTTGGCTCACTGCAACCTCTGCCTCCCGGGTTCAAGCGATTCTCCTGCCTCAGCCTCCCAAGTAGCTGGGATTACAGGCGCCCACCACCACACCCGCCTAATTTTTGTATTTTTAGTAGAGACGGGGTTTTGCCATGTTGACCAGTCTGGAATCAAACTCCTGGCCTCAAGTGATCCACCTGCCTTGGCCTCCCAAAGTGCTGGGTCCTTCAGTATTACTGGATTTGTACTGGCTTTATCACTGCCACTACCAGAAAAGATTTTACCAATAAAGTAGATAGAGCTGCTTTTCTCTCCTTTTCTTAGAAGAGTCCTAAGGCCTCTCTAAGCTAATCACAAGAGAATATTTTGGTTCCACCCTCTCATCTCTCTGATGATAAAACTAATCCTTGCGGAAGGGAAATGACTTGCCCAAGGTCATTTGGTTAGTGAGCAGCAGAAACCCCATCATGGTGATTTCTTGAAATCACACCAACTCAGAAGTCAGGTTTTTCCAGATTAACGTGTATTCATGGTATGCGTCCTAGGAAGAATCCTTTTATCCTGGATGAATTTGGAAATGAGGAAATAGTTACTGTGGTCTCTGACTCTGCACCATAAATGTCAAACACTAGGTTTGTAGACTCATCTATCCTCAACAGCATTTATTTGGACATCAGTCTCTATCAGATGGTTCCCTTAAACTTTATAGGAGTATTCCAACCCTACGGCTCCTCCCACTCCACCCAGAGCGTTAACATGTCCACAGAGTTCAAGAGCAAGGATGTAATGGACATTGAAGATGTCCTTTGTACTACCTCATTTGTTATTTCAGAAACTCATTGTCTTAGAAGCTTCCCTGAAGTCCTACGTTGCTGCGGATGTGGTAAGATAATGCAGGCTGATTTCTCCTCGAAAGGGGACTCCCTACTCTGGGACACTGGGAAAGGAAAGTGTGACCCAGGGTAAGAGGCCTGCCTATATCCTCAGCCTAAGTGGATCAGTGGACTGACTAGTGGTTCAATCTATGCCTCTAAGGACAGAGGATTTCACACAGAGGTCTGGATACAAAAACTTTGCATCATCCTCAATGTGCATGTGCTGAAATGTCCTCTGAGCACATCTCCCTCTGGAGCCAATTAACGGTGTTAGACAGATGGTCTAGGATTCAGAAGGTTGAGGCACTGGCCAAATATGGTGCCATGTCATTATGAATGGTTGAGTAAATGAGCTTGGCCCCAACCCCAAGACTGCTCTGTTTCTGATAGACCGTAGAATTCACTGCCTATTGGTTCCCTCTTCTCATTTACATTATTGAGAGTTTAGAACCCGCAATACTACAACACACACAAATGAATGCACACAGGGTTCTGAGTGCCCTGGAAGAAGGAGTGAACAAAGAGTGCATGTCTTTAGAGGGGAGTAGAGAAAGCAGCTGACCTCCACTACCTTCCTTGTCCTTGCCCTGCATCCCCCTATTTAGGGCTTTTTTTTTTTTTTTTTTTTTTTGACGGAGTCTCGCTCTGTCGCCCAAGCTGGAGTGCAGTGGTACGATCTCAGCTCACTGCAAGCTCCACCTCCCAGGTTCAAGCAATTCTCCTGCCTCAGCCTCTCGAGTAGCTGGGACTACAGGCGCATGCCACCACGCCTGGCTAATTTTTTGTATTTTTAGTAGAGACGGGGTTTCACCATGTTAGCCAGGATGGCTAATGATCTGACCTCGTGATCCACCTGCCTTGGCCTCCCAAAGTGCTGGGATTACAAGCGTGAGCCACTGTGCCCGGCCTTTAGGGCCTTTAATACTGCATTGCAGGGTCACCCAGTCACTGAATCAACAAGTCTTTTGGGGTCAAGGAGGAGCATATTAGACATTGGCTGTCCCTGTTATTGTTTTTTGGCATTGTTAACTAGAGATTGCATATAATCATAGGCTTTCAAAGCAGCAAAGACTTAGAGATCAACTAAGCCAACCTCTTCATTGTACCACTGAGAAAGTTAAGCCCAGGGAGGAAGTAATTTTTCCCAGTTTAGCTACCCAAATCAATGTCTCTTGACATCAAGCCTTTTTCTCTTTTTTAACATGGCACACTTTCCTGCAATTATTTTGCTTCTCTAGACTATAAAACGTAAAAGTAGATGGGGAAGATTTATTGCCATTTCACTTCCTGATGCTGTCTTTTTTTTAAATGAGAAATGTTTCTTTCCCCCTGTTGTTTTGGGATAGGCATCCTGCACCAAAAATGGGCTTGATTCCATTTGGTGTTGTAAAGCTCGCTTTCACCTAAAGGTTGTCAGTGCCCCGGAATTAGGGGCTGGAATTCCAGATGGAGCTGGACAAGGAGATGGCCATTTCTGGGTCACCCAGCTGCCCAATACCCTCGGGTAGCCGCAGCAGCGGGGAGGGTAACCTAGTTTGCTTAGGAAATATTGCAGATGTCCCAGTTTATCCGATGCAGTCCTAGAAAAGTATTGGCACTGTCCTGTTTCTAGAGCTCGTGCCGTTCAACCTGCCAAAGCCCTGCTGCCCCTTCAGCCTGATGAACTGAAACACAGAGGCCAGCATCCCTGCTCCTGCTCCACTTTTGGGCCCGCCTGGATGTGCCCCCAAGTTTATCATTTCCATTTGGGGTGATCCTTGCCTGGATCCAGGTTGTCCTGACATGTCAAGGCTGCCATCTGAGAATGATGGCACAATTCTCAGAATGATTTTCACGGATATCTGACCCTTACCGAGTAAGAAATTGGAGCCAGAAGCTAGGATGTCAGGGTTTGCTTGGTTGTGAGGAGCAAAATTGGCAAAAGGAAGATCTGGGGCAGAACCAATGAGGTGGGGAGGGCACCAGGGACCAGATAGGCAGGTGACTGGAGACCCAGCCCTCGCTGTGCTACTACTTAGTCAGGTCACTTTGAGTATCTTTGATCACCGCTCTGTGAGTTTCAGCTTCCTAATTGTGCACTAAGACCAAAGCATAACAGGTCGGATGATATGGCATAGTAGTTTGAGATTTTAAAGTAAATCTAGAAGCCATACCTCACAGATCTCCAACATATAGTTCCAGATTCTCCAGCTTGAACTTAGAGGCTTGAAGAAAAATCGCAGAAGGGTCTTGAGGAGTTGGGGACGAACAGGAGGATTATGGCTGGCGTGGCCTCTTCTCTCCACCCCCCAATCTGGAGCACAACTGTGTTCTCCAGCCCCAATACCCTGCCTACCACCCAAGGTCCATTTACAGATTTCCATGAAGGGAAAGAGCTTCTACTATGCAGGAAGCTATTGGTTCATTTCCCATGAGTTCCACGAGGTCAGGGGCCCTGTCTGTTTTGACTTAACAAGTATCCCCTGTGCCCAGCACAGGCCACAGCACTCAGGCAGTGCTCAAGAGTTACTGGATGAACAAATAAATACGAGTTCCTTCTTCTTCTGTTCATGCCAAAGACAGCTCACAGATAATTTTCCTTCTAAATGCTGTGTTACGGGGGAAAGGAAGAGTGTCATCGACAGGAAAAGGATTGGAAAGTCTTCCCTTGTGTATGGGCATCAGACTCGACAGCCTACGTGTGCCAGTCTGACACACTTGCATGAATCTTTGATAAGATGAAAACGCGGCACCAAAGCTGAGAAGAGCTGCAGATGGACGGGAAATATTCCCAAGAGATGTGGGGCCAGAAACTTAGAAATGTGGGCCTTCGTGGGTTGTCACTTCCGTGAAATAGGGGTGCATATACTGCTGGGTGTACACGCTGAGATGTCAAGGGCTCCCTCAATCATTTTATTTGTTATAGCCCTCCTCTGTATTTGACATTTTGAGATCTGGGATCCAGATTTCAAGCTTCAGCAAAAAGTAAATGAAAAATAAGTGCTTTGGATCATATGTAAATTATATCTCAATAAAGCTGTTTACAAAAGCAAAGGAAGCTCAGGTAGAACTGAGACTGTGGATGAGGGGACTACACCCATGCTGAGACCCCTGGAGTGTTAAGGGAAGGAAACGGGTCATTGGCGTGCTGCAACCTGGATCGGGAGAGCAAAGCCTACAGGTTGAAGTCCCAGCTCGACCACAAAGTATCATGTATTATTATTATTATTATTATTATTATTTTATTTATTTATTTTTGAGACACAGTCTCACTCTGTTGCCCAGGATGGAGTGCAATGGCACGATCTCGGCTCACTGCAACCTCTGCCTCCCGGGTTCAAGCGATTCTCCTGCCTCAGCCTCCCAAGTAGCTGGGATTACAGGCATGTGCCACCACGTCTGGTTAATTTTGTATTTTTAGTAGAGACAGGGTTTCTCCATGTTGGTCAGGCTGGTCTCGAACTCCCGACCTCAGGTGATCCACCTGCCTCTGCCTCCCAAAGTACTGGGATTACAGGTGTGAGCCACTGCGCCTGGCCCATGTATTATTATTATATGTATTTGATTGTTATGAGGACTATGACCTTGAACAATCCTTTCTCTCTGTCTCAGGTTCCTTATTTGTATCATAAAGGAAGTTGGATGAGATGAGAGCCAGCTTTCTATTATTCTTTGGTTTGAGAATTATTTTAAGACAAGCTAATGAAGTTTAGATAAAATTAGAACGATGTGAGATTTAAAGAACTCACCCTGTTCTCAGTGATAGATTAAGGAATAGAATGGAATTCCAAGTTCTTTTGTGAACTTGCTTGCTGAAGGACTTGTGAAACATTTCGTCCTGTGGGCATAGGATGGGAAGACTGGTTAACCTGACCCGAAAAGAATTTTTCAAGAACACTAATGTCAGAGTGAATCACTCCTTTCTTCCCCTAGTTTAACTCTTTCTGCCTCTTTCTCTCAAACTTCAAACCTTTGGGAACCCTTAACTTCTAAAGAAAAATCTCAAAATTTTCTTCTCAACTAAGCACCCTACTGATATACCCACTCTTTCATCCTCCACCCAATTTAGCCTTTAAAGAATGGATGTAGTTCCACATTTCTTTTGTAGGAGCCTGAAAATCTTTAGGTTAGATACTTGATAAATGCACTCAAATAGAAATTCAGCATTTCACATTCGGATCAACCCATGTATGCACACAAGAAATTCTCCAACAGGGATCAAATATACTGAATTAGTACCCCTAAGAGGAGAATGATTTTTTGCAAATTAATTAATACAAGTTAGGTTTTTGATTCTAGTATAACTAAATAGGAATTGTATGCCAGTATCTCAAGTCCTCAGCATGTCCTTCGCAACTTTTCTGTAAATCTCATACTGTTCTAAGTTAAGATTATTTTAAGAGAAAAATCACGGAAACTCAAAGATATAGATAAAATTTAAAAATTAAGGGCAAGGCAAAAGAGATGTTTTCAGATAAATACAAGTTAAGAGAATTTATCACCAGCAGATTCACTCTATAAGAAATTGTAAAGAAATTTCTTTCTACTAAATGGAAATAGAGCCAAGGGGAAACCTGAATATCTAGGTGAGGAAAACAAGTCCTGGAAATGGTAAATATATAGATAAATACAAAAAACTATTTTCTTCTTTTTTACGTTCTTTAATTGACTGAAAAAAAGGTGAAACAATGTGGATGGGGCTTAGAACATATGTAAGAGTAAAACTTATGTCACCAATAGACAAAGGATGGAAGGGATATAAGTAGGATAATACTGCCGAAAAAACCTTACATTGTACATGAAAATAATGTTAACTCATAGTAATGGTAGATACTGATAAATTAAAGAGACATAATCCCTAGAGCAACCACAAAAAGAGTTGTTTAAACTTAAACAACTTAAGTTTTAAATTACTTTAAAAGCCTATAGAAGAGGGGTGTCCAATCTTTCGGCTTTCCTGGGCCACAATGGAAGAAGAATTGTCTTGAGCCACACATAAAATACACTAACATTAACAATAGCTGATGAGCTGAAAAAAAAATTATAAAAAACTCTCAATGTTTTAAGAGAGTTTAGGAATTTGTGTTGGGCCACGTTCCAAGCCATCCTGGGCTTCATGCAGCCTGTGGGCCACAGGTTGGACAAGCTTGCTATAGAAGAAATGGAATCCAAGCGAAGAACAAAACAACAATAGCAGCAAAAACTTGATTAGCCTGAAAAGGATCAACAAAGAAACAAAAAACTGAGGGACCAGCTAGAAAACAAATAACAAGATAGTAGATTGAAACTCAACTATATAAATAATTACATTAGATACAAGTTGAGTAAAACAGTGCAATTAAAAGGCAAGGATTGTGAGACTAGCTACAAAAACAAGACCTACTTATATGCTTTTGTAATTGATGCTCTTTAAAAATAAAGTCATAGACAAGCTACAAGTAGAAAGATGCAAATAATCTACCATGCAAAATCTCAAATCCCTGACTAATATTGTTGGTTGCCAATCCAGAATTCATTCTCATTCCTTTTCTTGTCTGCCTACCTTTCCTAAAGAAGCTGGAAATGTTAACCATTCACATTACTAGCCTCTCTTGCAGCTAAGAGTGGCCATATAATCTAGTTCTGAGGTAGAGGTGTGAACAGAAACTTCCCGACACTGCATTAGCTTTCCTGATACATATGATACATATAGCTAAAATCCTATATCTCCATTAACCCTACCTCAACTATAAAAGTGATACATGGCACTACAGTAGATATCTTGTGACTTGAGGATCAAGGCCAATACAATGACAAAGATGCTGGCTAGTATATCACTGAGCTGCTTCATAAATACTTCATTCCTCTTATTTGGTAAGAAAAATATACGTCACTTTGTTTATGTGATATTAAGTAGGTATTTAGTGTTTTAAAAAAGCAATCCAAATTTCTAAGTTTAATACAGACATGAAAGAGCATTTTCTGGAATCTACATCTATATATGATCTGTCTGGTATCACATTTCCTACCCCGCATTACACTCAGATGATACATTTTCACAAAATGATGATTCTCTGGAGAACAAGGTATGTCACACCCATACATGAGTTCTCTGCCTCCTGAAGACATTATTATATCATGCAAAAGAAAAGGATGTGGGCTCTAAAAATGAGTGCTTCTCACAGATGTCCCTTTAGTTGCCTGTGTTTTGCTCCGGCTGCTGCTGCTCCTCCTCCTCCTCCTTGCTTTCTTCTCTCTCTCTCTTTTTTTTTTTTTTGGTGATGGAGTTACGCTCTTGTTGCCCAGGCTGGAGTACAATGGCACAATTTCGGCTCACTGCAACTCCCACCTCCAGAGTTCAAACGATTCTCCTGCCTCAGCCTCCTAAGTAGCTGGGATTACAGGTGCCCACCACCACACCCAGCTAATTTTTGTATTTTTAGTAGAGATGGGATTTCACCATGTTAGCCAGGCTGGTCTTGAACTCCTGACCTCATGATCCACCCGCCTCAGGCTCCTAAAGTGGGATCACAGGCATGAGCCACAGCGCCCAGCCTCTTCTCTCGCTCTCTTATACCAGCCCCAACCCCCACGCACAAACACCAGGGAATTACAGACTGGGGAATTAAGACCTATTGCTTCCCAATTTCTTTGAAACAGCTTATTTGTCACTTAATTGTTAAGCATCAAAGCTATCTACAATGTACCCAAAAGAGTCGAGATACAACTAAGGTTCAGAATAGTTTTCTTCACTATGTCCACATAAATCATTGAAAATATTTACTTAAGAAATAGAAGACTTCTGCTCCAACAGCCTACATTAATTTCCTCATTCCCTGAATGCCAGTTCATCTATTAAACATGAAGTATTTGCTATCTTTCAGAACCCTAGGGACACAAAAAGGAAATAGCCACTGATTTTCCCTCTCCAATGTTTTAGAACTTTTCCAAATTCTTGTCTTCTAGTTTTCTTTTTAGGCAATCCGCTGTCATAATTGTTTTAACACTGCAGTATTGTGACGTGTTTACATGTACTTTCCGCCTTACTTAACCGAACTGATAAGGAAAAGAACAGAAACCTATTCATGTCTGTCTCCAATAACTAGCAATGTAGTTCGTGCTTCATGTTAGCTAAACACTTTAAGGAACTGAATACATTTTGAATAGTGTTTATATCCTCAAAAACGGAGAAATAGAAGAATTTGAATAATCATAAAGCTACTATGTTATCATTTTCTTTCAATTTGTAAAAGAAGGCTAGTCAAACATGACTTATTTAGATGGTTAGAGTATTAATTTTAAAAGTAAGAAGGCAATCCACATTTGCAACTCTTCAAGGAGAACAGCAGCATGAAAAAGATATATCAGAGCAAACCAACTAAAGAATCCCTGAAGATAGAGTGAACTCAAGAAACAGAAAACAAGTTTAAAACAAGTAAAATTAGTTTTCTCAGAGACCTTTGAGAGACTATTATACCACACACAACCATACACTCTTATTAATAAGAAATACAGTCCGGCTGTGGGGCTCACACCCATAATCCCAGCACTTTGGGAGGGCGAGGCAGGTGGATCACCTGAGGTCAGGAGTTCGAGACTAGCCTGGCCAACATGGTGAAACCCCGTCTCCACTAAAAATACAAAAATTAGCCAGGCGTGGTGGCACACGCCTGTAATCCCAACTACTTGGGAGGCTGAGGCAGGAGAATCAATTGAACCCGGGAGGCGGAGGTTGCAGTGAGCCAAGATCATGCCATTACACTCCAGCCTGGGTGACAGAGCGAGACTCCATCTCAAGAAAAAAAAAAAAAGAAGAAGAAGAAATACAGGTCTTAGAAAATAAAATATAATAAAAACAAAAACCAATGAAGAGCTGGATACTAGAATAGACCAGGTTGAAGTACAAATTAGTAGACTCTAGCCAAAAGGATAACAGATCCAAATTATGAGAGAAAAGTTAAAAGCCACTGCAGATAGTTTGAGCAAAATCGAATATCCTTCTAATGAGAATTCTAGGAGCAGAGAAAGAAAAGGATGGAATGAAAAAAAATCCAAAGTCATTTACATAATAAAGACACTGAATACCTTATGAGGATATTCGTCATTTATTCCTCCAAAAATTCAAGCATTTAATAAACATTTATCAAATGTGAAGAACGATGGTAGATACTGCATAGGCAACGAAGAGTAAAAACAGACACAGTCCCTGCTCTCATGGAGCTTATGGTAGTAGGAAAAATAGATATTATACCTCAACACATATGTACATACATAAAATGCACATTTGCAGTTCTGATAAGAGCAACCAGGAACAGGTAAATGGTGTTAATAGCAGTGCAAGCCAGGAGGGTGCCCAGGTAGCAAGTCAGGGAAGCAGTCGTCAGGCTCACATCGAAAGGACCTCCTAGGGGGTGGCAGATGGTACATGTGAAGACAGCATCCTAAGAAGAGGGAACAGCTTGTGCAAAGGCCCTGTGGCTTGGCACACGACGAAGCCAAAAGAGGCCTAGTGTGGTCGGAGCTCACAAGATAAGGAAATACATGAAATATGTAAATCCCAAGTAAAAAAAGCAAATATTGCCAGTTTCCAAAAAGCAAGACTAAAGGCAGTTACAAAGACAGATTAGTATTATACTTCTCAGCTGCAAAACTAGGTGTCATAAAACAATGGAACGATGATTTCAAAGTGTTGAAGTTCAGATAATTTGAATCTAATTTCAGTGTGCTAAGGAAGTAATGCTCTATTTTTTTCTTGTGATAATGGCACTGTGATTATATTTTCAAAAAGTGCCTTTGTCTTTTTGTCTTTCAGAAATACATTAAAAAATTTACTATTTATGGATTAAATTATATGATGTCTGTGATTTGCTGCAAAATAATCCAACACAGAAGTGTAATAATCCAGGTGGAATAAGTGGCAGGGACAGGTTAGATAAGCCAAGAATGGCTGAGGGATAAGTACAAAGGGTTTATACCTTACCACCCCCATATATTTGTATTTGTCTAAAATTTTGCTATAATAAAAAAGTTAACAAAAAGAATTAAAATAATTATATCTAGAACAATAAAATAAAGAATTTTTTTCAGAAATATAAACACTCATAGAATTTGCCAACCAAATATTCAATCTGTTTTTAAAATGGAAAGAAGACTCTACCAAAATAGAAACAAAAATAAAAGCAAAAGAAGGAAAGAACAGAGGGAGGGAAGAAAGGAAGAAAAACAGGCAGACAGGCACCCAAGTAAGCAAGCAAAACAAAAACAAAGTTTAAAAAAACAAAATCGAAATAATTATTTAAACTGCGGTTGTGAAATGCAATTCAATTATTTTTCAAGGATTCCTAAGAAGTAAAAACCAACCACCACCAAATATACATATGTGTATTTATGTATATATATTCTATTAACAAAATGATACAGAAAAGCAGAAAAAGTGCTGAACAAAGATAAACTATATGTTTATGATCAGTAAGAAATCAGGACTAGAAATATTAGGTAACAGACAATACAAGGCAAAAAAAAGCATCAAAACAGTTAAAAACAAATACTGCATTTTGGTAAAAACTATAAACCAAAGTAATAGCAATCATAAATTTTTTTGAACAAAAATAAAATACAATAGAGAAACATTTAAAGCAAAATTCAAAGAAATAAAAGAGAGTCTGACAAAACTACAATTATGACAAAAGACATAACTAATTCACTAAGGTTTTTAAAATATAGAGCCAAATAATAAATAAGATATATAAATTATACACAAAACAGGTAGCCATATAAACATAAAATATGTATTTTCCAAACATCTATAAAACATTTAGAAAAATCAGTCATTAAGCCAGAAAAAAATATCAATAAGCCTCTCAATGTAGAAATGGTAACAGGAGCTCATTCTCAAATTAAATTACATGTTAGTGAGTAACAGCCAAAATCATAACTGTCTGGAATATTTTCTAATGTAAACATAAAAACTCTTCCAAGTAATTTTTATGTAAAATAGGACATTAAGCTAAAATTACACATCATTTAAAAAATAATAAAACAAAATCCTGCTATATTTCAAAGTCTAGGAGACGTGGCCAAAGTCTAACTCAGAGGAAAAGTTATCAACTTAAATGCATTTGTAAGAAAATAAGAATGAACGAAACAAAGTAAGCCTACATAAAAAAGAAGGATGGGCCGGGCGTGGTAGCTCACGCCTATAATCCCAATACTTTGGGAGGCTGAGGTGGGCGCATCACTAGGTTAGGAGATCAAGACCATCCTGGCTAAGACGGTGAAACCCCGTCTCTACTAAAAATACAAAAAATTAGCCGGGCGTGGTGGCACGCACCTGTAATCCCCATTACTTGGGAGGCTGAGGCAGGAGAATCGCTTGAACCCAGGAGGTAGAGGTTGCAGTGAGCCAAGATCATGCCACTGCATTCCAGCCTGGGCGACAGAGCAAGACTCCGTCTTAAAAAAAAAAAAAAAAAAAAGAGAGAGAGACAGAGAGAAGGATGGAACTAATGGAAATGCAAGATTCCCATTGAACACACACACACACACACACACAAAAAGACCTGAAAATCAAACCCGAACCTTGTTTACTGAAAAGCCCAGTAAATAAAACAGAAAAACTGGTCTTAGCTAAAGAAAGTAAACTCACATGAGCCCACACAACATCAGAAATGGCAAAGCAAAAGTAACAAGAGTTACTGTGAAAACTTTACAACTATTTTTTTTTAAAAAAAAACACTATGTTCAACTTTATATCAATAAATTCCAAGCATTAGATAAACTAGACAAAATTAGCTCAGGATATAATGAAAATTAGTGTGTCAGTAGCAATGAAGATAATGAGCAGATAGGCAAAGAGCGACTTTCCTCAAAATGCACCAGATCATTTGATGATGGAGTTTGATACAACTTTTAAATAATATATATCACTTTTGTTATTTAAACCCCTTCAGAGCATAAAAAATGATTAACAAAAAAATTCAGTGTTTTTTAAGCCTAGATGATAAGATGTCTTGTAATAAATATAAGGGAAATCTCAGAACTCTATGTTTGGCTCTCATACCTAAACCAAGCCAAATTTTCATGGAAAAATATCTGAATAAAATGTTGGCAAACAAATTATCAGTGTAGTAACACAATAAAGCATCAAAGCCAAGGTGAATTAATTCTAGGAATGCAGGGAAAGTTCAAGAATGGAAAATCAAAATATGTTATATAATTCATGACTAAAAAAGAAATATCGTATGATCATTCAAAGTGCAGAAAAAGTTATTTTTTTAAAAAATCTTTTTTACAATGTCAGTATTGTAATCTGAAAAGCCACTTTTTAGTAAAAAGCCATTTTTTTGTAACCTGTTAAGATTAACTAAGTGATGTGACCCAGAAGATATTTCTATAAGGGATGCCTATTACCACTATATTTCTCTTTTTTTAAAGAGGTCGGAATCAATGTAATAAGAAAAAAAAGAAGTAAGAGAAATAAATATTGAAATAGAAGAGGCATAGCTGTCATTATTTGTAGGTGATATGATAGTTTACTTATAAAATCCAAGGCAGTCAACTGAACCACTATTAAAACTAGGAAGAAAATTCAATAAAGTTACAGAAAAACACACAAAAATCAATAACTTTCCCCACATACTGGCAAAATCCAGTGAAAAATAATTCCATTTATTTAATGAGAAAAATGATAAAATGCCTTGTAATAAACACAAGAGAAGTATCAGAACACGAGGATTAAAAACTGAAAATTTTGCCAAAGGGACAAGAAGGAAAGTCTGAATAACTGAAAAGACATATTTCTGGATATGAAAACTCAAGATGTTGAAAATGTCAATCTGCCCCACATTAAGCTATGAATTCCATTCATGTCCCCTTCTAAAATCTCATTGATTTATTTAAAAATAAAACTTGAACAAACTGATTCTAGAAGTCATAAAGAAAAGTGGATGCACAGGAACAACCAGTAATATTTTGTAAAAGAATCTGATGAGGGGTGATTTACACTTCCAGACATCAAAATGGATTATAGAGCTCCAATTAAAAAAATGAGCACGGGCCAGGTGCAGTGGCTCACCCCTGTAGTCTCAGCACTTTGGGAGGCTGAGGCGGGTGGGTCACGTGCAGTGGCTCACCCCTGTAGTCTCAGCACTTTGGGAGGCTGAGGCGGGTGGGTCACCTGAGGTCAGGAGTTCGAGACCAGCCTGGCCAATATGGTGAAACCCCGTCTCTATTAACAATACAAAAAAAAATTAGCCAGGCGTGGAGGTGGTCAGCTGTAATCCTAGCTACTTGGGAGGCTGAGGCAGGAGAATTGCTTGAATCTGGGAGACGGAGGTTGCAGTGAGCCGAGACTGCGCCATTGCACTCGAGCCTGGGCAACAAGAGCGAGACTCCATCTCAAAAAAAAAAAACAAAAAACAAAAAACAAAAAAACAGTATGGAATGATGTAAAGGTACACAGTGAACATATATATATTCACATATATATATATATAAAATATATACCTTAGCTTCCTACCTTATTTATAGACCAAAGTAATTTACAGATTCATTTTAAAATCTAAAGTTTTTTCCCCGAATATAGACATCGAAAGAAAAAAAAACATGCAAGCATATTTTATAAATTTGCAGAGGGGAAGCTCTTCCTAATATGACAAAAAAATACTCAGCACCAATAAAGGAAAAAATGAACAAACCCAACTTCATGAAAATTTAAAATGTTATTACTTTGAATCATGAAATAGGTTATAACCAACTATGGAAAAATATTTGCAACTTATATAGTAATCAAAATGTATCTATTTTCTAAAATACCCCTAAAAACCAATAAAGAAACAAGGGAACAGTCTGTCAGTCTGGTCCACAGGGCTGTCAGTTATAGCAGAGCACAGAGTTCAGTTTGAATGGGACTCTCTGAGCTGTTCACTGAGATGATCACAGCACACTCTCTTTTCACTGACTCCCAGATACCTCTTTTGCCTCTCTATAATCTATTCTATGCACAGTTGTAAAAGATATTAGTATACCTTTATTTTCAATAGCATTATATCATTCTCTACCTAAAAACCTTCAATGGCCGGCCATCCAACCCTGGTCCTTCTCTCTCTCTCTCCGTCTTCATCTGACTCATCTCTCCTCCAGCATCACCAGACTCCTGACTTGCTGGTCTTCCCTAATCTCCCTGAGTTCTCAGAAAGATTGCAGAGATTCTTGCTGCTGTTTGGAAGGCTTAGCAACACGACCTCAATTTCCCAGTTGTCAGCTCACCCTGTTGACCTGGCTGACTCCTCCATACCCTTCAAATCCCTGCTTAAATGCTGCCTCCCCAGAGAGGGCTTCCCAAAAGGTAACAGTTAAAAAGAGATGCCCCTTTTAATTTCTAGTTTAGCTTCCACGTATAGCTCCCACCTTCATAGTTTGTTTCCAACTTGCAATAATTTTGTCTGCCTGATTACTCATTTCTGGATATCATGTCCCTAGAATACCTTTACTAGAACAGAGAAAAGAATCCATCTTGTTCACTTTTCTATCCCTAGCAGCTAGAGGAATTCACAATATGTAGAAGGGACTCAAAATGTTGTTGAATTAAAAAAAGGGGGGAGGAAAATAATATGAATAAGCTATTCACAGAAGACATATAAGTGGTATTTAAACACATGAAAAGAAAAGCAAACTAAATAACAGTGAAATACAATTTTTAAAACTCTCTCAGATTGGAAAAAATAGAAAAATTCTTAATATTCAGGGTTATTGAAGTTATAGAGAGAGGTGCACTATCAGATACTGCACGAGTATATACTAACCCAATAATTTTAGAGGCAATTCAGCTTTTTGAAGTGGTGTGCTAGGATCAGATGGAATTGATTTGAACTGGCTTACACGAGTCTGTAGTTAAATATTCAAGAATATTTTTTAGAGGAGTTGGTAGCTTGAAATTGCCCATGGTGGGAATCTTTACACCAGGGAAACTGGCAAATGGTACAAATCAAATGGTTGTTTTTGTTTGTTTGTTCGACAGAGTTTATAAGCACATCAATGCCTTTACCTATAAAAAGAAAAAATAGGAATAATTTTGATCTAGCATTCTATACAAATTTTGCACAAGTGCACAAGGAGAATATATATTGTTTTTAAAAAATGACAACCTAGATGCCTATATGCTCACTGGTAGGAGAATGATTTGATGCATTTATTCCATATTATAAAATGACCATTTAAAAAGAATGAAATAGAACTATGGATACTGCCATAGCTTATTGCTGAATAAATGAAGAAATTGGGAGGACATCTATGATATTACTTCATTTTGACAAAACCATATATGCTTATATTGTTTTATATGTGTTTGGACAAGGTCTATTTGGGTGCTTCCTCTTAAAGGTAGTGATCCCTTTGGACAACTAAGGAATCATTGATCTAGGAGTGAAAAAGGAGGTGAGTGGTATATTTTGCTTTTTAGCCTATTCATTTATAGATGAAGTGCATTTTCAAAGTAACAGATATTATTTTCAGAAAAATACAATCTTAAGTAACTTTTGTATTAAAGAGGTAATCAAATTGACTAATTAAAAACCATAACAAACAGTGAGAATAATACATAGCAAAAATTACAAAATGTGAAAAGGGTTGTAATAAGAAGGAATTCATAGTTTTTATAATTTAATAATTAAACAAAAACATGATAATAAATTAATTAAGCCCTCAACACAGTATATGAGATAATAAAACTCAGGGAAATGAAGAGAAAAGGATTAATGGATAAAAGTGGCAATTAATACATTTAGAAAACATGTAAGTAATAAATAAGTCCTAAACTTAGTTCAGTGAAAAAAAAAATAAGTAAAGCGTTATAATTTCTGACATATTCTATCAACAAAAGAAAAAATATCAGCTGGGTGTGGTGGCTCACACCTGTAAATCTCAGCATTTTGGGAGGCCGAGGCAGGTGAATCATGAGGTCAGGAGTTCGAGACTAACCTGGACAACATGGCAAAACCCCATTCCTACTAAAAATACAAAAATTAGCCAGGCGTGGTGGCACATACCTGTAATCCCAGATACTCGGAAGACTGAGGCAGAAGAATTGCTTGAACCCGGCAGATGGAGTTTGCAGTGAGCCAAGATCGCCCCACTGCACTCCAGCCTGGGCAACAGAGTGAGACTCTGTCTCAAAAAAAAAGAAAAGAAAAGAAAAAAAATCTAAATATCTAGCTGGCTATCTCTATCAATAAGAAAGAAAATATAATTAACAATGGAGAGATTAAAACTCATCAGAGTAGTTATATGAAAATGCCAGTAAAATGGGTGTGCTATTTTTTAAAGTATAATTTAAAAAACATAAAACACTGTTGATTATGAAAGAATTTTCCAAATTTGTTCCCTCACAAAAGAGGTTTTGAAGCTTCAAGGAACGCCTTACACTTATGCTGTTTAGGAAAAAAGAGGTAAGCATTCCAATTCATTGGACTAGTATTGTGTTACAACAGATTTGTAATACATTTTCCAATGCATTTTACTAGTATAGCCATGACTCCAAGACCTGCCACATCATATAGTAACAAACAAGAAAACCTCACCTGCATAAATGCAAAGATTCCAAAGAAAATACTTAGTTTCCTGTCCACACAGCAGCCAGAGGTGATTTTTTTTGTTTGTTGGTTGGTTTTTTTTTTTGACGAAGTCTTGCTCTGCCTCCCAGGCTAGAGTGCAGTGGTGCGATCTTGGCTCACTGCAACCTCCGCCTTCCAGGTTCAGGCGATTCTCCTGCCTCAGCCTCCTGAGTAGCTGGAATTACAGGCGCCTGCCACCACGCCCGGCTAATTTTTTTTTTTTTTTTTTTTTGAGACGGAGTCTTGCTCTGTCACCCAGGCTGGAGTACAGTGGCGCAATCGGCTCACTGCAAGCTCCGCCTCTTGGGTTCATGCCATTCTCCTGCCTTAGCCTCCTGAGTAGCTGGGACTACAGACACCTGCCACCACACCGGCTAATTTTTTCTATTTTTAGTACAGACGGGGTTTCACCACATTAGCCAGGATGGTCTTGATCTCCTGACCTTGTGATGCGTCCACCTAGGCCCCTCAAAGTGCTGGGATTACAGGCGTGAGCCACAGTGCCCAGCCTAATTTTTGTATTTTTAGTAGAGACCGGGTTTCACCATGTTGGTCAGGTTGGTCTCGAACTCCTGACCTTGTGATCCGCCCACCTTGGCCTCCCAAAGTGCTGGGATTACAGGCATGAGCCACCACGCCCAGCCCAGAGGTGATCTTTTTAAAGCATAAATACAATCATGTCTGTTCCTTGCCCCAACCCTCTAAGAGCTTCCCATCTCATTTAGAATAAAGTCCAGAGCTTTCCTCTGGCCCACGAGGTCTTTCATGATGGGCTCTAGTGACCTCATTTCTTCTGTCTCCTCATGTTCCTTCTGTTCCAGCCATTCAGGACTCCTTGATGTTCCTCAAACAACTCAACCGCAGGCCAGTCTCAGGGCATTGCATTCTCTGACTTTGTTGTTCTTGACCACCCTGAGCAGCAATTTTGATCATCTTATATCCCGTAACCTGCATTATTTCCCTTCATACAGTTTGCCATTATGTGAAGTTACACAATGCACTTAGTTATATACTGATTGTCTACAGCCTTGGGTTGACAGCAGTATTATGACACATATGTAAACAGATTTTGCTCATTTTGGTAGTCTCAACCCTAAAACAGTGCCTGGCACACAGAATCATTACGAATTTGAATATTTGTTTACCTCTTCAAGTCAAGACAGTATGAAAATAGCATGTATAATGGAGACTGTCCATCCCAATCCACTCTCCCCATCTTCCACGGTATAACTGCACCCTGACACACATGGCTAGCCAGACAAACTCCATTCCCCAGCCTCCCTTGCTGTCAGATGTGGCCATGAACCTAGGATCTCACCTAAGAAAGGTGATTAAGTACCATGAGCCACTTCTGGGCTGAAGATTGAAAGGTGCTGGATGTCCTCATGCTGCAGTTCAGCTCTGGCCATGCAGCTAAGGACAATGCCTCAATATGTGAGTGAATGAATGACTAAATCCCTTTTCTTGACACTTCTATTCCAGATCTGAAAATGGGGAAAGGAAATCCAAAATCAAGATTAAGCACAGAAATCTCTCTGTACAGGAAGAACCTTAAAAGAGAAACAAGCACTTTTTCTAAAGTGAGCTGTCAAAGTTATCACACAAAGCTGGGGCAAAGCAGATGCTTGCATAGGGAACATCTATTCACTTGATTTAATAAAGAGCTAAAGTTACTGACAAACCACTCCGTAAATTATTGATGATGCCTTAGAGTATGGCCACTGAACAGAATTCAGTTATCACCCACAAGAGGGTAAAAATCTAACATCAGAAGTTAAAACATCAAAGCCTCAGAAAGCAAGAGAACAAAAAAGGAAAAGCAGGTAATGGCCCAATCCAGGTTCTCAGGTTATCTTCCTGCCTCCAAAAGAAGAAACACAACAGACTGACCACTGATAAGATGGATCTCCCGCAGAATAGACACAGGTTCCACATAAGAAACAATCAAATTCATTGACTGAAGTTATTACAGAAAACAAGTTGCAATTAGACCCAGCTAGTAACTTATTCTCCCTAAAGGATGAAGGCCAGTTCTGTACAACCTCTGCCAGCAAACACTTGCTTCATGTGGAATGGGGCGTACTGGCTTGAGCCTGTAATTCCAGCTACTTGGGAGGCTGAGGCAGAAGGATCCTTGGAGTCTAGGAGTTCAAGACCAGCCTGGGCAGCATAGCAAGACCCCATCTCTAACATCATTTTTAAAATTGGCTAAGCATGGTGGCCTGCACCTGTAGTCCCAGCTACTCGGGAGGCTGAGGGAGGAGGATTGCTTGAGCCTAGGAGTTTGGGGCTGCAGTGAGCTATAATAGTGCTACTGCATTCCACCCTGGGTGACAGAGCAAGACCCTGTCTCAAAAAAAATTTAAAAAGCCACGTGGATGATTCGTGCTCCACTGGCAGTGCCCAATCTTTGGAAGTTTAGTATCTGGTGAAAGTATGAAACTGAGAGCCTACAGGTTTACTGAACTAATTTGTCACTGTGCCTTCCAGTCTGACTCTGAAAGGCTGCCAGTTCTTCCCTTTACATAACAAAGCATTTTCTTTACAGCTGTTGCCTGCATCGCAGCCACTGAGCATGAAGAGATTCCCCTGTGGATACTTACCCAACAGAACTCAAATATTGGCTGCAGCCTGAGCCCTGGGCAAAGATCAGCTGTGAGATCGCAGAGTTTCTTTATTAAAGAGCAAATCATGCTGGACAAACTTGATTGCTTTTTGGATCAGCTTGTGAAATGAGGGGGGCTTAGCGAACGTAGCCGATCACAGTATCTGGGGTGTTTAGTGAGTTATTTAATAAAGCACTCTGGAAATTGTACTGGGAAGTCTGAGATATTGTGGCCTTCGGTAGAGGGGAAAAGAGAAAGCTCCCTTGGTATCCTTGGATGCAGAAGGGAGAAAACCATGCTCCTGCCATTTCCAGGAGAAGTTAATTTGCTGCATTCCTGCGCACATATGAGGTTAGGAGGAAGGGCTGGGCAGAGGCCGATGTTTGTGTGTTTAGGGAGCTGGGATCACCCTGATGGAATTCTGGCAGTTCGCTTCTTTAGCTGTGCCTTCTCCACCCTGGCATTTCTGCCTGTTACATGGCCATCTTCCTGAACAGAAATTGTGAAAAAGCCAAAACACTGAGGAAATTCAGGGCAGATGGTTCGTCCCTCTGGACTGCAGGTTTCTCATCTATAAAATCAGAGATTGGGCCAGGACTTCTAAAGGCCCCCTAACCCTGCCCTTCCATGATAGATATCAGTGACCTGGGCATCAACCTCCCTAGTGCCCACTTCCTTACCCCACCAAAGTCAGACTATCAGGACAACAGCTCAGACACCAAACTCCACTGTATTATTTGGAGGCACCGGAAGAAACTGCCTTTTTTCTAGTACACTCCTTTCATTTGCTTGTTGATACTAAACACTTCTTAGTTATTCTACCTTAAACATTCTCATCTGTAAAATGAAAGGCTGGGCTGGCATTTCTAAGAGTCCTCCAATCCTATCTACGTAACAATGTTCGTTATTCAATATCCCTTTACTTACGTTATTTTTCTCCATAGCATGTACCATTATGTGAAGTTATAATATGAATTGGAATATTTGTTTACCTCAAGTCAAGGTAAACTTCATGACAGCATAGACTTTATGCAAACAGCATGAATGATGCAGACTGCTCAATGTCCATCCCAATCCATTCTCCTCATCTTCCACGGTAGGAGAACGACAACCTGACACACAGGTGGCCAGACACACACTCCATTCCCCAGCCTCCCTTGCTGTTAGGTGTGGCTATGTGCGTATGAGCTCAACTAAGAAAGATGAATAAGAGTACTGTGAGCCATGTCTGGGCTGAAACCTGAAAGATGATGGACCTGCTTCCTTCCTCTTACTTTCTTCTTCCGATAAGCTGGAGAATTGACACTGGAACCCAGCTTTGGCTATGCAGACATGGACAATGACTTAATGAAGGCAGGGGAACAATATGGAAGAAACCTAGCTCCCCAAACTAATGCATGGAGCAGAGCTCATTGTCAACCTGAAACTCAGATAGTTGTGTAAGCAACAGTTATCTCAATAGAGCCACTGCATTTGGAGATCTCTTGAGTAGAGCAACTTAGACTCTAACTGGTACAGACAACAGAGTACTAAATATATGGCACTGTCTTAAAGGTTATTTTGCAAAGAGATATAGAAGAAATAAAATTTTTCCACTGGGGGGTTTGGGGAAACAGGGCTTGAAATGCCATCTGCTTCCATATTCTGAACATCAGGAGATACACTGCTTTCTTCAAAGCCTTCTTTCAGAGGCATCTTTTAGGCAAAGATCAACCTAAGGATGTTGCCTTCCCTTTCCACCAACTCCTATGGCTGGTTTTGGACGGCCTTCAGACAAGTCACCATGGAAATAAAGGAGATGGGGATAGGTCAAAGAAGCAAAGGATAAAGCAGATTTAAGAGAGATGTCTAGGAAAGAATAGTAAGTGCAGTTGCTGGAACATGGAACTGACAGGAAGCAAGTAGACCAGAAGCCTATTATCTGTGGGAATTTATTGCCAAAGAAAGACTGGACTGGTCCTGAAAAAATCTGTGACTGTTCTGTGCCTAAAGCCACCACAGCCCTTATCACACCCAAAAAATAAGCAAGTAACGAAGTTCTTAGACTCCAAAGGGCGGGCTCACCAATGCCCACTCAGGTGCAGTCACAGAGGACACAAAGGAAGACCCCAAGGATGAATATAGTGGACACAGTATATCATGGCCATAAACAAGGGCATGCTTCCCAGAGAGCGCAACCAGGGTCTCAATCAGAAACCCCCTCCACTCTCGAGGCAATTTCTACCCAGCAGAAGCCCATCATTGCTGTGGCCCAGCTCTGTGGCCCTCCTTCCCTTTTCTCAATGGAAACTGTTCTTGTGAATTGTTCGGCTCTGCTCCAACATTGCATACTGTGTGGGGAGGTCTTGAGGGGATGGATAAAGGCTTGTGGTGGGGGAAGGCTGAGATCACTTACTTTCCTTTTCAACCTCAGGATCGGGAATCCAGACCTCATGAGAGGAGAATTGCTTAAGATCCAGGGATCCTGAACTCAGACCTAGGTAAGATCAACATCATTAGTGGTATATGGTTTGCATTGAATAAGCAACAATTTATAAAGCACTTAGTACACTGTCAGCATTCAGTAAAATGAGCTGTTTTTTCAGGTCTTCATAGCTGATGAGGTTTGGTGGGGTTGTTTGCTTTGGGGCAGGGTGGCAGGTGTCCTGTTTGTAAGAAGAAGGGTACGCACAGGCATCTGGTGTTCAGAGGTGCTGACTATGACAGTGAAGACTACTAACTGCCCACCAATAATGCCTTCTCCCTTTCTCTGTGGTAATAAGATCAGAGCCTGGCCCACAGCTGGACAGTCATCCCATCTCCCAGCCTCCCCAGCAGTTGGCCTCCGCTCCGAGACATAAGCAGACGTGATGGTGCTACACGCAGGTGGAGGCTCGGGGCAGGGTGGGCCTGCCTCCTCCACTCTCGGTCATGCCCTGAGGGCTGAGCACAGACTGTTGTGGTCCAGCTTGGACCACAAAGAAAATGTTCCAGGTTCTGGGCCTAGGGAATGGCAGAGCCACCCGCAACACCAAACTCAAAGACTGTTACAAAAGAGAGAAACTTCTGATTTCTTGATGCATGTTTGAATCTCTGTCAGAACAGTTGAGTGTGTCATCCCAAGCGGGCTTTATCAGTCAATCCAGCCTGCTGTGCAGCAGTCTGTGAGGCGACCCAGACATCGCAACCTGAACTCGGGCCCTTCTCCCCCCATTTCAGGGGCTCTCCAGAACACGCTGCAATTTGTTTCCATTAGCTTTGCCTCCCCTCTTCCTGTGCATTGCTTATTGATCTCAGAAATTTATTTAAATTCATTGAATCTTGGTTTTACTTGTTGACTATAAAGACGACTTCATGGTTAAAAGGGTTGTACAAAGATCCACGAAGTAGCTAGTTTTATGGCATGCTGACAATGTCCTAAGTGCTTCATGAATGCTTGCTTATTCAGTGCAATCAGTATACCCCTAATGAGTTGATCTTAGGAGCCCTGCTTTTTGTAAGAGGAAACGGAGGCACAAAAGGTGTTCCAGAACTTGCCCAAGGGTACACCACAAGCAGGTGCTATGCTTCACCAGGGATGAGATGTGACGCATGAAGAAGTGCCTCAAAAGCCCCAACACCACAGGTCAATGTGACATCTAGTCTTGTAACTGTGGAAGGACTCTTTGAACCACATAAAATCGGAACAACAAAGCTGTCCATCGAAACATACGGTCTGAGGAACTATCACAGCACTGCTTCTGCTTCCCTTTGGTCCTCTTTGACCAACCAGCCACCCAGAAGCCCAGCAGGAAGAGGTCTCTTACGAGTGGCCAAGTGCAGTGAGACCTGCTTGGCACCGAGCCTTCATCCCCAGCTCCTACCGGGAACAGTTCTGGCAAGTCTCAGGGCTGAGTTTCCCTATACTCCAGCTTGAAGTGTCCCTGGAAAGTTCCCAGAGTTATTTTGGGATCTTCTCTCCTCTCCTCCACACCTCACTGGCACTCCTTCCTTGGCAACATCACTGAAGCACAGCCCTAAAGGGTGCTGTGGTCCCCACTCATCTCGTCTTCTGATGCCTCCCCAACCTGTGCCCCCTCCTCACTTCCTCTCCAATCAGCTCAAAACGCTGCTGGAAAAATACCCTTTCTCCTACCTCCCAGCACCCACCCGCCCTTTGCTTCTCTCTGCTGGCTTCTCCCCATTGCATCCCAGTACCAGGCTTCCCAGGCATCATTCCTCCCCACCTCACAGGGGAAGGCTCAAGCAGGGGCTGTCATCTTTTGACTGTAGGTGTTGAGATCAAAGCTGTAGGAGGAAAAGGTAGATTTTGAGCCTAGGACATGAGATGCTGTGTGATCATCCTCCCTCTGCTCGTGAAGCTCACATCTTCCTGTTCGCACCACTTCACGCTGCCGCCCGGCCACCTCCCCAGTGCCTTCGTCCAACTCCAGGCACTGACCCCTCCAGGGCCCCTCTCACTGGAGCAGGGCAGCTCCCATAGAGCAAAGGGGCCTCTTGGCCAGTCAGGCCCTCGTTACCCACTGGGGACCCTATCGCTCACCAGGAAAGGTGCAAACTACCCAAAGCTTCCTAGGAAAGGGCTTCTATCCTAGAAGGGCTTCCTGATATGGCCTTCTGCTCCATTCGTCTGTGCAGAAACAGTGAGGCCTGAGGAATCCTCACATCTGCTCCTGGATATGGAGCCGGTCAGGCCCTGCAGCTTTTGGCACGCTGGAAACATGGCCTCTTCTCGGGCACCTGCCCTTCCACTGCTGTACCCACCTCAGGCCCACCCTAGAAACACAACTGGAGGAAACACAGAAGCAGGGATGGCATGTCCCCATCCCCACCTTTACCCCCAACTCAGCACACTCCTCTGAGGAGTCATCCTCACAACGAGCTTTTGTTATGACCTTTTGTGCTGCAGGTATTGAGGGCAGAGAAGGGTCTTTGAGGGACACGCATGGCCAACTGGGACTGGGGGCTTGAGAGCACCAGGCCTGATGGCCCCCTTGTCCTCTGTATGCTGGAGATGGCTCCCCAGGCTCAGCCTTCTGCCTTTTTCTGTGTGGCTCTCCTACAGGTGAAAAATCCCCTCACCTCATGGCAGCATCAGAGAAGCTCACACTCTCACATACACACAACCACACAATCACACACTCAACCACGCTCACAGTCATACACAAGCGATCACATATATTCACACACAACCACACATACAGCCATACAACTGCACACAAAACCACACACACACACACTCACAACGAGACACAATCACACACACAACCACACTCAGAATCATGCACAAAACACAACCACACACAACCATACTCACAACCACACATAACCAATCGCATACATTCACAGCTATACACCCAACCATACAACTGCACATAAAACCACACACATACTCACAACCACAATCACACAACCACACTCACAATCACACTGAATCTTACACACATACACAGAAAACCACACAAGCACACACACACTCAAACACAACTACACTGGTAATCACACACAAAATCACACCCTGATACGTACACACACATAGGCAATCACAATTGTGTATGTATCACACAATCATACAAGCATATAGGCTGATCACTGCACTGCACTGGGTTGGGGGTGTCATCACACTACTCAGTCACACGTCTTTCTTTCCCAGGAGGCCGCCACACCCCATGCTACAGACCAGCTTGATGAGAAATGACAAAGCCATCAGCCTTCAATGAAACTCCAGCAGAACCTGCAGGAAGTCCGTTTCATCTAGAAACCTCTCATTTCAAACGTCCCCCTCCTCTTCACCTGGATGACTCTCTGCTTTTTCCCCCACCCCCATATTGTTTCTATAGCAACCTCGGTCCCTGGGTAGGGCTGTTGCTGAGAGCTGCAACCCTTTGGGTCTGCCCTCTTGGCCCTATATGTGAAATGGCTGGATCACAAATCATCTTCCTGCTAGGACCTAAGCAGGACTTCCAATGTTGGAAGCAAAAGACGGCTTGGACTGGTCCAGATGTTCCAGAGGCCACCAATGCACTCAGGCTATTTCCTCAACATCTGCTTCTCTCCCTCTCTCTCTTGCTTTTCAAAAGCTTAGGCCTGGCAAGGAAATGCTTGCTTGTTTCTGGCACTTTCACGTACCAGATGTACCATCCCCTTATTGCAATAAAATACAGGCAGATGCATAGGTGACCACGTAAAAACTGAGCTGAGAAAAGATCTGGATGTCCTGGGACCTGGATTCTGGACACAGGTCTGCCACTTTCTGGCTGCTGGACCTAAGAGCAAATTCCTCATACTGGACAAACTTATGAGGTTCCTTCCAGCATAACGTTTTCTGGTCTATTTCACTCTCTACAACTCCTCAAATTTTGCTGTCAGGAAACTGAGCCTGACAAAATTTGAATTCTTTCAGAAAACTCCAACACAGGCCTGAAGTTAAGCTCTAGGCCTGATATGGTTTGGTTGTGCCCCCACCCAACTCTCAATTTGAATTGTGTCTCCAAGAATTCCCATGTGTTGTGGGAGGGGCCCGGAGGGGAGGTAAGTGAATCATGGGGGCTGGTCTTTCCTGTGCTATTCTCATAATAGTGAATAAGTCTCAAAAGATCTGGTGGGTTTATCAAGGGTTTCCGTTTTTGCTTTTTCCTCATTTTCTCTTGCCGCTGCCATGTAAGAAGTGCCTTTTGCCTCCCACCATGATTCTGAGGCCTCCCCAGCCATGTGGAACTGTAAGTCCAATTGAACCTCTTTTTCTTCCCAGTCTCTGGTATGTCTTTATCAGCAGTGTGAAAACGGACGAATACAAGGCTCCTAAAGCCAAAACCATGCAAAGGGAGAGGACCCCTACAGCTGGCAGTTTCCCCTTATGAGAAATCTCTCCTTGAAGGAGTCACACCTGCATTCCCATCCTTTCTAGCGGCATGACATTGACTTGGGGATCCACAAGGACACATCTAGATTGCAGGAACGTTCATAGGAAATGCAGTAAGAGTGGGAAGTTTTCTGGAAGCTGCCTCTGGCTGGAGGAGGCAGGAAGGAGGGGAACAGCAAGGAGGTCAACTGAAGGACGCCTGGAAGAGGAGAAAGACTCATTCATGCACGGTGTGACCAGAGTGGGGAAAGCCTTTATCATAGTTCTCTGGTCAGCACCTTTGCAAAGGAGTGAATTTAGGAAGATATTGACCCAAAGTGCTGCAATCATTTGGAGTAGAGCTCATTAGGCCCTAGCAAAGCCCGGAGCCCCCAAAGAAGTGGAAAATTAGAAAGACAAATAAAGGTCAATGTACCATCCCCTTATTGCAATGGAATTATTTACCCACCTGGGGAATTTGATGCCTGGAGAATGTGTAATTAATGGTCCTGGGGGCTGCAATGCACCCAGGAGATAAACATTGCGGCTTCAACTTGAGAGTCTAATGCTCCCCACCCCAGTACCCACCACTACATCACAGGCTGTTAGGGAGGAAGAAAACTAGTGAGGGTTCCAGCTGCATCAGAGGGGTCTGATACTGGGCTCAGCACACTCAGAGAGGCTCTGACAGCTAGACGTGGAAGGCCCACAGTGAAGCTGAGCATGGGACTCCACGCAGCTGTAATGGAGAAGTTCTTTTGCTTCAGGCCTTGCAAAAAAAACCCTTTAAACGTGTTTCCCTCGACTGGTATTAAAGGCTGTTTGTTTTCTCTTCTGTATGAACATGTTGTGATTTTCTCTCCCCCCACCCCATACAGGGCTGAACAATTACAGTATGTTCTTGAAGCACAGGCAGATGGGGTGGGAGGGTGGGGCTGTGTTCCCCCATGTGCTCCATCTCCCTTCCCTACCACCCAAACTGAAATTATCAACTAGCATTTCACAAAGAGCCAGGTTCCTGGCCAGTATGCCGGGGAATTGAAATAAGAAGCCTGCTTTTCCTAGAACCATCTCTTATGAAGGGGTAATATTCAAACCACAGTCACTGAATTACAAAAAAAGAAAGAAAGAAAGAAAGAAAAAAAAAGTCCTCAACTGGCAAAAAAGGGAATTCTCTCCCAAGAAGGGCACACAGGCTTGCCACAACTCACTCTCTAAAAGCTCACTGGTGCCATGGCTGTCTTGGATGTGACACCCAGATGAAAACTTAGAGATCAAAACTGAAAATGGCCCACAGGCTTCATCGTGCCTGACGGTTCGGGTCGACTGACAGGGCTGCCTGGAAAACAGTGTTGAGAAGGATTCTAAGATGCACTCGGATTCTGAAGGAAAGAGGGCTGCAGTCAATTGTCAATGCTCCATGGACACGAAGAGAAGGGCAGTGGCTTGCATGCCACATGTTTGCCCATCCTAAGTCAGTACGGCACAGTGGTGCCCAGGGCCCAGGTCTACACTGGTTGGGAACTCATGCTTCGGGTATTGTGGTAAACAGAAAAATGCCTCCCAAAGATATCCACATCCCAGTCCTTAAACCTGTGAAGGTGTTGCCTTTCTTTTTTTCTTTTTTCTTGTTTTTTTTTTCCTTTTTTTTTTTTTTTAAAGATGAAGTCTTGCTCTGTCGCACAAGCTGGACTGCAGTGGCGTGATCTCAGCTCGCTGCAACCTCCACCTCCCAGGTTCAAGCGATTCTCCTGCCTCAGCCTCCCGAGTAGCTGGGACTGCAGGCACATGCCACTACCCCCAGCTAATATTTTGTATTTTTAGTAGAGACAGTGTTTCACTGTGTTAGCCAGGATGGTCTCGATCTCCTGACCTCGTGATCTGCCCGCCTCAGCCTCCCAAAGTGCTGAGATTACAGACGTGAGCCACCTCACCCGACCTGAAGGTGTTGCCTTTCATGGCAAAAGGAATCTTGAAAGTGGGATCAAGTTAAGGTTCTTGAGATGAGGAGACCACCCTGGATTGTGTGGGTGGGCCCACACGGGATCCTTATAAGTGGACACAGGTTGGTCAGTGTCAGAGAGAGAAGGTGATGGGATGGGGAAAACAGAGATTGGAGTGATGCACTTTGAAGATGCAGGAAAGGACCATAAGCCAATGAAAGCATATGGCCTCTAGAAGCTGGAACAGGCAAGGGAATCGATTCTCCCCTAGAGCCTCCAGAAGGAACCAGCCCTAACATATCTTGACTTCAGCCCAGTGAAAGCTATTTTGGACTTCTGGCCTCCAGAAATGTAAAAGAATAAATGTGTGTTATTTTAATCACAGGGAATAAATTTGTGTTGTTTAAATCTGTGGTAATTTGTTTTAGCAGTTAATAGGAAATGAATACAGCATGTTACTTATTCTCTGCATCTCAGTTCCTGCATTGAAAAAAAAAAAAACACCAGAAATAGTAATATCTACCTCCGATGGAGCTTTCAGGACAATTAAATGTAATATAATGTATGTAAATCACTTAGAATAGCATCTGGCACCCAGTGATTCTCAATAAATATTAGCTATGATTATTCCGATCCAACTGCTTTATTTTATGGGGGAGAACATTAAAATCCAGACAGAGAATAGAATGTACTAGAGGTCACAACGACACAATGAAGAAATGTGGTCCATCCTAATGCTTTATTACTGAAGAGTAGCTCTGTTATTTATGAAAGGGACATGGGAGCTACAGAAGATTCAACTGTTCTAGGTCATGGAAGGAAAGGGGATGTATTTTTGCCATGACTTTTGGTGGCAAAAACTGCAGTTACTTTTGTATCAACCTAATAGTCTAGGCCCAAAGCACATTCAGCAGCTGACTCTGACTTTCTACCGTCCCTGAACAAATCTACCTCTAACATCGGTCCACCCTCAGAGAGCCACCTTGAGTAGCTGCAAAAGCTAGGCTCCTCACTCTCCCTTTAACCCAGCGATGGGGTCTGCCTCCTTGAGCTAGCTGCTGACAGTGAACTTGGAACATGGTTTGGCCACTGGGAGTCATTTGTTAGTGTTCTTGGTTCTCACTGTGCCTTCCCTCAGCCATCCACTCCAGACTCCTATGTTGGGTCTTACGTTACCAGAATCTGTACTGCTTTCAGAATCATCATGGCAGACACCCCACTGCAACACCACCTAGCACATTCCCCAGCTGCCATGGGACTGACCCCACTGCTTTCTCACTGGCCATCACACCCTCCTTGTCATCACCTGTTGCCTGCTGGCCCCGCCTAAGTTCAGTAGTCTATCATGATAATATCTGCATGTCCGACAGGCTCCAGGCTCTAGCTGTGTTTCTCTTTGGTATACTCACCTGGAACACCCTAAACTACCATCTTCTCCTCACTTGCACTCAGCAGCTGAACCTTCCCAGAACTGTATGATTGAGCTTACTGGTTTCACATTAAACTCACAAGCACAAATCTCCACTGGGCACTCAGTCTGGCCAGGCAGCCTCTCTTATTGTGTGTCCCACTCTTGAAGTGGCTGATCTCATATTTCTGGTTCCAGGCTAGAGGCAGTAGGCACAGAAGTAAAGCACATAGATGCTGGAATCAAGATGCTCAGGTTCAATTCCAAGCTCTACCACTTACTAGCTGTGGGATCTTTATCAAGGAACTAACTTTCTTGGCTTCAGCTTCCTCATCTGTTCTTCAAAATATTACATAAATTAATTCATAGACGTAAAGGTTTTAGAGCAGAGATTGGCACAACATAAGCACACCATAACTAGAAACAATTATGATCTTTTCAACTCTTTGGCTTTCCATCCTCAACCTCTAATAACCTCACCTCAAATATCATTCAGAAAACAGAAGGCATCAGATGGGAGCTTTCTTGTCCTCCAACCACCAGATAAACAAACCCTCCAGCTCCACCATCCATTTTCTCTTTCCTCCTGCTAACACCAAGGAATTAATTGCTCCTTCTTTCGCTGAAGGGCAATATCTCCCCACTTCATTTAGGGATTCCATTCCTATTTGACCATGACAGAAACCACAAGATACTGCTACACTTGGATGGGACAGGGTCCTAACAGCTGCCCCTCCCTTCTTCTATGGTAAGAAAAACTGATTTCCAGCTAAGCACATAGATATTAAGAACAAAGGCTGTATTGCCCAGTCTCCTTTGTAGCTCAGCATGACCATGTGGCCAGGTTCTGGTTAACATGACTTGAAAGAAACGGATGTGAGTAACCTCTGGGGCACAGCCTTAGAAGGACAGCTTGCTCCTTTATTGCCCTTGCTTCCATCCTGATGCTTGGAGTGTGGATGCAGAGTTATATTGTCCTGTACCTCCTACACAAGGACCCTAGAGATGGAGAAACAAGCTGTATGAAGGGGCCAACTTCGTGAACAACCTTGTGTAGTAGAACGATCATTCCAGCTCTAGAACAATTATCTTGGGCTATTAATTGCAGAGGAAATAACCTTCTTCTTATTTAACCACTGCTACTCAAGGTCTCCCTTACATACAGCCAAACCTATATACTAATTAATACACTCATCTTCTCTTGGATTTCACTCCTCTGCATGCCCTCTCTCCATCTCCAAACTCTTACTCTCTACTAGATAGAGCTCTATGGCAAACACACATGATCTAGTGTCTTCCATCTATAAAAGGTATGTTCTTGATTTCATATGCCCCCAGCACCATTTCTTCACTCTTTTCCAAGAAAAACTTCCCAAAATGTCATCAGCACAGTTCTACTTCTCATCCACCTCTTTGCTTCATCCAAATTGGCCTCTCGAGTCCCTGAAGCCCCAGTGGGATTGCTCTTTCTGAGGTTGCCGTTGACTTCCATGTTACAAGCCCAGTGGTATCCTCCGTTCTCTAATAATTTAGCCCCTCCACGGCTTTACACAGGGTAAGTTATTTCCCCTTTCTTGATGCACTCTCTTCTCTAGCTTCTGGGACACCACAACCTCCTGGATTTCCTTCTACTTCCTTTCTGATCAGCTCCTTCCTGGGGCTCTTCCCATGCTCCTGCTATGCAAATGACCTCAATTTTTCGAGTCCCTCAGTACTTAGTCCTAGGGCCCCTTCTCCCCTAGCTCAATATTCTGTTTCTAGGAGACATCCCCCCATCACTTCCAATACTCCCTAGAGGAAGATACACACATTTATATTTCAGCCCAGGCTGCTCCTGGGCTCTATAGGTAAGCAATATCTCCTATGTAACATGTCCAAAACACAAGTCTTCATTTCCAGCATCCAGCACTGGCTACTGAGGACTTTTTTCTATTCCATTAAATGGCACCACTGCAGTCAAACACCTGGGATCCATCTCAGCTACTCCCTTTCTAATCCATACAATCCCCACACCCAATCCATACACAAATCAAGCCCCCCTGGTTTTGCCTTGAAATCTATTTGGTAGCCTTGCCATTCTCTGCACGCTCCTTTCCACCACCTACTCTAAGCCCCTATCCTCTTTCTTCCTTGGACTACTCTTATAATCTTAACTAGTCTCCCTTAAGTCACTCCTGTGCCCTCTCAACCCATTCTCCAAACAGCAGCCAGAAAGATCTTTCAAACATGTAAAGATGACCATGTCATTCCCAAGTGTCCACTCCATCAGGGCTTCCTATTGTCCCTTCCTGCAGCATGTATAATTCTGCACGCCCTGGCCTCCTATCTAGAACCTTCTCTCACACCCCCTTCTTCCACTACGCAGGAGTCACACTGGTCTTCTGACAGCTCCTAGAGCAAACCAAGCTCTCTGGCTTATCAGCGCCCTTGCACTTGCTATTCCCATTGCCTGGAATGTTCTCCCCTGACTTCCTTTTTTTTTGAGATGGAGTCTCGCTCCGTCGCCTAGGCTGGAGTGCAGTGGCATGATCTCAGCTCACTTGCAACCTCTACCTCCCGGGTTCAAGCGATTCTCCTGCCTCAGCCTCCTGAGTAGCTGGGACCACAGGCGCCCACCACCACGCCCAGCTAATTTTTTGTATTTTTAGTAGAGACGGGGTTTCACTGTGTTAGCCAGGATGGTCTTAATCTCCTGACCTCGTGACCTGCCCGCCTCAGCCTCCCAAAGTGCTGGGATTACAGGCATGAGCCACCGCACCCGGCCCCATGACTTCCTTTTAATCTTTTAGGTCTCAGCTCAAACGTCACCTCCTCAAAGTGGCTTGCTAGGACTGTCCCTGTCATCCTTTATCATTTACAAAATCCTTTATGACTCATTTATTGCATCCACTTCTTTACTTCCAACATCACCTTCCCATCATTTATTGTGTCACCTTTATTTCCTTTATAGAGCTTACAATAATTTGTATTAATTTGGATTAAATACTGGAATGTGAGCATGTTTGTTATTTACTGCCTGTCTCCCCCGCTGACTGTAAGTTGCCAAGAGCAGGGAATTCAGAGTCTTATTCACAGCTGTATCCTCAGAATCCATCATGGGCCTGAGACTTAGTAGGTGCTCAATAAACATTAGTAGAATGAATGAATGCTCACTAGTTTGGATGGTACAGTTGTGACTATGGTACTCTAAGAGAAGACTGATATGGTAGTCCCCTATTATCTGCCGTTTTGCTTTCTGCGGTTTCAGTTACTTGCAGTCTGAAAATACTAAATAAAAATTTCCAGAAGTAAACAACTCATAAGTTTTAAATTGCTCGCCTATTCTGAGTAGCTTGATGAAATCTCCCACCCACCCGGGACGTGAATCATCTCTTTGTCCAGTATTTTCACACTGTACCGGATACCTGCCTATTAGTCACTTTAGTAGCTGTCTTGGTTATCAGATCGACTGCCGCGCTATCCTAGTGTGCGGGCTCAAAAAACCTTTATTTTGCTTCTTAATGGTTCCAAAGCACAGAGTAGCGATACTGGCAATTCAGATATGCCAAAGAGAAGCTGTAAAGTGCTTCCTTAAAGTGAAAACACAAAAGTTCTCAACTTAATACAGAAAGAAAAAAGACTTACAGGTTAAGGTTGCTAATGTCTATTGTAAGAACCAATCTTCTAGCGGTGAAATTGTGAAGAAGCAAAGAGAAATTTGTGCAGGGTATATATAAGGTTTGGTACCATCCTTAGTTTCAGGCATTCAGTCTTGGGAGTCTTGAAACATACGTAGCCCCTCAGATAGGAGAGAATACTGTATTCGAGTTTCTTAGTTTCATCTGTTATCAACAGTAGAAAAATAAAGCTATGAAAAAAATATATATTGTCTCATTTGGGAACAAACTTTGCAAGACTGGGAGTGGGATTCTGTCTGTTAAATCAGCAAAAAGGAGCAGCCTCGCACGCGGGGAGCAACCTGCTCGTGCCACTGTCTTCTTGGGTCCACAGCTGCTACCTTCTCCCTGCCCCTTATCCTGCCAAAGGCCTGGGGTGGACAGGACCCAACCCTCACACTGCTCAGAGCCTTAGGGACATGCCTAGAGCCACTGGTTTAACTTAAAAACAAAAACAAGGCTGAAGTGAGAGCCACTTGGTTACTAGGCTGGAGAAATGTATGGAAGAGTGAAGACTGTATGGGAGCCTTTGGGTATCTCTGAAGGTTTTGTTGGAGTCAGTTGAGCTGATGTCCCCTCAGTATTGAGGATATTAACAATAACACCAGCCGGGCGTGGTGGCTCATGCCTGTAATGCCAGCACTCTGGGAGGCCGAGGCGGGTGGATCACGAGGTCAAGAGATCAAGACCATCCTGGTCAACATGGTGAAACTCTGTCTGTACTAAAAATACAAAAATTAGCTGGCCATGGTGGTGTGCGCCTGTAGTCCCAGCTACTCGGGAGGCTGAGGCAGGAGAATCGCTTGAACCTAGGAGGCGGAGGTTGCATTGAGCCGAGATTGTGCCACTGCATTCCAGCCCGACGAGAGAGTGAGACTCCATCTCAAAAAACAAAAACAAAACAAAAATAACACCAAGGATATTAATAATAGTACCAATAATAATTTATTCCAACTTCGCAGCGTGTGCCAGGACGTGGATTCATTTCACAAGTGTGACCCCGTTGAATCCTCAAGACAGATCTATGAGGTGGGTGTGCTTATCCCTACAGCACCAGAGACTGACTTCGCCGAGGCCAGATGCAGCAGATATCCATCAAGATCATACAGCTGGTGTGCTGCAAAGCCCCACCAACCTTATCACCACGCTTGCATTCCTACGGCATCATGCCTCCTCCCATTTGGGAATTTCTGTGCTCTGGGTCTGGGTGTCAGTGCTAAATGACCCAGCGGGAGGACTGTGTCAGTACTTCTGAGGATGCCCAGGCTCCACCAAGTTTCCTGATCCATGCTCTCAGGGAAATACTAGGTTACTTTAATGTTCTCCCAAAGCCTGTTCTCCCATTCTTTCCTATCTTAGTAAAGGGCACCACCGAATCTCTGGAAATTATCCTAACTTGATTTTAACATGTAGTAGTGGTCCTTGAAAACCCATTTCCCTTGCATACGACAAATCAACAGGTCCTATAGCCCCTGTAGCCTTTTGCTAAAATGTATCCCCGATCCACCGACTTCACCCTGTCTAAGCCACTATCACTTTCAACTGACTTGCGAAAAAAGGCTCCTCGATTCCATATCGGCCATCTTCAGAATGCAACTGGAAAAAACTTATAAAAATATCAATCCACAGAGCGACTGGAAAAACCTTTCAAAAATATCAATCTGGAGGCCGGGCGCAGTGGCTCACGCCTGTAATCCTAGCACTTTGGGAGGCCAAGGCAGCTGGATCACCTGAGGTCGGGAGTTCAAGACCAGCCTGACGAATATGGAGAAACCCCGTCTCTACTAAAAATACAAAAATTAGCCAGGCGTGGTGGTGGGCGCCTATAATCCCTGCTACTCTGGGGGCTGAGGCAGGAGAATCGCTTGAACCCAGGAGGCGGAGGTCGCATTGAGCCGAGATCACGTCATTGCACTCCAGCCTGGGCAATAAGCGCGAAACTCCATCTCAAAAAAAAAAAAAAAACATCAATCTGATTGTGGCTCCTGCCTGAAACCCTCCAGTGACTTCTCACTGCTTGGGGAATTCAATCACAGTCAAGTTTATGTATCTCACCGGAAGGACGCAAGTTCATCTCGTCTCCTTGCTTTCTGCACCACCTTCCCGCCACCACTGGTCTCTGGTTCCTCAAACTCACTCTGTTCACTCCCATTTCAGGACCGATGCTCAATATAATCCTCCAACTGAAATTTTCTTCCCCAGGATCTTTGCATGTCATTCCCTGTGTTGCTAGGTTACTGAGATCTCAATGTAAATGTTACCTCCTGACAGAGGCTGCTGTGAGCTGAATTGTGTGCTCCCCAAAATTCATATATTTTTAAAATTAATTATTATTATTTTACTTTATATTCTGGGATACATGTGCAGAAGGTGCAGATTTGTTACATGGGTATACATGCGCCATGGTGTCTTCCTGCACCTATCAAGCCGTAGTTTGAACAATGAGAACACATGGACATAGGGAGCAGAACATCACACACCAGGGCCTGTCACGGAGCAGGGGGAAAGGGGAGGGAGGGCATTATGACAAAATTCATATGTTAATGCCCTAACCCCCAGGACCTAAGAATGTGACTATATTTGGAGAAAGGGTTATCAAAGAGGTAATTAAGTTATAATGAGATCTTTGTGGGTGGAGGTGGGGGAGTGGGGAGATGGTCAAATTATACACAATTTCAGTTAGATAGGAAGAATAAGTGCAAGAGATCTATTGCATTGTGGTTCTGTTCTCGAACGCTGCTAAGACAGTAGATTTTCAGTGTTCTCACAACAAAAGAATGATGGGTATGTGAGACAACGCACATGCCAATTGGCTTGGGTTAGCCATTCCACAACGCACGCATATTTCAGAACAGTACCATAAATATAGAAAATTTTTATCAGTTACAATAAATAAATAAATAGTTTTAAAATGAGGACCTTGGATGGGTCCTAATCTAGTTGAACTGATGTCTCCCTAAAAGAGGAGGTTAGGATACAGACGTGCACACACAGAGGAGCAGCCACATGAGGACACAGGGAGAAGGTGGCCACCTATAAGACGGGGAGAGAGGCCTCAGAAGAAACCCACCCTGCCCACATCTTGATCTTGGATTTCAACCTCCAGAACGGTAAGGAAATAAATCCATGGTGTTTTGTTGTTGTTGTTGTTGTTGTTGTTTTGAGACAGAGTCTCGCTCTGTCGCCCAGGCTGGAGTGCAGTGGCACAATCTTGGCTCACTGCAATCTCCGCCTCCCAGGTTAAAGTAATTCTCCTGCCTCAGCCTCCCAAGTAGCTGGGACTACAGGCGCCCGCCACCACACCCAGCTAATTTTTGTATTTTTAGTAGAGACGGGGTTTCACTGTGATGGCCAGGATGGTCTTAATCTCATGATCTCGTGATCCGCCCGCCTCAGCCTCCCAAAGTGCTGACATTACAGGTGTAAGCCACCAAAATCCGTGTTGTTTAAGTCACCCAGTCTCTGGCAATTTGTTATAGCAGCCCTACCAAACTAATGCAGAGGCCGTCTCTGCCCATCCAGTCTCAAGAAGCCACCAGTAACTTACGATCGCATCCTCTATTTTAATTATATGCATGGGAGGTACCACTCTAGTCCTTGCCCTGTGTGTTTATTCTCTCTCCCCATCCCGAACTCTCACTCCCTAAGGGCAGATATCTGCTCACTACCCCTCGAATCGCCCACTACTGTGCATGTCACCTGGAAGTTCCTGAATACATAGCTACTGGATTATTTAGAATAAATAATTTATTATTAATACATTGATGGAATTAAATTATTAATAAATTTATTATTAAATTAATAATAAATGGAAACTAGCAGAAAGTCAGGGCTGGCATCACCAGCACTACAGCATGACACATTCAAGGCAAAGAGCATGGGGGATGGGAATGCATCCCCCGCAGCAGACATGAAAGTCCCATAAACCCTCACGTATCAATATCATAAACATAGGTTAGCCTGGATGCAACTGACAATATTTAATTGTTTTGACCTAGGAAGCCAGCAATTTCCATGGCATAATGCAAGAAAATACAAAACACAACCACAGTGGAAGAAATTAACACATTCCTATCAACTTTAATCAAGAGAACAAAAATAAATATATATAGAGAGAAAATATTTGAGGCCCGGCATGGTGGTTCACGCCTGTAATCCCAGCACTTTAGGAGGCCGAGGCAGGCATATCACGAGGTCAGGAGATCCAGACCATCCTGGCTAACACAGTGAAACCCTGTCTCTACTAAAAATACAAAAACTTAGCCAGGCGTGGTGGTGGGCGCCTGTAGTCCCAGCTACTTGGGAGGCTGAGGCACGAGAATGGCATGAACCCGGGAGGCAGAGGTTGCAGTGAGCCAAGATTGCGCCACTGCACTCCAGCCTGGGCAACAGAGTGAGACTCCATCTCAAAAAAAAAAAAAAGAAAGAAAATATTTGAATAACATGATAAACACACTTTCTACTAATTATGATATATTAATTATACATTGTAAAGATACTCTTAAGTGCCCATATAATAGTTACAAAATTAGTTGTATCATACACCATGCATACACACACAAAAGCTAAAAATTTCCAAAATTGGGTATAATTTAGGTCACAAAATCTACCTAAAATGCAATAAAATTAGACATTAATAACAAAATATGAACAAACAAAGAGCCAATCCAATTGAAATTTAAGAAACAAAGTCTTTACCGGGTAACCTTTGGGCAAAAGTATAATTCAAAACAACCACCACAGATATTTAGAACACACCAGTAACAAAAATATTACATATGAACACATCTAGGATTCAGTTATATCTACCATTAGAAAAGAACTTACAGGTGCAAGTTCTTTTATATTTAAAAGGAAATAATAAATTAAAATAATTAGTAATCCAACACTAATTTGTACATTAACTGGTTCTATCAACTAATTAAATTTTTAGCAACTTCACTCAGAAATAAGAGAGAGAGCACAAGCACTCAGTGATACAAAACAAAAAAGGTATATAATCACTGATCCAGAAGAGCTATTTCAGAATCAGAGGCTGTTTGCAGCTCTATGCCAATAAACTCAATGGAATCAGAATGATTTTCTTTGAAAGTACAATTGCCAAAATTAATTCAAACTGAGAAGAAAGTCTAAAAGTTGTACTAATTATAGAATAAATGGAAAATATTGTGTGTGTGTATATATATACATATATATATATGTATATATATTTGTATGTATATTTATATTTTAAAAGATTCTTTTCCAGGGCAATTTCACATGTAAGCTCCTTCAAAATTTCTTGGAACAGAACATACTGGGGAAGGGGTGGTAAGGGAGACAGAGGATGGAAAAAGAAAACTTCCAATTCATTTTGCAAAGCTAGCATAACCTTGATTTCAAATCTTAACAAAGCTATCTCTGAAAAATCATGATAGACGACAGTTTAAATAGATGCACATACTCTAATAAAATACTAGAAAATAAAACCTAGCGTTATTTCAAAAGGGTGACAAACTTTTGACAAAATTGGTTTTGCAGTCCAAGAAAGACAGCTGTATCAATCCTAATATACCAGTATATTAACAGTTTAAAGAAAAATATAAGTAATTATTTAAATAGATATCCCCTTAAGAAAGGCAGGAGTCAAAATTCAACATCCATTCTCAATTTAAAAATAAATCTTAATGACAGGAAATTAAAGTATACCTCTTTACCGTGACAAAAATATAATAATAACAAAAACATTTGTTGTGTATTTATTATTTGAAAGATTCTGTGTTAAATGTTTTACCATGTTTGTTAATCCTCAGTTAAGATCAATCACAAACCAACAGTCACCATCAGGCAAAAATAAACCACACAAAGAACCATTTCCACTCTAGAGAGAAGTGAGACACTGATACCAACTGTCCTCAGTATCATTTAGCCTCATTTCGGGTCAGCCAGTGCAATTAAACAAGAAAAAGAAATAAAAGGTAAGAATACTTAAAAGAAAGAGGCAAGATCATCCTTGTTATCAGATGATAAGAATATAGATCTAGAAAACCCAAGAAAATCAGTGGAAGAAAATGCAAACTAGTAAGAATCTTCAAGAAGGTTGGCAATGACAGAATTCACAACAGGAATATTGTGTAAAGTAGAATCTTATTCTAAAAATGTAGGTATATATGCAAATAAAGACCAAAATGTAAACTAGTCATTTTGAGTAAGATTATGAGTAGTTTTTAGTTTTGTTTTTAAGCAGAGACATAGCTTGCTATGTTGCCCAGGCTGGAGTGCAGTGGCTATTCACAGGCAGACTACAAGAATTAATCTTTTAATATCAGCAATAATTAGTTAGAGAAGGAGGAAAAAGAGAGAAAGAGAGAAGAAAATAGTGATCTTATTTACAATTATAAATGCTATATAAAATACCTGCTGTTTTAGGTGTGAAAAAATTTTTGTTAAAGTTATTTATTGAAGCATTGTTTGCAATAGTGAAAAAAAGACTACTATTTTCCATGGCCAACAGCAGGGTACTCACTGAATAAATCATGCTTTAGCCACATGAAAAGGTCCTATGCAGCAATAAAAGAAGGTTTTGCAACTAGCTGGGTATTTAGTGAGATCAAGGAGGTATTGATTATTTATTTAAGTGAGACAATGGCATTGTGGATGTAGTTTTTAAAGCGTCCTTTTCTTTTGAGATTCATCCTTAAGATGTCACAGATGAAATGAAGTGATATCTGGAATTTACTTCAAAATAATCAGGGTGCTAGTGATGTGTGTATGATTGGGGAGTTATGGTGGGGCTATAGATGAGTAGGATTAGCTGAGTGGACAATTTTTGAAGTTGGGTGATGGGGCATGGAGATTCATTATACATACCATTCTTTCTACTTTTATATATGTTTGAAATTTTCCATAGCAAAGAAAAAGCTGTTACTAATAATGATCTACATGCAAAGTTTATTTTTTATGTTCTTTTATGTTTGTTAATATGTAAACATATTTGTGATATATTATTAAGTGAGAATATCAAGGGCCTTCCTTCTTTCCTTCCCTCCCCCCTTCCCTTCCCTTCCCTTCCCTTCCCAGCCCCTTCTCCCTCCCTCCCTCCCTCCCTTCCTCCCTTCCTTCCTTCCTTCCTTCCTTCCCTTCTCTCTCTCTTTCTTTCTTTCTGACAAGGTCTCTCTCTGTCACCTAGGCTAGAATGCAGTGGTGCAATCAATAGCTCACTGCAGCCTTGACCTTATGGACTCAAGTGATCCTCCTACCTCAGCCTCCCAACAGCTGGGACCTCAGGTGCATACCACTGCTCTGCTAATTTACAGACATGGAGTCTCACCATTTTGCCTAAGATGGTCTCCAACTCCTGGGCTCAAGTGATCCTCCTGCCTCGCACTCCCAAAGTGCTGAGGTTACAGGCATGAGCCACTGTGTCTGGCCAGGGAAGAGCAAATTTTGAAATATTGTATAAAGTACAATCTCTTTCTAAAAATTTAGATATTTGAGATTTTGAGTAAAATTATGAGTAGTTTCCCCTTCCTTCCTTCCTTCCTTCCCTCCTTTCCTTCTTTGTTTCTTTTCATTACACACTACAGCCTCCAATTCCTGGTCTCCAGTGATCCTCCCACCTCAGCCTCCCAAGTAGCTGAGTCTACAAGCTTATGCCACCATGCCTGGCTATTTTTTCTTTTACCCACTGCATTTTTACATGTTTCTAAAATGAAAATATTTTAATTGAGTAATTAAAAATTATTAATGTAAAAAACATGGGAAAAAATTGAATAGGAACCATATTCAACAAGAAAACAGAATAGTCATGTCTGCTGGTCAAGCTGCTTCCTTTCTCACATCAATAAACTTAAACCAAAATATTCATATTCCCAGGCATTCAGGACATCAACTTTTCTTTTCTATCATTCTGATAAGCGTTGGAATTATTTCTCCTGAATCCTCCTTCCAAGGCTGGACGCAGTGTTATGCCTCTAAAAGGTTCCCAATTCTTGTCATTTAAATAAGTGAACACATTTTGAGATTCTGGACAAAATATCCTGGGGTCCTATAAGGTCTGAACAGACATTTCACACAATGAAAGAACCTTCCTCTGAACTGGGATCTGGTTCCTTTGGAGAGAAACTGAAGTTAGTCCTGATACCCATGTGAGAATATCTTTCTCTGATTCCCCAGCAGTATTTCTTTCCTAGTAACAGCTACGATTTTCCTTACATACATGCCAGCATCATTCAAATGCATAACTTTGGTCAAGGGCAGAATGAGTGGGAGTGCAACCTAGAGGTACAAGCCAAGAACTATAGGAGAAAGGGAGGGAGCAGAATGAAGGCGGTAGATGTACCACAGAGGGCTTCCCAGAGGAAGTGGCATTTCAATAAGTCTTAGGGGATAAGGCTTCCGTAGGTGGTCAAAGAGGTATGGGAATTCCTGGGGCAGAGAATAGCAAAAACAAAGGCACAGAATCGTGTAAGCTCACGATGCGTGGATGTGTGCCCTTTGAATCTGTTCCTGAATCTTCAGTAGGGAAGGATGCACAGATATGTCCTAGTCCCTTATACGGTCTGGTCTGTGGGGTAGGTGTTAGATAGGCAGGGGGTGCGGCCGCTCTGAAAAACAAGGCCCCCCTTGTTGCAGGCACACTCATTCCTGCTGAGGTGGCCAGTGGTACAGTTCATGGTCGTGGATGCATTTCCTACACGGGGTCTCACCTACGAGGTCAGGAGTTCGAGACCATCCTGGCTCACACAGTAAAACCTTGTCTCTACTAAAAATACAAAATATTAGCCAGATGTGGTGGCACGTGCCTGTAATCCCAGCTACTTGGGAGGCTGAGGCAGGAGAATCGCTTGAACCCGCGAGGCTGAGGTTGCAGTGAGCCAAGATCGCGCCATCGCACTCCTGCCTGGGCTACAGAGTGAGACTCCATCTCAAAAAAAAAAAAGAGAGACACACAGAGCCGCACCACCAGCACCACCCTGCCTCTCATTCCAACCACTGTCACTGCAGCCACAAGCTTCTACAAAGTGCACAAGAGCCCTTTTCCAGCTACGCTAATCTGTGTCTTGACCACAGGTCTTCATAGTAAACACAGACCTCTGCAGCATGGGCGCATAGGCTGTACAAGCCCAGGGGCAAAAAGGGAAATTAATTCCTGTCCCATCAGTCCCTCGCTCAAAGTAAGCTCTCATTAAATGCATATTGGATCAAACTTGATTAATTCCACAAAGGCCTCCAAGCTATCAGTAGGATTCATTTTTTAAAAGGTGTCACCATCATTATTTCAAACAATAAAATGACTCCCCTTCTCCCCTTTTTAAGACAAAACTTTTCCCAAGTGCAAGGCAAGATTTGCTCCTCTCAAGGATTGAGGGGTGGTGG
This sequence comes from Pongo abelii, assembly GCF_028885655.2. Classification (NCBI taxonomy): domain Eukaryota; kingdom Metazoa; phylum Chordata; class Mammalia; order Primates; family Hominidae; genus Pongo; species Pongo abelii. Next base: position 11,265,350 of record NC_072004.2, on the reverse strand, counting down.
GATATGTCCCCCAGATGTGTCATTTGCAACAAGCTGAAGGGAAGGAAGCAAACGGCAGCAACTCCTGCAAAAATCATGCAACACCTCCAAGTCTCAGGATGAGGAATCCATCCCCGTCTGTCTGACACACCAAATGGGATGTGCAAACCTAATCCCAACTCAGACTTCTAACAACTCATTTGAAGTTCCTCAGATCAAACTGGAATAAGCAGACACCCTAACTGCAGAGCCTCATCCAGGAAGACTTACTTCTGGGGTGCATGTGTGTATAAGAGCACATATATCAATTAAACCTTGGAGTCAGTGAATATTTTCCAGGGTTTTGCCTTTGATGGTTTCATATCAGCCAAAAGATACATATGTTAGCAAGATGGCCTGTGTTTAGCATCCTGAGCTGAGTAGCAGGCCACAGGGCCAGCTGGAGAGGGCTCAGTTAAGAAGCCAAAGAATTGAGTCATCCTGGGGAAGCACATCAACTGTGGTTAGAAGTAGAGGTGGACAGAGGAATGGAGCCCTGGACAAGGAGGATCTGGGTTGAACATATCACTAAATTGCTTTGGTCCCAGCCATAAGAACTATATCTCAATGACTGCTGCAAAGTTTAAGTAGGATTCATGCCAGTGAAAATGTAAAGTGCTACAGAAGTCTAATACAGCATCAATAGAATCATTAAAAAACAGGATGAATTCCAAGGGACATCCAAATTATTTTATTATAGAGAACTTTGTTCAAATGAGCACATAACCAGGGAAGTCCTATTTGAACCCATACAGAGAGAGAAGAAAATGCACTAAAAACATGGGGCAGACACTGTGAATCACCTACCTAGTAGTCAATTTGTCTCCCTCCTTCCCTGCTAATAAATCCCACATTATTTGGGGCAGCAATATGTGCAGCTAAATGAGGGTCACTGACACTGCCCTTCTCCATTCCTGTTGCCTGGAATGTAGATAAAAAGCCTGGAGCTCAGGCAGCCATATTGCAATCATGAGGTAACAAGCATAAAGATGGAAGCCAACCCTGTAAGGATGGTGGAAGAGAAGATGGAAAACGTCTGGTTCTCTGAAGGCATTGCTGAGCAACTAAACCAACTCCAGAAATGGCCTACTTTTGGACTTTTGACTAGGTAAGAAAATCAACCTTTATTTGGTGAAGCCAAATAAAGTCTTCAGTTTTCTGTTACTTGAAGTTGAACGTAATCCCAAATGATACAAATCATTTCCTTACTTCTTACTAGATAAGGTAGGGGGAGGATTGTTCATGCCTACGTGTTTGTACAAGCGCATGTAAAGGTGTGTATGTCCGTGTGTGTGGTTTTGAGGTAGTAGTATTAGAGTCAGTTTTCTAATGGAGGCTTTCCTGTGAAGTGTAAGAATTTCCAAACAAGGAAAACTTAGGAGAACTAAAAAGGAACTGGGGAACAACAACCTACCAAAAAAACTATCAAGTCTGAAGCACAAAGCACACAAAAAGCTTCAGCTAAACAATTCTATAGATTATTTTCCAATACGTCTCCTTAATAGCAATAGAAGCAATATAAGAGATAAGTTTCTCCACAGCACAAAACAGAACAGGAATTTTCCTGTTAGTCACTAGAGTTTTGTGTTCTTGAAATCCAAAACTGCACCTTACTTTCATTATATGCTTCTTCCCTGTTCCAACAATAAAGGTGGCTGGCATCTGCAACGTTACATGGCATCTATGCATTAGAAAATATTTACTGAGTTCACATGGCATGGTGCTAGGGTTATATATAAGCTTTGTGCAGTATCTGCTGACACCACTTTAATGTAATTGGCTTATTTTCCTTAATTCAGATTCAAAAGAACAGAAAAATTAGCATGTGCATGCATTTATTCAACATGAGGCTTTAGACCCACTTGATTTTAATTCTGTAGCAGACAAGTGGCTGTGCTTTAATAGAGGCAGGATGGAGAAATAGAAACAAAATGAGACCTTGAATCAGAAAACTTGAGTTGAAGTTTTGGTTTTCATATCTACTGGTGTGCAATGGTAGACAAATTGCTTAAACCTCCTGAATCTCCTTACAGAATCACCTACTAAATGGAAACAATTACTTCTTCTTCAATAGATTCACATGATGATTAACTGATACATACATATATACATTTACAAACTATGTACATACACAGTTGCTTTCAAAGAGTGCTATATAAATGCAATTGATTGCATATTTTGTCTAAAAGAGTAGTAAGTAACAGTTAATATTCATGTGGGCACACTTAATAGAGTTCAATCCTGAGAAGTTAAGAGATTTTGACTTCACTTTTCACATGAAAAACTTGAAGATGGGGTTGGGACAATATTTAGGTCTGGTGCTCCAAATTCAATGATCTTTACACTTCACTAGATCAATGAAACTATCCTGGAGCAAATCATATACAAACAGCAGGACTGTTTTTTAATGTAAACCTATTTTGAGCTCTCCACTCTATAAACCTGAATGTGGAATGTGGTTTTCGGGAAAATTGGAGTGAATGATTCCATCTAAATCCCAGTTTGCAGGCTCAAGTCTAAGTGAGGGCTCCTCCTCCCACTTGCTGCTTGGCAGCTGCCCCTCTGGGTTGGGGCTGGACAGATGCTTATTCATTTGTCTCTCTGGGTTACAATGGTGAATATGCAGTGTGATAGCAGATGGAATGCCATGTATCTGGATGAAGCTGGAAACCATCATTCTCAGCAAACTATCACAAGGACAGAAACACCTCATGTTCTCACTCATAGGTGGGAATTGAACAATGAGATCACTTGGACACAGGGCTGGGAACACCACAGACTGGGGCCCGTCGGCAGGTGGGGGGCTGGGGGAGGGATAGCATTAGGAGAAATACCTAATGTAAATGATGAGTTGATGGGTGCAGCAAACCAACATGGCACATGAACACCTATGTATCAAACCCGCATGTTGTGCACATGTACCCTAGAACTTAAAGTATTAAAAAAAAAAAAAAGAAATACCACGTATCTAGTCCAAATCCTTTACTCTCTTGCCCCTTCCCTACCTTCTATGGAGAAAGAACTTTCGCTTTTCTATCAGCTCTAGAACTCTACTCTGACGTTAAAAATCTGGGCAACAAGTGAATAAGAGAATTACGCAGAGCAAGAGTGTCTGCTGATTTACATAGTAAAGAGAGGTGGTAACACCTGTAGACACACTTAGGTTAAATTTGGGGACCTCTTTTGAAAAAGGAGTGTTTGGGGAAGCAGCTTCTGTGGGTATGAAAGGCATTGAGAGTGAGGAAGATGAGGAAAGGTTTTGTAAAGATAATTTGGCCTGTACCACAAATGTATCATAGATCCCTTTGGGTTTTCTTCCAAGAGACCAAGCAAAGATTGAAATTGCTCTTCAAAGAAAAAAAAAAACTTTTATGCATTTGACCATTGCTTATTTAAATGTCACATCAATGCAAGACAGCCAGCTGAAGTCACTTTTGCTTTGTGTGAGTTATATTTTGAGAATATTCTAGGATCGGCTATGTTTTCAAGAACTTTTTAGTCGTGCTTGGTTGTTCCTAAAAGAAACAGATAACCTGAATAACTTTATACTTATTTTAAAAATTGAACTTGTAGTTTAAAATCTTTCTACAAAAAATAAACAAAAATTCTAGGCATTGATGCCTTCACTGGTAAAGTTCTATAAAAATTCTTCCACAAAATTGAAGAGAAAAAAACATTTTTTGGCATATTTTATGAGGTCAGCATTACTCTGATACCAAACCAAAATGAAAAGAAAACAGAACTATGGACCAATATGCTTTATGAACATAGACACAAAAAGTTCTTAACAAAATTTTAGCAAATAAAATATAATAATATATAAAAATGGTAAGACATTATGACCAAGTAGGATTTATACTTGGAATGCAAGGTTAGTTTAACATTTGAAAACCAATCAATGTAATTTTCCATGTTAACAGGCTAAAAGGAAAACTATATCATCATCTCAACAGATATAAAAGATGCACTTGACCCAATCCAATATCTATTTCTCATAAAAACTCTCTACAAACTAGCAATTAATGAAAACTCTTCCTGTTTGATAAAGGGCATCTCCAAAATACATAGCACTAACACCACAACACAAAAGACTGCTTTCCTCCTAAGATTAGAAAATAAGTTGTCACCACTTTGACTCCATGTTATACATGATATATTATATATTATATACATCCTTGCTGGTGCAATAAGGCAAGAAAAAGAAATAAAAGGCATCTAAATAATAAGGGAAGAAGTAAAACTAACTTTACTTGCAGATGGTATAATTGTTTGTAAAAATTCTAAAAATCTATGAAAAAGCTAATAAAACTGATAGGGCTATGCAAATTTGTAGGATACAAGGTGTTTATATAAAAAGCAATTGTATTTTTATATACCACCAATAAACAATCAGAAATTGCAATGGTCAATTCTTTAAGAAGGTGATTATGAATGTGAATGTAAACACCACTATCATGATGTTGTCTCAGGAATTCCCTTTGAACAAATCCTGCCATTCAAGGCCTCCAATTCTATTTCCAGCCCTCTTCTCTAACTTGCTCTCATGCCATTCACCCCATTAAGTATGCTGCTTCAAAAGGGCAGATCTATTCCCTCTCCTATGAGGCCTGATGTTTCTACCCCGATAGTTTTCCTTAAATCAACCCATTCCTATCTTGGTCAATTCCTCCACAACTTTCTGACCGTTCAAGTTTTATTTACCCTTAAAGGTCATAGTCAATATCCAACAGCTCTCAGGCTACCTTCTTGGACATTTGAACCTCTGGCACTAGGCCTGGTATGCAGCAGGCACTCAACAAAGCTGAAGAGAGTGAATGAACTTTCAGCATGCTCCTATTTATGTGAATGTCCATAGACAATTCTCATCTGTACTCCTGAATTCATGCTAGATTATGTGTTGTATTGCAACCTCTCTCACCAGACACCTACATGCAGCACCTTATTCTTAAGGATAATAAGTGAACATTTCCATAATCAGTCTTGTACATATTTTAAATCCTTACACAGCTATTATATTTAACTCTTTATGTATATACATCTTGTTTACTCAGATGGTAAGCTTTCAGTGGGCAGAGAATCCCATCATTTGTTGCATTTGTTTGCACAGATTAATGACTCTCAATCTATCTGGAGTAAATTTCAATCACAGCCATTGTATATCCCAAAGGTAGTTTCAAAACAGGACCTGCAAGGTGCTTTAGCAAACCTTTATGCAGCAACAACATAAACAGAAACGCCACCAAGACTTGTTGATTCAGTGGCTCTTATTAAAGAATGTTTATATAGGAAAACATTTTGCTCCTTCTTAGAAAAAGACAAGGCTCAGAATGCCCAAGTAGCCCTTCTGACTCACTCGAGCCCACAGACCTGAGGGTGCTGGCCAGCCTCAGCTAAACCTTTATTACCCTCAAAGTCACCACAAGCTTCTTTTACAGGAAAATCTAAGGAACCAGGTGTTTGCCCAGAGCAGCCCTGAGAGCATGAACCTGCTAATGAAAACTGAAAATGCAGGTCATTTCCTTAGCCTCCTCTCTCTCTCTCCCTTTTTCTCTCTCTCTTTTTGCTCTTTGCTCTTCTTGGTCACAGTGACCTTATGGCTGTGAATAAAAAATAATAGAAGGGTGGGAGGCAATGCCCAACCAGGGGAGTTGGGAGAACCTGTCTTATAAGCTCTTGTAACCACTGCAGGTACCACCACAAGAAACTTTGACCTTGAACAAGTCAGTCAGCCTTCCTAAGCCTCTATTATCAAGGTGTTAATAGAAATAATAATATTACTGACCTTATAGGATTCCCATCTAACAGCCTCTTAGGAAGAGGGCTCACATGGACCACAGGGCATTGCAGAGGTTCCAGTTCTGAAAACTATGGAGGAAATGGCCTGAGATCACTCGGATTATTGTGTGACACTGATCCTAGCTCCCTAATAGTAATAATACTAAGGGCTACCATTTTGTGCACATCAAACATGTTCCAGGACTGTCTTTGTTGCTTTATGTTTATTGTCTAGTACCTCTACGAGGGTCTAACAAGTTGATATGAGTATTCTTAAGTAGAGAAAAGCAAGCAGAGGCCCAGCAAGGTTAAGCAGTGTCTTTGCTCAAGGTTACATGCCTCACACTCTCTACGATGGCAGTGCTTCTCTGGTTGCCCTGGAGCTGAAGTTGTGGCCCCAGGAAGACCTGCAACCCCTGAACTCTCACCCAGGACTTTTGCAAATAATTGCAGGAAGTATGCTTGTAGCTGCACCACAAGGAGTCAAGCCAGTAACCCCAAACTGGCCACTCAGGAGGGCTCCATAGCACTTACAAGACTTTGCTGTTTTAGCTTCTTTCTGTGGAAAACATGAGGCTGCTTCTCTGCGGCCCCAAAGTGCACCCCAGCCTCTCCAAGGCTTGGCTGGCAGTGTCTGTCTGCCTCGGCCACCCAGCTCCACCTTCCTGCCCTGCCCAGCCTCCTCAGAGGCCCCATTTCCTTTAATCTAATTCTTATGGGGAAAGAAACGCCACATTTATTAAAGTGCAGGCTTATCTATTTCATCACAGATCTAAGCCACGGTGATAAATCCCTAAGCTAAACACACACAAAGGGAAATACGAAGCTTGCATACAGAGCAGAATAAAGAAGCAGGGAAGGGATAAATGTGGCCTTCGCCCAGCTGCTAGCTGGCGGCCCACCCACAGCGGGGTCTTGATCTGGGAGAGGCTGCTCCTGCCTCCTCGCAGGGGTAGGCGGATGGAGCTGAGGCAACGTCCATACTTTCTAGATAGCTCTGGCTAAACTTTCACAAATGTTCTAGTTAGGAAAAACTGGCTTTGTTGCATCTTGTAAAACTTCTGAATAATCTAAATTGATTGCCTTATCTTCACTCAGCACATATGAGCGAGGAGACACAGGACAGGAGAGTCCAGAGCTCCTGAGAGTGCAGGTGCAGGGACCCAAAGATGAATAGGATGCAGCCTCTGATTTCAGGAGGCTCAGTCGGGACACAGACTTAGGGACTCTCTGCAGGGATTTCCCCAGTGCCTTGGCTTTGCTGTGGGGTAACATTCTGCAGCCTCCATATCAGAACCAAAAGTAGGGAAAAACAGCATCCTTAGAGCTTTCACTAATCTCTCCAGGAGTCTCCCAGTGACCCTCCCCATTCTAAGCACTCATAGTCCATCTAGCAACATAACTGCTCATATTTACAGTGGAAAGCACAGAGGGTAGCCACAGCAGCTCACTTCACCTGATATTTTTTAATACCAACGGTTTGTGGTAGAAGCATTACACAGTCCCCTTGTGGGCCACACTGTGACACAAATCATTAATAGCCCCCCAATAGCCATTCTTCTCTAGATCACATGGCCACTGAAAAGAAAAACCACATTAGTTCATGTGATGTAAGTAGGAGTGGTATGACAACTTCAAACAAGTGTTCTTAAAGAAACGAGGTATGATCTTCTTGGTCCTTTCTCCCTCCTGATGTCTGGAACGCAGACATGATGGCATGAGCTCAGGCAGCCATCTTGGGCTGTGACATGGAAGGCACACACTTAGGAAGCCAGAGCAACCAGATAGAAGGAATCTGGTTGCCTGGACACTGCAGAGCCCATATTCTCCCTGAACTGACTTCACAGAAGAGAGAAACTTCTCTTCTGTATCAGTAACTTTTACTTTAGATAATTCAGTTATTTGTGAGCATACATAATTATACTCATTGCACTCTGTATAACGTATTAAATAAGGGTGTTCATTCTGTCACTTGTTTATTCAAGAAATAGTTATTGAATGCCTACTAAGTGCCAAGATCTGTGCAAAATGCACTGGCACTGTGAATAGAGTGAGCAAAGCTGACATATCCCTGTACTCAAGGCACTTACAGTTCAATGCATCATTATCGATTTGCTTATCATTCTGATGAGATATGCCCATGGCTACATTCAAGTCTAGATCTCTGGGAGAAGAAAGTCTGTATATGTACATGCGGGTGTGTGTGTGTGTGCGTGTGTGTGTGTGTGTGTGTGTGTGAGAGAGAGAGAGAGACAGAGAGAGAGAGACAGAGAGAGAAAGAAAGAGAAACCGGGGGTGCGGAGGGAGAGACCAGATTCTTTGACTTCCCTTGTAATTACTCTGGCAACGTCCACTGGAGAACTGAACACCCCAGCTCAGCTCATCTGCCAAAACTCAAACATTTCCAATTTTCCTTTGGGTAAGACCTCTCAGCTATTCATTCCAAGTCCTTGGATTGACCTGGCCATGCTCATCAACTGTTTGGTCTGGCCAAAAATCCTTGGAATCATCTGTGACTCCTGTCTTCCCCTCATACCCTCCATACAATCCATCAGCAAATACCTACAAATAAATCCTGAACTCTCCTTTAGATACTAGTATTAAAACAATGACAAATTTCATAAATCTGGTAATTGTATCATAGTTATGTAAGTGAACATCCTTGAACTGAGAAGATACATATTGAAGTCATCCTGAATGAAGAGTCATAATATTGGCAACCTGTGCTCACATGGCTCAAAAATGATGATGATGATGATGATGATGATGATGATGATGGTGATGATGGCTGTGGTGACGATGGTGTTGACAGCAGTGGTGATGATGATAATGGGGGGTGATGGTGATGATGGTGGTGGTGATGTCAATGGCAGTGGTGATGGTCATGGTGATGATGATGATGGTATTGGTGATGGTGATGATGATGATGGTGGTGGTGGTGGTGATGACAACGATGATGATGATAAGGAAAAGGAGAGGGAGGAAGACAGATAAAGAGAAGCAAATATGTTACAATGTTAACAACTAGTAAGGGCGTATGAGTGTTTATTGTATCATTCTTGCAAATATTCCATTGGTTTGAAATTGTTCAAAATAACAAGTTAAGAAAAATAAACCCTGAAGAAAGTCTTTCTCACATCTTCCAACACTGACATTCCAGTCCAAGTCCCATCTCCCTCCCATCACCCAGGTGATGCAATAGTTTCCACTTCCTAGGCCACCTCCTCTCCGCCACCTTTGCCCCTCCAGAATCTAGTCTCAGCCAGGTGCAGCGGCTCACACCTGTAATCCCAGCATTTTAGGAGGCTGAGATGGGCGGATCACTTGAGGTCAGGAGTTTAAGACCAGCCTGGTCGACATGGTGAAATCCTGTCTCTACTAAAAATACAAAAATTAGCCAGGCATGGTGGCACGAGCCTGTAATTCCAGCTACTTGAGAGGCTTAGGCAGGAGAATTGCTTGAACCCTGGAAGCGGAGGTTGCAGTGAACAGAGATTGCACCACTGCACACTCCAACTTGGGCGACAGAGCAAGACTGCATCTCAAAAAAAAAAAAAAAAAGAAACAGAATCTAGTCCCAAGATGGTGGCCAGAGTGACTATGAAAACCACATATCAGATCATATCTCTACTCTGCTATAAGCCCTACAAGAACTCCCATGACATCCAGAATGAAACTCAAGATGTAGTGTGACCCACAAGGCCCCTCATCTCTGACTTCTAGCCCTTAACATGTCTCTATCCTGACTCTCTCTACTCCAATCACTCTGGTCTCTTCTTCATACCAAGCAGAATTTCACTTCTGCCCTAAACACCCTTTCTCCAGATGGTCACACATGGCTCAGTCATTTGGGTCTCGGCTTCAGTGGTCCTTCCTCAAATCAGGTTCCTTCCTCTCACTTCTCATCACTTCCTACTTTCTTTTCCTGCTCTCTTTCTCTTCAAAGCCGTATTGCCTGATTTCAAGTATATGTCTGTGGGTTTATTTTCTGCCTCCTCTAGCTGAATGTAAACACCATGAGACTAGGGACTTTGTTTTGTTCACTGTATTGCTGATGCTTGACATCCAATAAAGGACCAAAATCACTTTTGAATGAACGAAGGAATCAATGAATCTGGAGTCCCATCTTGCCATCCTCCTCCTCTGGCTCTCAAGGTGCTGCTAATGAACTGTGCTCGTCACATCTCCTCCTCTGTGGGTTTCTCACTGTAGGCCCCCAAAAGCCTCCTCTCCAAGCCCCTTTGGAGGGTCCAACCTTGCCCCATTCCCATGCCATTAGAACAACTGAGCCATTTGCCACCTCCACAGCAGGGACCCCTACTCGCTCCCACACATCTTCCACCCCGCCAGGGACACAGTCCATATGTTTAATGAAAAAAAAAAAATTCCTCCTGCTCAGAGCAGCCTTCCCCACTAGAACACAGAGTTCCAGTTCCTTCCTGGCTGTTGTCCCAAATCTTTAATCACTCCTGTCTGTTTACAGAAAAGCTACAACCAATCTTTCCAAAGGAATTGATCACCGTGCCCTTCTGCAAACCTTTAGCCCCTTACGCATCGCTGTTCTCCACGCTCTTGTGGACCCCAGTTTTCCATCCTCCAGGAGTACTCTCCACCCTCCTCCTCGCCCATTCAATCTTACCTGCCCTTCAAGCACTCGGTGACGATCGCCCTGACCACACATCCTCCCTCTGAGCGTTCTGAGCATGTGGCCTGTAATTCTGGAGGGGCACCTGTAGAGTCAATTATCTTCTTGTATTGTCTGGTCTTTCTGCTCCTGGAGTTAAGCCCCTGAGGCCAGGACTGTCTCTAATCCACCTTTCAGCTCCTGTAGGCCCTAACGAAGTGTTCAGCACACAGTTGGTGTGTCACATCTAGCTATGGATGCTGTCTCCTCCTCCATCTTTGGTTTCCCAAATAGCCTTTACTCTGTAGGCAACGGACATTAAGCCCATGAGGAAAAGACCACTAAAGGCCACTTAGATGGAGGCTGGGCTCTCCCTCCTGGTGAGACCTCCCATGCTCCACATCCCTGGGGGCCAGGAGCATATGGCTGCTCTCCCTCACTTCCTGCTGCCCAGGGCCGCCCTTGTCCAGCACCCTCTAGCTCCTGTCACTGCACCGCGCTCTGTTGCTTCCTTCGTTTTGCCAACTCATGGAGGTAACTGCGAATTCTAACCTTGTCCTCTGTGCTTTGGCTTTCCCTCTCACCGGCACCTCATTTTGGGAACAGCCCGGCCATATTCTAAATCCTCTGGCTCCCTGGGCATAGTGGTGAGTGATTAGTGAGCCAGCTCAGTGGTTCTCCTTTCTCCCCCAGCCACGTGGGGAAAGCAGGCTCTCTCTGTCCCCAACTCGGGCTGCCTCCTTGATGGGAGGAGCAGGGGATGGGTCCTTTCTGGCCAAGCCTGTGCAGCAACCAGGCAGGACGAAGCCCTAAGGGTGGGACAAGTTGGGCACAGCTGGTCCCATCATCACAAGGGCAGCTCCTCTGGCTTCTGGAAAGCTTTGCTTCTGGGCACACCTGTCCTTAAGGCAATCCTATGCTGAGAAAAGCCACTTATCTTCCAGGATGAGAACACAGGTGCTTAGCACTCCCTTTCTGAATGGCATAAAATGATGAATTAACGCTTCCTCGCAGGACAAGCCTGGCACTGAGAATAGAATGGTGATTTGGCCATAAGTTTCACCTGAGCTCTGACCCTGGGTCATAGAATCCCAAGAGAAGTGCAGCCAGTGAGAGAGTGAGTCCTGGATACTGGGCTGCCTAGGTCAGACCCACACCCTGACATCGACAAGCCGTGCGCCTGCGGGCAGGCTGCCCATCACTCCATGTCACTGTAGCCTCCTATCTACTGGGAGGGGGACAGTGCCTACATGAGGATTATGACAAGAAAGGCTCCTAGCCCAGGGCCTGGACAGTCAGCCCTCAACAAATCCCAGCTACTGTTTCTATTATGACACACGAAAAGTGGGACCTTGGAAGTTGCTAGGCCAGCCTTCCTCTCAAGCTGGAAATGCCCAAGTTGCTCCTCTCCTTTGCTTAAAATCATCACGGAGTGAGCAGCTCGTTGCATGGCAAGGTGGTCCGACCTGAAGCAGAGGGGCTCACATCAGGAGAACGCCTGCCCTTGTGCTGAGCAAGCAGTGGCCTCCTCTGGTGTCCTCCCCACAGCCCTAGATCCATGCACTGGGACAAATGAGAAGTGTAGACACACGGCTTCAGAACAGGATTCACGTAGCTGGAGGGGGCTCCCGGGGCCTTGTCTGCACCTCTGGTCAGTTTGACCTCAGGGCTTGAGCTCTAGGGTCTGTGTTTAGAGCCCAGACCAGTCAGCACCCCCTCCTGGCTGTGGATAAGCTTCTAATGCCCATTGAACCTGTTTCCTCATCTATGCAGTGGGCATTATAATGGTGCCTGCCTCATGGGCTTGTTACAAGAATTAGGTCAGTCCATGGAAAGCATTTTAAAAGTACCGTTAGTTGCTAATATGATTTGAGGAACAGGGTTCACCAGCTTTCCCGGGAGCCGTATCGCCCTTTCACCCTCTCTGGCAGGCCAGGGGCACGAGTGTCTACAACAGGACACAGGAACTCAGGCATCACACTCCAGCCATGAAAACAGCTGGCATGCTACCACCTTGGATCTGGATTCCAGGTTGTTTCAAGCAGTCTAAAGACAGAGCTGTTTCCAGAGCTCTCAACTTGCTCTGTTCTTTCATCCTAAACCCTCGTGACTCTCTCATATGACCTACTGTTCCTCATGGGACTTACTGGGACTTCTGACCCAAATACGGGGTTTGCATCATGCTAGTCACTTTGTGAGTATTTACTGGACAGCTTGAGTATGCCAGGCTCTGAGCCAGGGATTGGAGATTGTCAGGTGAGCTATGCTGATACCAGACACACCTTAGAGAAACCAGATAGCCCAGAGGTGGTTAAGTCAATCTTCACAACAACACAAGTAGGAGAGTTTATACCCAGTTTACAGATCAGGAAACTGAGGCAAAGAAGGTTAAGTAAAGTGATCAAGCCCTACTTCCAGCTAGTGAAGGCAGAGCGGGGTTCCAAACTGGGGCCAACAGTCCTAGTCAGCCCGCTCCACTGCCTCTCTGCAAGGACAGAGGACCCCAGGGTGCCACCAAGGACCAGTGGAGAAACGCCCCCAGGCAGGGAGCCAGGGAAGTGAGAGCCACGCGGCGGCCTGGGAGATAAGGAAGAGCAGCCTAGGCTGAGGGAAAGTGAATGAAAAGAGAACATTCCAGACCGAGCAAAGAGCAGGGCATTGCTGGGGAGCTGTAGAAGACAGAGAGTGCGTCCCCATAAGGACCCAAATGTGTTTGAGTGGGCAGAGCTTTGGTGTCCGTGGAAGGAGCAGCAGGGTTTCTGATGGCAGAGCCAAAAAAGAAGCTGTTCCCAGAACCCCCCAAAACTGTGGGAAGGAGGTTGCCTGGTAGTGGAGCAGAGGAGATGGGCTGAGGAGGAGGTAAGCGGAGCTGACGGAGAGACAGCAGGTGTAGATAAGTGTTTTGCAAAGTTCGGCTGTCAGGGAGAGAAGAGACAGGAAGAGTGTGAAACGGAGGGTGGGCTCATCCTACGTGAGCGTAAAGAGGCTGAACACATCCCCAGGCTGGAGGAGCAGAGCTGCTAGAGAAGGGCGCAGGAGGGGAAGGGTAGAAGTCCAGGGAGCAAGATTCTGTAGACCAGGAACAGATGGGGTCCCAGGCACAGAAGGAAAAGTGAGCTTTGCCCAGCAGACGGGATCTTGTTAAATGGAAAATGGGGCCGGGCATGGTGGCTCACGCCTATAATCCCAGCACTTTGGGAGGCTGAAGCAGGCAGATCACCTGAGGTCAGGAGTTTGAGACCAGTCTGGCCAACATGGTGAAACCCCATCTCTGCTAAAAATCCAAAAAAAAAAAAAAAAAAAAGATAGCCAGGCGTGGTGGCGGGCATCTGTAATTCCAGCTACTCGGGAGGCTGAGGCAGGAGAACCGCTTAAACCTGGGAGGCAGAGATTGCAGTTAGCTGAGATCACGCCACTGCACTCCAGCCTGAGTGATGAGAGTGAAACTCCATCTCAAAATAAAAAATAAATAAATAAAATGGAACTTGGGGTATCTGCGCCATGCAAGACATGTTGAATCCCGAGTTTGTCATCATCTGAGGGGTGCTGACCATCCCTCCCAGTGATGTGTCACTTATACATTTAATAACCATGCTTTCAACCTCATCACCTAAGTGATAGAAAAAAGCCACTGAGAAGGTCAGGGCTGAGGAGAACCAAGGCCTGCCCGGGTCTCTCCCTTCCTGCACCCCTCCCCTCCATACCCTTCTCTACCAGCTTTCTTCCTCCAGCATGGGCGTGTTTTCATGTTTCCCCCCACCCTTCACCCCTCACATAGGATGAGCACACCCTGTTTCACACCCTTCCCGCCTCTTCTCTCCCTGACAGCCGAGCTTTGCAAAACAGTCGTCTACACCTGCTGCCTCTCCATTTGCACCCTGGAGACCCTGGGCCCCACTGCAACATGATTCATTCATCAGGTCTCATGAGCCCTGGTTCAACCAGCTATTAAATCAGAATCAAGCAATACCTTGGCTAGAGCCTCAGGGAGGGAAAGAGGGGAATGGGACCTGACATTGTCAGGACACCTCCTGGGCTCACAGCTCTGTGTTTGCCATCTATTCCCCTACGGGATCCCAGAGAAGGACATGTCTCTAGTCACATTCCACGTGGAAGGAAACACCGCATGGAAGATGGCTGGGACTTTCAGAGACGGGCTGACAAACTAGAGCCCACAGGCCAAACCCTGCCCGTTACCTGCTACTGTAAATGACATTTTATGGAAACATACGTCCAAATTTTATGAAAACACACATCCATTCATTTACTTATCATCTATGGCTGCTCTTGTGCTTCAAGGGCAGAACTGGGTAGTTGCCACAGAGATCTTACGGCCTGCAGAGCCTAAAATATTGACGATCCGTCCCTTTCCGGAAAACGTTTGCCAACTCCTATTTAAGAGCCCTGGACTAAGGTCCAGGCTGTACAAACCAAGGGGCAATTTGGTCTTTGGTTTGTCTTACTGTGAAACCTACAAGCTCTTTCTGCATCACCTCGCCCCCTCTATAGGAGGGTGTCTTCCTGTGGAAAGAGAAGTCAGAGAAAGTCATAGAAAGTTCTCTCATTAACCTGTGCTGTCCACTACTTGGCAATCAGAAAACAGAAATCAGATCATCACACTTAAATACACTCCTCACCGAGCACAGCGGTTCACGCCTGTAATCCCAGCACTTTGGGAAGCGAAGGCGGGCAGCTCACGAGCTCAGGAGTTCGAGACTAGCCTGACCAACACGGTGAAACCCCGTCTCTATTAAAAATACAAAAATTAGCTGGGCGTGGTGATGTGCACCTGTAATCCCAGCTACTCAGGAGACTGAGGCAGGAGAATCTCTTGAACCCAGGAGGTGGAGGTTGCAGTGAGCTGAGATTGCACCACTGCACTCCAGCCTGGATGACAGAGCAAGACTCTGTCTCTAAAAACATAAAAACTTACCAAATAAAAATAAATAGGTAAAATTAATTTTAACAATTAGTGCTCAACAGCCACATGTGGCTAGGAACCAATATATTGGAGAGTGAAGACTTAAAATTGTCTTGCTCTTGTGTCAGATGTGCTTCAATTGCTTTATATCTATATTTATGTCACCTCCCACTTAAATGACCCCTGTGTGCCTCAGTTTCCTCACAGGCCAAGCATAATTCTGGCAGGTAATCTCACCATCTCCATAGAGCTCCGAAACTTTATGAGGCTATCATCTCAGACTCCTCTAGAACAACAGTTCTGTTTCTTTGGGGATGACTGAGAAAAGAAAAGTCCTACTTCCTATGAGAAGCTGAGACTGACAAGAAGTTTCCCAGTTCAGCTGCACGGCCCAGGTTTTCTGGGAACAGGGACTC
This sequence comes from Pongo abelii, assembly GCF_028885655.2. Taxonomy (NCBI): domain Eukaryota; kingdom Metazoa; phylum Chordata; class Mammalia; order Primates; family Hominidae; genus Pongo; species Pongo abelii. Next base: position 11,249,596 of record NC_072004.2, on the reverse strand, counting down.
TCTAGGCTGCCTGGGCTTCCAAGGCACCCACACTTTCTTAGCAGGGTGGAAAGAACTGGAAGGGCACCCTGGGTGATAGTCCTTCTGAGCCCAGCCATGGAAGCGAAGCTCCCAGTCCCTGGCTGCGCTGACCCATGGAGTTCTGGGTCAGCCCCAGATAGGAGGAGAGGGGCCGCAGGGCTTGGTAAGAAGCCTGGGCAGGCCAGGCATGGTGGTTCATGCCTGTAATCCCAGCACTTTGGGAGGCCGAGGCAGGTGGATCACGAGGTCAACAGATTGAGATCACCCTGGCCAACATGGTGAAACCTGGTCTCTACTAAAAATGCAAAGATTAGCTGGGTGTGGTGGTGGGCTCCTGTAGTCCCAGCTACTTGGGAGGCTGAGGCAGGAGAAGCACTTGAATCCTGGAGGTGGAGGTTGCAGCAGGCTGAGATCGCACGAGTGCACTCCAGCCTGGGCAACAGAACAAGACTCCATTAAAAACAAAAACAAAAACAAAAAAAACTGGGCACTGGATACCAGGACCTTCTGGCTCAACCAGCTGGCTGGTGACCAGCCTATGGGTTATGCAAGTGATGGACACCATACTTACTTTACAGAGAGGGCTACTACATGGCATGCAGTCTTGAAGGGAGTTCTTCAGCATGCAGCGGCTGCATAACCAGTATCTGTGCTTGGATCCTACGCCCATCCAAGTAAAGGACTATGTCATCTTTCATCATTCCCTGAACAAACAGCTCTTGAGCAACTAGGATTTTCCAAGTGATGTTCTTGGTCCTAGGATACCATGATGATAGGAAGATAAAACCCTTGTGTACCTGGGGCTTAAATTCTGATGGTGACAGATAATAAACACATGAACCGACAAATGTATGATGTTAGATGATGTAAGTGCTCTGAGAAAAGTAAAGCCGGAGATGGTAACAGAGAAGGTTAGGAAAGGCCTCTCCAAAACAGTGCTGCTTGAGTAACAGATTCCACAAAACAAATACCTAGTGCTAGAAAATTTGGGGCTACAGAAACAGAAAGGGGGGAATATCTCAATGCAAGAATACAAACAGCATGAGAAGAAGCAGTGTGTCTGGAGAAGACTAGTGTGTCTGCAGCCTGGGAGGGAAGCAGAAGGTAGTAGGGGTTGAGGTCAGAGAGGCGTGGGGGGATGGGAACCAGGGCATGCAGGACTGTGGCAGAGTGCTCCTCTGCCACCTGTGCAGCCTCCATTCTGGGTCTCCATGAAGCTTAGAGAGTCATGACCCTTGGCTCCCTTTGTCTGCCATTAATGGATATGGCTTTGACAACAGGCAGGATGACTGGCTGTTCTTTCATACAACTCACAGTGGTACGTAGATGGGCATGAATTTTTTTATTGTCTCCAGATGATGTCACTCTTGATAAAGTGAAGTTGGACATCAACATTCTGTAACCTCAGCACATGATTTCATTGCTACTGCCAGGAATGGGCACCCCACTCTCCCCAGAGGTCCCAGGACAGGCTCTTTAGGAGGGGGTGAGGTCAGGCAAACATGCTAGGTCTCTCCTGCTCCCCATCTATGAAAAGCAAGCCCACAGCAAGCCTCTAAGGTGCTGGACTCAGAACTGCAACGCTAGGGATAGTGCATCTCTTCATGACTTCACTTGGTCCCCTAAACAATCTTTTTATTTCTACTTGTGCCTGCTTTTGCCCAGGGGTCTCCATTCAAAGCTCCATACTGACCCCCTCCCTCTCTCAGATAAGTCTGAATCTTCCACTCCCTTCGGCCCCACCCATTAAGGAGAGGACTGGTTACAACAGCCACACTCACTCTGCCTAGCCAGTCTCCATCTTGCAGATCTTGATGTGAACCTACATTCAATAATCTTCAAAGAATCTTTTCCTTATTTGACAGCTTTCCTCCAGTTCCCTCAAAACTTTAAGAGCTCAGTTCTCAAAGTTTTCTGGACAGGAGAACCATGTGGAAGTTTGTTTTTGTTTGTTTCTTTTTTAATATCAATGCCAGGTCCTACTATAGACCAAGTAAATTAGAATCTTTGGGATGGGGGCAGGCATTGGTATTTTCAGAATTCCCCACGCAACTCCAATGTGTGACAAGGGCTGATAATCACTGAGCTAAAAGAGGTCTTCTTCAACTTTATCATGTGTACAAATCCTCTGAGGATCTTGTTAAAATGCAGCTTCAGATTCAGTAGGTTTGAGGAAGAGCCCAAGATTCTGCATTTCTAACAAGTTCCAATGGAATGCAGTTGCTGCTGGTCCATGGACCACACTTTGAGTAGCAAGGGTCTGCAGGCAGCCAGATTTGACAGGTAAGGGATTAAAGCAGGGATTACTGGTTTTTTACATTCAAACCAAGTGTTCCTTATGGGGCAATCTTTAAAGTTGGAAAGGTGCTTCCTGGAAGAGTTGGGGTAAAAGGCTCTTATAGAAGGGGACAGGATTTTCCTGCTAATGTGGGATTAGAAACTTTCACATTTAAGAAATATCACAGGATCCATTCACTATTATGCATAAAGTGCCTGGCAGAGTACCCAATACATAGTAAGTTCTCAATCTATGGTACTTGTGTTATTATTGTTTTCATTATTACTGCAGGACTCTCAACCCACATCCCAAACCAACCAAGCTTGTGCTTTCAGTGTCCAAAACCCTGACCAAGCCCCACAAATTACTTTCATCCCCAGAGGATGTGCCTCAGACAGGAGCCAACCACAGGAAGGCTTGAGTCCAGGGACCTTCATCCCAGACACAACCCCATGGGCCCTGCCTGGTCTAAGGACACCAATGCATTACCTTTGGTTCTTTCATTCATTTGATTCATTTTCCATGAGCTGTGGATGTGCCTCCATAGCTTGGTCATGGCTAACAGTCAGCGTTTGCTATGTATGGGGACCTGTCTTAAGTGCTTTACTTGGTTCAACTGATTATACCATTAAAACAACTCTGACCTACAGGTACAATTGGCTTCAACAGCAGACAAAGAAACTTGGAAAGACAAAGAATCTTGCCCAAGATCACATACATAGTAAGAGACAGGGCCAAAAAGCAAACTCAGGAACATACTTCAATGCTCAAGCTTTCCCGGTGCTTCTCAAACTCTAATTGCTAAGCGATTTCACCAAATTACACGTTCTAACTCAGGAGGAGAGGTAGAGTCTGGGATTCTGCATTTCCCACAAGCTCTCAGGTGATGCTGATGTGGCTGACCCACCAACATCATCTTGAGTAGCAAAGCTACTCATATGCTCTGATGCCTGTTGGTGTTGCTGGATATTTCCCTTAACAGCCCCCTAAAAACTTACTACCATACTCCTACAATTGATGGTTTGTTGATTTGATGAGTGGCAAAATTACAGTAAATTTCCACTTTAAACACTTACGCAAAGTTCTGTTCAACTTCTGCTCAAACTGCAATATTTTGTGGCAAAGGATATCAACTGCTTGGAAAAGCATTGTGTCCATTATAATCTGTAGAAGCTGCGGCTTGTGATGAAATTGCTTTTAAATTTAAGCATCACAACTGAGAATGCTTTCTGGGCCAGGATACTATTCCCATCTCTAAGCGCAAAGTGAAGAGTTCCAATTTGAGAAATTTGAGAATTTCTTGAAACATAGAAGTGAATCATGTAACTGGAAGCTTTCCTTCTCAGCTCACTAGAAGAGACGAGGTATATAGAAACCAGAAGAAATGACAAATCTTCCTGCCCCGTGAAGGGTATTTAAGGGCAAATCCAGACTGTCCACCTAATCAGTCTGTATTCAGCAGTGGGGAACTAGCTCGCTTGAGAATGAGACAAAGAAAACCCGAACAGAGAGAGGGGAAGATAAACAACCAGGGGTGCTTTTGATGCCAGAGTGACCTGAAGTTTCAGAGTCACAACAAGGTTCTGGTGGAGACTGACTTCAAAGGATGAATCCTTGGAAAAATCAAAATACACTACTCAAAGGTGGTGATAATACCAGTGTTGGGTTCAACAGTGATCAATGACAAAAAGGATTAGTTACAATGGTGCCTCTATGCAACTCCCACAGCCCAGTGACTCTCAAACTTAGCTCCACATTAGAATCACCTGGGAAGTGTTAGCCACCAGCCCCCACCCACCTCCATTCTCAGGCCACACTTCCACATCAATTCAGTCAGTCTCTGGGGGTGGGGCCCAGGCATCCTTAATTTTTAAAGATGCCAAGTTGGTTCCAATGTGCAGCCAAGTTTGAGAACCACTGGCTTAGGTTTTCAGTGTCTTCACTCAAAAAATGAAGGAATCCTTTAGAACCAGTGATTCTCACCACTAGACGCATGTTAGAATCACCTTGGGGAGTTGTTTAAAACACTAATGTGATGCCAACACCATCCCTAGAAATTCTAGTGATTCTGTGGAGCCCAGGCATCAGCAATTTTAAGACCTCCTCAGGTGATTCTAAAATGCTGCCATGTAGATGACCACTGGTCCAGAAGTTTTTGCCAAGATTCCTTCTATTGCTTATGTTTTAAGGATCTATGGTATTAAAGCTGAAAATGCATCTTAGACATTTTGCAAAGGTGGAGCCCTCATCTTTACCTTTACAGCAGAGGTTTTTAACTTTGGATGAATCTATTAATTCCCCTAAATCATATACAAACTGTTGACTGAATATGAATATGTATATGTATTTGTATTTTTCAGGAGGGAGTGTCATCCTCTTTTATTAGGTTCTCAAAAGATTTAAGAATGCTATTTTAAAAGCAAATATTAGGTTTCTGACGTAATAAATTTAAGAAAATTAAAGAATGAATGGAAAATAAATTTGATCTCATCAGCACCTTTGCTATAGTTTGGATTTGATCACACCCACTGCCACCTAGTGGTTATATATCCTTATTGCAGGTTTAGTTCAGATCACGTTGCCCATTCTCTGAAAACTGTAGAGTAATAGATGTGCAGATTTCAGATCCAAGCATCAAAGTAAAAGCTTTCTCTGGGACTAGGATTAGTACCAGTAAGAGGCTATCTGGAAACACTCACCACAAGAGATGACTTCCCAAGCTGTACTTGTAAGGAGACTGTCCACTCAGATATTTTGGATTCATACCCTTAACTGGGTAAGGATATCACGGTTTCCTAGTTCTTACTGTTGTTAACTATTTGCCTTGGCTTGAACCTTGTTTTTCTCTCTTACTAATCATGTGACCTTGGGAAAGTTACTTAACCTTTCCATTCCTCACACAAAATGGGGATAATATAAGTACTTCTAAGACTGCTGTGGAGAATAAATAAGAAAATATATGTAAAAGGCTCAGCATGACTCTTGGCACAGAACAAGATTCTAATAAATATTTAGGTTATATTACTGTTATTACTGATTTTTAATTATTATTAACATCTCAGTGACCTTTTTCAAGTTACTAAATTTCCTTGAGCTTCATATATTGACCCGTAAGACAAGGAAAATAAGCCCTGCCATTTTCTTCACAGTTATAGCTATGATAAGTACAAAAAGTAAAAGGCATATTGTTATTTTATGGCAACTCATCATACATCCAGGGAATCTACAGAGCACAGGAAAAGGTCACTCAAAAATATAGATGTTAATTCTCACCCTCAGGAAGGAGCTCTTTGAGATCCCAGTAGTTGAGCAGGCTCTACAATGGGGTACAGTAATTTCTTGTCACATATCTAGCATCCTACTCAGCCTAAAATTTCCCACCACGTGGGTGAATGGATGGCCATACCCTGCTATGGATGATGCAAGCTCCTTTTCCGGTAAGAGAATTATACCAGCCACTCACTAGGTCACAAGTGCCTGAAATTGTCAGTCCTCAACCAGCCCAGACACTGACCGGCAGCAGTCTTGCCCATTCCAAACTCACCCCAGGGAGAGAGTCCCCAATCTTTTGCAAGCCTGCCTGTCCATGAGAGAGTCCCTCATCACACCATCATGGTCCACAACCTGCCCCACCAGAGCAGAAACATCCTGAAACCTCTCACCAGCCTCAGCAAAGAATCCAGGTGCCCAGCTGTTACTTACCTGGAGTCTGCTTGGCCGTACGCACAGGAGTGTAGTGGTTTTTGGAGGACGATCTGACCGGCGTGTTCTCTTTGGGAGAGGTATCGATAGCCGAGATAGTTTCTCTTTCACAGTGTGCTATGGGGATTGGTCCCTGTTGTCTTAAGATGTCAGCCAGAGCCCTAAACAAGGAGGAGATCACATAATGAGATTCACTGAGCAGGTGTGCACAACCATGAGGGGAGTTGGCTTACTTTCATATGCCCTTTGATTTACAGAGATGCAGGGAGAGAGACAGACAGCATTCAGCTCTCAATAGTCAGCTACATCTGGTGTTGGTCTCAGGGGGGGACACAGGGTAAAGGTTACCATGCCTGGAGGTACAGACTAAAAGGCTGGGACTATGGTTTCTTTCTTTAACTCGTTTCATATCAGTAAACTCTGAGCCCTTTCAAAATACTGGCTCCCCAAATATCCACCTATACCAGGCAGGTATCTATAGCAGCTGGCCAGTGGAATGCCACTATGGTGAAGGGCTGAAACCATCGGCCTCAAATTCAGCAGCAGGTCACTAATATCAGGGGACCACTTCATCATCCAAAACCACACACTGAGTATCATGTACTACATACTGGAGACCCAAATAAGTACAACACACAGCTCCTGCTATCAAGGAAGGGTGTGATTGAGCTGCAAAGACAGGACATAGAGATGAAAAGATAAAAATCAAAACACGTGGATGGTGCAGACAGTGAAGACAACTGGAGTTTAGAGGAGGGAGCAATCACAAACACAGGGGAAAAATACACAGGAAGAAAGAGAGACGGGCAGAGACTCTGCCATAGCAGGAGGGACCCGCCCCCCTCAAGGGGTCCAGTTACTCAGAGAAAGCAACTTTTGTTAACTCAGCGCCTGGCTTCCACAACCAAATATGCACTGACTGACGACTCAACATGCATCAGTCATTGAAGAGACACAGATCAATGGGACCCAATTCCTGCCATCTAGGGGCTCATAATTTAGGGGGAATCGCTTTCCTATTTGCTTTCAAACAGGATGCCCTCTGTGGGTGTGACATGTGAGATACCCACTGGCAATGGGAAACAGATGAGTGTGGACAGCCACAAGAGACTACACCTGGATACTGTCACTCCAGAGCCAGGTCCCCAGTCCTCAATGCACTCCCATTTTGCACATACCAGGCAAAGACTCTTCCATCTTCTCGAGGGGTATCTCTGAGGGGTGGGGCCCTGCCCACCCCAAGGCTTCCCTCTTACCAGGAGTCCAGCTCCAACACTCTGCCCCCATGAAAAGTGACAACTGCAGCAGTTTAAAAATGCATCTGAGTAAATCGTGGGGGAAAGAATAGTTTCTTCACAAAATGGTCCTGGGACAACTGGATCGCCACATGAAAAGGAAGGAAGTTGGAGCCTCACCTCACACCGTATAAAAAACTAACTCAAAATGGATTATATACCTAGATATTAGTCCCAAAACTGTAAATCACACTGAGATACCCTTTCATACACACTAGGATAGCTATAACCAAAAAGTCACATAATGCCAAATGTTGGCAAGGAGGTAGAGAAATTGGAGCCTTCATACACTACTGGTGGAAATGGAAAACCCTGCAATCCCTTTGGTAAACAGTTTAGCAGCTCCTCAAAACTGCAATGTTCCTTAAACACAGAATTAACATATGGCCCAGCAAATCTATTCCTAGGTATTCCCAAGAACAATGAAAAATATATGTTGCATTAAACTTGTGTACAAAGGTTCATAGCAGCAGTATTAATAACAGCCAAAGGGTAGATACAACCCAAAAGTCCATCAACTGCTGAAAGGAAAAACAAAATGTGGTCTATTCACTCAATGGAATATTATTCAGTCATTTAAAAAAGGCATACTGATACCTGCTATCACGTGGATGGACCTTGAAAACATCATGCTAAGTGAAAGAAGCACACCATAAAAGACCATGCTTCTATAACATACCCAGTTAGGTAAATCCGTAAAGACAGAAAGCAGAACTGTGGTTACCAGGGGCTATCTCCAGGTCATGCGAGAAAAGAAGAAAGCAGCTTGTGCTATGCGATGTATCTTCTTCTGGGAGAGGGCTCCTGATGCCCAGTGGGCTGCACTGAGCTGGTCAGCACAGCCAAGAGAGAGGGGTGTGCAGCAAAAGGTGTTTCTCAAACAAGGGCTGCCTGACAGGCTACCTAAGGATGGGAACCCTGCCACATGTTGTAAAGTGCATGGCAGCTAAGGAAATGCTCCTGGTCCCACACCCAGGTGTGACCATTCTCCAGGATCCTTCTTTTCCCAGTACCCTCTGGCAACTAGGAAGGCAGCCCTCATTCCCAGACCACATGGCCTTAAGAGTGAGTCCCTCTGCCTACTCCCCCTCCCCCTCCCTCCATTGGTGACCCCCCTCCTTGCTCTGGTTCCTCTCCATCTTCCATCCCCTTCTCTCCAGGGTGCTCAATAAATATTATTCTAGTTCTGAAATGTGAGATTCTGGTCTCACCTAATTAATTTGAATACGCCGGAGGAAATGGGTTAAGGCCTGAGCTACTTTCTAACCGTAGGAAAGAAAATTGGTCACTGAGGAACAGCACAGCAGATTTTGCAAAAGAGTGGGCAGCAGCTTCCAGCATCTGAGAGAACAGGGAGAGGGAGACAGTGGCAAACAGAGAGGGAGAGAAAGGGAGGGCAGGGGGCAGAGGTCCAGAGAGAAAGAGAGGAGAGAAAACAGGTGGAGAGAGGAGAGAAATGGGAGATGGAGCCAAAGAGACAGACGGAGAGTGAGAGGGGGTCTGAAACCCCAAGCAAGAGAGAGCAGGGAAGGTTCAGAGAAGAGAGTTAGCGAAAGTGACAGGCACCAGCAGACAGAAAGAGGAGAGGAGGCAGAGTCTGAGGGACAGGCAAGCAGGTAGGAAGAGCAAGAGGGAGAGTAAGCCACAGAGAACCAAAGGGAAATCCAGAGATAAAATGCGATTCAGAAGAGACAGGGAAAGGGGGTCAGAGACAGACACTCAGAGGGAAAGAGTCAGACAGAGAGAGACACAGAGACAGCCAAGTGAGGGACTCGGGACAGGACAGGCTGTCAGCAGGGCCCTGTCACCCCCCATGTGGACAACAGATGTGTCTGATTTAGGAATCTGAAGAGTCACCTTAGTAGTATGCTCCTTCCAACCCTCCCCCACCCACAGCGAGCCCCTTTTGCTGCAATATCCGATATATCAAACAAAAGAATTCTTTTGCCTGAATTATCTGGATTATTGCCTAGGTTTGATGCTCCCTTCTGTCTGTGTATTTCTTGGCTTTCTCGGGTGTGTGGCGAGCAGGGGAGAGTAAATTAATCAGGCAGCAAATCTGATCAGGGAAAACAGTCATTGTGATCAGGCCAGGAAACTTAAGCTTTCTTCAGTACCTGGTATTGTGTATTAATCACCTGAATAGCAAAAGTATCATCTTACATTTGGATAGCACTTAATAATTTCTCGATGCATTCACCTGCCTTGTCTCATGTGATTTCCATCTTATCCCTGTGATGTTTGCAGCTATTATCACCACAATTTTTAACAAGGAACTGAGGTTCAGGCTAATTCCAGTACTAAAACATATTGGAACAGGGATTTAACTCCAAGGCTTCTGACTTGAGCCCGGGCATCCTTCTGTTCACTGGGACTGCCTCTTACATACGTTTCACTTCCTACAAATCATCAGCTTTAATGAGTCCTCCTGGTTCCTCCAGCTGAGTCGGCTAATTCAGCAAATGCCAGTTAATATTTGGGCATGGAGAAACAAGTAGTAAATGAGTGATTCAGTTTGATACCAATTATGTATTTGCTTAAAACTTTGGTTATTGTTGTCAGTGGTCCCGAGGAAATGAAAGTGTATCTGAATTTCCCTAAGTGCTTAGTTATCTCAACACCTGCAGGGACCAAGCCCAGTCAACATGTTAACGTGTCGCCACCTACATTCAGGATATGAACTAGTTCTTAAAATGGCAGGTGATTTCCCTTGACAACAGAAAAATAAACAAAACCTTGTTCATAACTTTGCCTCAGTCTTGTCTGCTTGAGATATTACAGACTATCATTTATTGAGTGATTACTATGTCCCAGACACTGGCTCTTACATGCATTGGATCTCATATTTCTCAGAATGCTCTTACAAGGGATGTGCCATCGGTAGCCCTATTTCGTTGTTAAGAAAATTAAAACTTTTAGAGGTTATGTATGTTACCCAAGGTCACACAGTTAGTAAGTGCTGAATTCATATTCCAAACATAGGTAGGTTAAACTACAGGGGCTGACTGTATACCACTGGATTATCCATCCATCTAGCCACCCATCTCTCCCTCCCGCCATTCATCCTTCCCTCCCTCTTTCCATCCCATATCCCATCCATCCAGCCACCTCATATCTATCCAAAATTATATCCATCCCCCCCAATTCATCCCCTCATCCATCCATCCAACACTCTATCCATCAATCCATAAAACACTCCATCCATCATTGAAGACTTCATCCCTCCATCCAACACTCCATCCATCCATCCATTCACTTAGTCACATTTGTCTTCTTCACCTACTATGTCCCTGTAATGGTCCCTGAACACAAGATGTTAGAGAGTGTTTAATCGTTGGGGCATCAGATCTACCCAGACCTAAGAACTCAGCTGTGGCTGAACTGCTCAGTGCTCTTCACCTTAGTGTGTCATTCACATCAACAGCTCTACAACCTTTTACACTATTTTAGCAGCCACCTTTTTTGCCAAATGAAATCCTGACTAGAACACCAATATACTTCACCAGACCCCTCCTTTGCATAAGGCCAGTGGGAAGTAAGGGCCCTGTTCCTCCAAGCTCTTCCCAGTAGTCTGGTAGGAACTACCCAGTTGTCCCTGGACTTCATGAAGTTTTCAAATTTTAAAACAAATATGATGAAAGAGCATCAAAATGAAAACTTGGATTTTTTTTTGTTCCAATCTTCATTCACTGAACAGATGGTCAAACTTAGGTTCCCCCAAATTAAGTGGGAGAACCTAGAGCCCCTTAGTTCACCTGGTAATTCTTTTAAATCTCAATCAACATGCCCTCCATGAGGACCCCATGAATACTGCTGCTCACTGAAGTGGTGCAATGGAAACAAACCTTCAGCCTCTGCCACGTCTCTGGTTTTCTGAGCTGTCTAAATGCTGTGGAAAGGAGAAAACAAACTCAGCTATTATTCAGTAAGTTATTCTGTGCCAAATGCAAGGCAAACTGGATAGTTTAGAGCCCTAATCATGCCCTTTCTCTTTTCGGGATGGTAGGAAGAAATTGGTGCTGTTGGATAAGTATGATAAAAGGCCAAATAGATGAACTAGTCCGTGAATAAGCTATTCTGGTTAATGTTCTTATTCCTAAGGACTAATGAGAACACTCTTGTTTTTGAAGAACTTTCTAAAAGCATTCCTGCCTAATTAAGTAAAGTATACTGAATATAATTAATTTTTTTATAGAATTCAAGGCTCTTCACGAGAGGTCCATCAGTGTAATCTTTAGTTCTCTTCACAGATGAAAACCTAAGTAACATGTAGACAGTCTAGGAAATGGAACTGTTCATATAAAAACACGTAGCCAGGACAATTGAAGTGAATGTATTTTTAATAAACATGGACCAAGGAGAACGGCTTAATTTAGTTTTCCCTATTACCGGTTCTCTCAGAGTCCACTTGAAAAACACAGCTGCTGGCTTTGTGTGTGCACAAGACTGCTCTCCTCATACAGAGAGGCTCAGAATGGCTGTGGAGATCTCATTTGTTGTGTTAACAATGTCTGTGCATCTGCATTGAGCTGTTCTGCAGGTCTGAGTTGTCCCCAGCACAATTGAAATTCATCATGGCCAATAAACGTCGCAGGACTCAGTGAGGGAAGGCACGGCCTGCCTGTTTTGTTTTTCAGGCAAGCCGAGCGAGTTTCTCCATCCCAGTGGGTGCCTGTCCTGGCGCTGTCGCTAGGCCAGCCGGGAGCCAGGTAGAGAGTAGATGTGCATCCCCTGGGGGCCCAATTCAATCCTAACAGCATCATCTTCACACACTCCATTCCTTACATTAATCATATGAAAATTCCCCCAGGCCTGAGAAATGTGGTGGCGTCAATATCAAACCCAGACTTTTCAGAAATACTTGGATTGTTTGAGAATTCGTTGAAAACGTGGATGTGTCAGGTGCACCTATTATTATTGGAAGCTGGGAAACCAAAAAATGCTACCAAGATTTGGTAGCAGGGCCACATGGTCAACCAGGGGACAGATGAGTTCATAACTATACCTGTGTACAAGGTGCAAATGGGCTGCTGCTGCTGCCATTACGATTCTTGTGATTGTTGGCGTTGTTGTTTTGTTTTGTTTTTTGAGATAGAGTCTCGCTCTGTTACCCAGACTGGAGTGCAGCGGTGTGATCTCAGTTCACTGCAACCTCCGCCTCCTTGGTTCAAGTGATTCTCCTGCCTCAGCTTCCCGAGTAGCTGGGATTAAAGGCCCCTGTCACCACGCCCAGCTACTTTTTGTATGTTTAGTAGAGATGGGGTTTTACTATGTTGGCCAGGCTGGTCTCGAACTCCTGACCTCAGGTGATCCGCCCACCTCGGCCTCCCACAGTGCTGAGACTACAGGCGTGAGCCACCGTGCCCGGCTGGTCTTGTTTTCTTTATTTGCAATGGGCTCAGACCTAAACCTGGAGGTGAGGCAACATGTACGCAGCACAGCTGAGATTCCCAAGCCAGAAAGCCCAAGTTGGAATGCTGGCCACTTGGTGGTTGTTAGCAAGCTACTTAAGTGTCCTGTAGCTCTGTGACCTTGTTGAAAAAATAAGGCCAAAATAATGAGGCAAAAAATAATGTCTGCCTCTTAGGGTTATCATAAAGATTAAATGATGTAATAGTTGTAAAGTGCTTACAAGGCTTACAAGGAGCCTGGCACCTATTAAGCACTACATAAATATTTGAGTAATAAATAAATCCGTATGTCTACGACCTCCTAATATCTACATCAGCTCAGCCTATAGGACCGCAACAAAAGCATAGGCAGAAGAGGGTAGTCTTAGAGGACCGGTGCAGTTATGCCAAACTGGCAACACTCTTGGTGTGGTGGGGGAGCCACACGGCACAGCTGTGACTGTGGGTCATCCTGGAAGGGACCACCCATGCCCCATATTTCCCACTCAGGCCTAAGGATGGAAATCCATATGACCACACACCCGTTTCTGCTGAACTCTGAACTTGGACTTTGACAGCCAAATGCAAAGAGAGTCTGTTCCTTCCCACCAGGTCACCATGGATTTGCTTCCACTAGCCTGCAAAGAAGTATCCAGATGAAGCCCCACCGCAAACAAAGGTATTCACAGTGTGAGCAAAAGAAATCAGAAGTCAAATGAGGCACAGAAGGGCAAACAGATCAAACTGGCCAGGGCAACCCTTTCTGTAAAAGATTCAGTTATTTATTCTTTCTCCCTTTCTCTCTTTTTCTTTCTTCCTTTTCTTTCCTTCTTTCCTCCCTCCTCCCTCCCTCTCCCTATTTTTCTCTTCCTTCTTTAAAATAATTAGAAACATTATTGTCATTTCCCTACTCAAGGATCTTCACACTAATGCAAATATCAGAAGGGCAGGGTACACAAAAAAGACCACTTTAATTCCTACTGACTTTAACTCATGTATTCAGCCAGTCATTCAGTTATATTTCTTAAGCACCTACTCTGTGCCGGGCACTACTCTAGGCACTAGAATACAGGTGTAAACAAAACAGGCAAACACTCCTGTCCTGTTGACATAGTGGTGTGGGAGATGGATCCCTGTCACAAAGCAAAGCTGCTGTGTAGGGCTGCAGACCAAGGAACTTCCCAGAAGAAACCAGATCTTTAAGTCACATCTGAATTACTGAGATCCACATGTTGCTCTTGGAAATCTCCTTTGGGGTTTTACCATAGAATTATAATCCCATTTCTGGGTGGACAGCCTCTGCCCTAGTGTGAAGTTGAACCCACGTCCCATGAGGACAGACTCTTAACTAGGAGTGCTTATTTATTCGGGAGAAGGGAAGACTGAATGTGGGCCTTGAATGCCATCTTCAAAAAGATGTTTTGCCATCCTGCAAAAGAAAGGATACACTCCTTCTGAGTTGCTCCAGGAAGTGGATCTCAGGCCAAAGAAGTAATTTTGGCTCCCCATGAGAATCAACTAGAATTGCATCCTAATAATAGACCAGCTGCCTCCACAGGTAGGGGCAGCCCAGCCCTAGATGCATGGGTGGCCACTTGCTGTGCATGAGAGGAAGGGAAGGTGGTGCCAAAAGGGAGAGTCACTAAAATGCCTCATAAGTCCTCTGCCACCAAGAGATCCTATGAGTTGAAGATGCTAAAAGCAGCATCCTCATGAGGCCACTTGCAGACAACATTCTTATCTGAGTGGCGTATGCAAGGAAAATACATCTCCTCCCACATCCCAGAGCTGTTGAACCTGTAAGAACAGATGTGGACTGTGTCAGCATGTATCTTTCAGGTGTGCTGAGGGCAGAATGGGCCAAAGAAGAACACACCTCCACAACATTATAGCTCACATCCCACAGCAGAGGGGCCAAGGGACTCACCCAAGGTCATCAAGACAGAAAGTGACAGAGTTGGGATTATTCTGTCTCGTAGCTCAGCTCCCAGGAAATGCTCTAAGGCAGGGAAAGATGGATGACAACCTCCAAAGGTGAAAGAAGGCTTTGCTAGATGTCCCTTGAGAGCCACATAGGCAGACGAAGAGAAGGAAGTCAAAGTTCTTTTCTATAAGGAGCAGGGCTGCTGGCTAAGGGCCTCCTACCACTTCCTGCAGTAGGTGTGACGCTGTCTCCTCAATCCAAACAGTGGTGTTGGGAACGGTGATTCATGAGCAAGAGTCCTTAGGCCACTGAGAGAGAACCATAGAGAGAGCCAAGGCAGGGCTCGAAGTCCAGACAAGTTTTCCAAAGTCTGCCTCCAGATCCATAACCTCTCAGGCCCAGCTGGTCATGACTGTAGCAAGAAGCAGAAAAGCGAGCACAAGGATGTGGCAAAGTCTATAACATAAATTCTCAAAGCCGAAAGACAGAGATTTGGACTCTAAAAACTCAGGGAAATAGAAAAAGAAAAGAAACAAGGAGAGGGAAAATTAGCAGGAACCCCCAGAGGGAACTGAAAAGGAGATTTGAAGCAGCTTCCAGTCAAGCATCACCAATTCAGTAGAAATAAGGGCAGGCTAATCCCTATCAATGAAACAGAGATGAAAATTCCAAAACACTTTAAAGGGAATGCATTTTTACTGCTTCCCGGACCAATGCAGGATTTCAAACTCAACTAAAAAAATAAAATAAAATTGATCTTCGAAGAGCTACTTCACTGAATAGATAAGAATGATTTGTAATTAACATGCCAATTGTCTACTAAGAGCCTGCCTGTAAACAATCTAATCTTCTCCATGGTATATGTCCCCTGCGAAATCTCTGCAGTCTTGTTTGAGCTATTAATCTGTTCATCACAGATTTTTATCAGACAGAGAAGAAAAAAAAAAAACCTTGCCCAGGTCCAATTTGGATAAATTTTGAATTAGTGGCATCTAAATCAATGCGGCTTAATGAAGTTATGGCAGGACAAGTTCAAGAAGGCAAGTCGGAGGGAGAGGGGAGAAGGAACACAGCTCGACAGAAGTGAACAGGAATCAAAACAAGGACAGATGGAGAACACGCAGCAGTGGACAGAACACCGAAAGTAACACGAAGAAACATTTTAATGATGTGACTTAAAAGCAAGGGAGAGATGTAAGAGATCCTCGGCTCAAAAGCCCGATATTCTTCTTTGCGAATGCTTGAGGGTGGGTAAGAAGCTGGCTGTTGATTATCTGAGCATTGAAACGCACTGATATTTCCCATTGCATAAACAGTCTCCCAAGACTATGGGACACCATTCCTGGGAAACTTCAGGCAAATTTCTCAAGATGCAGCAAAAAGTCAGAAACAGCTAACTATGAGTCCAACAGGGAAGTTGGAATCCAGATTCTTCCCCAAGTTCTGGAGCAGCCTCAGCTTTTGAGCCGGCCACATGCCCTGTGGCTGCAGGGAGATGGGTTAAGAGGAGTCTCACCTTCAGTCAAAGCCGTCCAACAGCAGTGACTGAGGTCAGAATTCTCTAGTGATTGTATCTGAGCCTGATCTAGGACTGAGGGAGAAAAACTACCCTGGCGACTCCCTTCTTTGCTACTATGGTGTTTGGCCACCAACCTGCCTGACTCCTAGCAAAGATCCATATTCTCAGGACCTCAGAAAGGAGGGGATGGATGGGCTCTGGAAGGGACTCTCAGATGCCACTTCAAATTGACAGCCACCCCCTCCCTCCGCCAAGCCTTTCAGAATTCAAATTCCTCCCACTAAAACAGCAAGGGAGAAGGAAGACAGAAGTGGCTGTTTGGGTGGAAAACACGCTTCCCAGAAGAGGACATTTGGCTAAGGGAACAACGAATATGTCCAGAGGACAGATGTCCTGAGTAATGAGACTTTAATGCCGAAGCTAATGGGAACAGTACACGAGACCAAATGCCAAAAAAGCAAGGAATAATGAGAGTGTTTGCGAAGACTGCAGAAAGCAGTGACTCTTCTCCCAAACACTGGGGAATGGGGCCAAGGTTCTAGCCACCCAGAGTCTCACTGGGGCTCCTGCGTCCATAGATCTGGAGAGAGGGACAGGGGCTTTAGGCAAGGAGGATCCAAGTGTTCTCCTGCTCTTCTAACAAGGAGTAGGCATGAGACGAGCAGGGACAAGAAGGATGAAAACGGAGCGAGAACGCTGGGTTCCTGCGGAAGACTAGTGAGATACATTTTCACACACCCTCAAGCAGAGGTGAGTTTCCTGCTCAGGTGCCCCTGGCAAGAGCTGCACACCAGGGAATGTGAGTCCAGCTGCTGCTCGCCGCCCTGTGACAACCGGACCTTGAGGCGTGTGGCAGGTTGGGAGCTGGAGAGTAAAACACAGGCTATTAGAGTGTCCCAGGATTCCTTCCTTTCCACGTGCCCTTCAGGACAGGGGACTTGAGAGAACCAGAAACAGTGAATCACAGGGAAAGCGTGAGTCATTAGGAAGCACAGCCACAAAGATGGAAATAGGGAAGGAATAAAACTAGAACAGGGAACAGCAGAAGCAAGTTGGCTAAAGTGCTGTGTCTTGTATGCACAATGCTAGATGTTAGAAATGAGGCAGTGTGGGAGAGTTGTGATAAATGGAGCTGTTTGTGAGCTCTACATCTCAGTAATTAAAACTAGAAATATCCCTAGGTCCACACTGTCTCCCAAATTGCCTCTCTTCTCCAGTGCCCCTTACCCAAGCTCCCGTCACTGCTCTCCACTGACTCGTGCAGAATTGCCCAGGGGTTCTTTCAATATTGTCAAGTTTTTTTTTTCTCAATTAAAATCAGGGTGTTTTGTTTTGTTTTATATTTTCTTTGCATTGCCTTTGCTATCCTCAGCCAATATCATATATTTCTGAAAGAGAGGTCTTTCACTGCCCTGAGGATCTTGCTGCCTGCATGCAATCTAAGTGGGGGCCGCCGTTCTGGTTCCACAGAGCCCTCATAGGTAGGTCATTTATCTTCCCAGTCTTTCACTATGATTACCAGTCCCAGGGAATGGGAAGGTAGGTCTTTGCTTTCTTCAGTAAACTGAGTATCACTGACTCCATTACATTCAGGAAGGTGAGACCCAACTGTTCTACTGACTTCAGAGAGAGAAGGGCACCAGCAATGTACTAGCTGTGTGAGCTTGGGCAAGTTACTAAGGCTCTCTGAGTCGGTTTCCTCATCTACAACATGGGACCCTACACTCAGACGGGGTGATGGGAGGATGCAGTGAGATAATGCAGGTTAGGTGCAAGCTGGATGCTGATACTAAGTGAGCCCTCGAGACCCGGCACTCTTATGAGTATCTCTCTACCATCCTCTCCACTTCTTTGAGTCCTCATCTCACCAAGACCTCCAGTTCTCTCCAACTCTGGCTTGTGGGCTTGCATGAGTGATGGGGTTGTGTAAGCTCCTGGGACACAGAGCTCCCACTATCCTGACACGTGAGCAGAGTTAAGAGGGACTCCCCAGGCTCACAGCAAGACTGGCTCCTCCAGAATGCCCAAGAATGTCCTTTAGAGGGTCATCAGGACCAGAGGCTCTGCCCCGGCCTATGCATAGGGGCAGTACAAATGCCCAGCCCTTTACCAACCCCTAAATCCTGACTGAGATGAAGGAATGCCATTCTACTCAGGTAGCACAGCCACGGCTTCCCCGCCTGCAAACGCTGAGTCTGGTAACCCTTGTCACCTGCCTTTACACTCAGCCTGCCCCACCCTCGCTCCATTTCGGTGATCAATTGATCCACTGAATGGATATCTGGGGGTGGAGTGAGTGGTGATAAATGCACATTAGGAATTGATCAGCAGTGCTCACTGGCAGCCTTATCTTCCTGGGCTTGCAAATATTTCTACGTCATCTAAGGCAGTCTGGCCCAGCTGGTGACCCCGTCTGAATGTAGAAGTATAGAGGCGATAGCCCTGGGATAGAAAGAAAAGCAGGCACAGTGAACACTCTGGCTCTGACCCCAAGCCTCACTGCATACATCCCGTAAAACTGGGTCCTTTTACCCTCAGTATCAAACTAGGAAGCTAAATTAAGCTAACTGTCTACTATCTCATGCAGAAATGTGGGACATGCACTTTTTCACCCTTTCTGAGCAGTTTTATGTGAAATGCTTGCTGCAGATTCAACTCCTTTTTCTCCCTCTCTCTTAAGACCCCAACCACCTGCCTGACACACGGATAAAGCATAAAACTGATTTTCTTAAGGCCAATAATTATCGTTCCTCATGAGGAGTGGCCTCTTCAAAACGATCATCGTGGATTACCAGGCACTCCTGTGCAGAGCTGCCATTCACTCCTCTCTGAAATGCCTCTTCTGGGCTCCTGCCTTGAGAGACAGCTGACACGGCTCCTAGGAGAGCAAGTCTCATTACTGGAGGCACTCTTGATTTCTGATCACCTATTTCATTCATCAGACTCAGCCCCATGACTTACCATTGCTTACAAGAATCAAATCAACCCTGGGAAAATTAAAATATGTTACCCTTACATAAAGTCAAAATGACATGCCATGGGCTCTCAATGTACTTTCAAGAGAGGGACTGTGGAAACCTTTTCTGCAGAAAAATCAGCACGCGGCCTCCCAAGGTGACTGCTTGGAAGGGTGACACATTAGGGTATGTACACCCAGGTTCTTCCAAAGGAAGTATCAAGCATATTACAGGGAAAGCCCCCAAACTTCATGCCACAGAGGTTATTTTCACATAATGATTAAGCCCAGATTTCCAGCTTCATTAGCCTGCAGTATCTGGGCCCAGAGCTGAGAAAGGGCAAAACTGGCGCCTATGAATGAGCTTCCGTGGCTTGCAGAGCTATATTCTATGCAGGGGGCCAACCCAGAAGATAACCCTGAAATCACACACACACATACATATGCACACACACGTACACACACACGCGCGCGCACACACACACACGGCCACTGGATGGCGGGAGGTCTCTGGCCTCTCACAGAGCTGAACTGCATTGATCCGGTAGGTCTCAGCATTTCCACTCATCTCTGGGAGAGAGAGAGAAAGCATTCACAGCCTGAATTTTTGAGACGGAGTCTCTCTCTGTCCCCCAGGCTGGAGTGCAGTGGCACGATCTCAGCTCACTGCCAGCTCCGCCTCCCGGGTTCATGCCATTCTCCTGCCTCATCCTCCCCAGTAGCTGGGACTACAGGCGCCGTCCACCATGCCCGGCTAATTTTGTGTATTTTTAGTAGAGACAGGGTTTCACCGTGTTAGCCAGGATGGTCTTGATCTCCTGACCTCATGATCTGCCCGCCTCGGCCTCCCAAAGTGCTGGGATTACAGGCGTGAGCCACTGTGCTTGGCCCTGAATTTTTAATGACAGATTTCTGCCCAGTTTCATTTGGTGACTTTTTGCCCCAGTCCACAACTCTTTGGCTTGTGCTGTTATTTTCCTTCTTCAATGGTCCACATTACTCAGACCTTATAAAAGGATTATGCTTAGATTAGGTTATTGCCCTTTAGAAAGGAACGTGAAAAAACTGCAAAAGGACCAGGGAAGATCGACGGAAATCATTTTAGTGGAGACATTCAGTGGAAACAGTGAACCAGGAGGGGTACAGAAACGTAAGAAAGAAAGAGAAAGGAGAAGGCTGTAACTCACATCTCTAAGGATCCTAAAGTTACTTGGTGATGACTAACTAAGGAACGTGCAAAGAGTAAAGAAGCAGAATATATTTTCATTGAATGAGATGAGTCTGAGCACTAGAACACAGGCGCCCTGGCTTAAACTCCAAGCTCACCCACCCACTAGCTGGGCTCCTTGGCACTGTGATCTAGCCTCTCTGAATTTCAGCTGCCTCCCTTGTAAAATTAGGGAACTAGATTAAATGAATTGCCTGCCATGAAAATGTTATAATTCTGTAATAGATGACAAAAGAATAGAACATACCCCCCTGCTTTTTCAGAAGATTCTGGTTTTACTTCGAGAGATTAAAAAAAAAATAGAATTAGCAATGTATCCTGAATTGTTTCAAAATTAAGCTTGCTCAAGGGTTGAGTTCAAGGGACTGAGACCCTCTGAGGATTCACTGGTAACCCTTTCACCCAGGCCTCTTATCTCTCTACAATATCTGCAAAGAAAGACACTAGAGGCCAGGCGTGGTGGCTTACACCTGTAATCCCAGCACTTTGGGAGGCACAGGTGGGCAGATCATGAGGTCAGGAGATCGAGACCATTCTGGCTAACATGGTGAAACACTTTCTCTACTAAAAATACAAAAAATTAGCCAGGTGTGGTGGTGGGCGCCTGTAGTGCCAGCTACTTGGGAGGCTGAGGCAGGAGAATAGCTTGAACCAGGGAGGCGGAAGTTGCAGTGAGCAGAGATCGCGCCACTGCACTCTAGCTTGGGCCACCAAGCAAGACTCCATCTCAAAAAAAAACAAAGAAAAAAAGAAAGACACCAGAGAGGTGAGGTCATAAATGTAACTCAGGAAGAAATAATGGGGTGGAGTTTCCCAAGGTAAAGAAAAGGGGGGCAAAATCACAACAGAAACTAAAAAATGAACTTAAGTCTAGATCCTCATATATTCCACCGAAGCACAACCCCTCCCACCACCACCAACCAATCTGAGACATCTTACACGCCTGTAAATTGAAACCATCATTTTGTGGTTCCACAGGTGATATATCATCAAGGGCTATGAGCAAAATTGTAAGACAAAATTCACCATAATTTCAAAAATGGATGGCACAGGAATTTGAATGGGGAGAGGGCAGCAGAGAAGGAGGGTGGTGACCTCCCATAGCTAGGAGCAGGGTGGCAGTTCCAGCATGTGGTAGGAATTCTCGCAGACTATAGAAATTGAACTAGAAAGGGAAGACCTACATACAATCTGCCAGCCCCTGGAAAATCAGGCGATGGAACTGGAAGCATGAAGCGTCTTTTGTTGTGGGTCCCTTTTATTCCGGATCCATAGGACTGTCCGTCTGGAGCTAGTGAATTAACCTCTTTCAATCAGATCACTTTCTCAGCTGTCTTAACCACTGTTTCCTGCACAATTGATTTGAATCCACTGCACGGTCAATCCAATCTCTCATTAAAACCAGTTGAAAACAATGAATTAGGCTTTTTTCTCTAGCTGTGTCTTGGCAGCCTAGAACTAGTGGGTAAACTTGGTAGCTTAGCAGTCGATTCCCAGAAATGAATGTGCTCCCCACCTTGGGTAGGGTAAGAGGGGAGAAAGGGATGGGCTTGAAGGCCTTCTGAGCTTGGGGAGGGGTAGGAAGGGACATGAAGACAGTGAGCAGTGTGACCAAGGAGAATTGCACAGTGTAGGGAATTTGTTGCATGGTTGCCCTGCTAAAGCAAGAAGGAAACTGCTAACCTCATATATCAAAGGCAACATGTGTCTTATAAGTTTATATGGTGTAGTATGAAACACATCTTGCCCAGGGAAGGTGAGCAGGGCTCATTTGTTAAGTGAATGCCTGCATGTGTCTGCAAGAGTCAGGACAAACCAAGCCTGCGGCACACGAAGGCCGGGCAACGTCACTTTGTCCCTTCAGTGGGAATAATCAACCTCTCACCGGAATGCTTTCCTCCTTTTGCTATTTTTGCTTCTTTCTGCCTTCCCAGCATCCTTCCCCTAGCCCTTCCTCCATAAGACTTCTCCAATTCTTCCACAATTTGCCTCTTTCCCTACAAGCATTTATTTTATTTTTTTATTTTTTGAGACTGAGTCTCACTCTGTCCCCCAGGTTGGAGTGCAGTGGTGCGATCTTGGCTCACTACAACCTCCGCCTCCCAGGTTCAAGTGATTCTCCTGCCTCAGCCTCCCGAGTAGCTGGGACTACAGGCACATGCCACCACACCCAGCTAACTCTTTGTATTTTCAGTAGAGATGGGATTTCACTGTGTTAGCCAGGATGGTCTCAATCTCCTGACCTCATGATCCACCCACTTTGGCCTCCCAAAGTGCTGGGATTACAGGCGTGAGCCACCGCACCCGGCGAAGCATTTTTTTTGTTTTGTTTTGTTTTGTTTTTTTAACTCAAAGAAAAAAGAAATAAAGGCAAGGCTAAAACTTTCAGTCCAAGGCAAGATGCTTTTTTGTTTCTTTCCTTCTATATTTGAAGTAGAAAAATAAGTCGACTCTCTATTTAGATCAATTCATTATAGTGAGCTCACAGTGCTTCAAAAAATGCAGTGACTTGACAATTTGTTGCCCAGGAGCCTAGGAAGAGAACTCACTAAATCAGCCAGCGAAGGGGCCCTGCCATTGCAGTTATGTGGCCTGTGAGGAAATAACAGAGCTCTTTGAGTTTCTAATTAATTTCTGGAGGGAGAAAGAGTAGAACAAAGTATTCCCTTGACTTCCTCTAGAAATAAGCAAGAGAGCCAACCCAAGATGAAGGGGTCACCTCCTAATACTTTTTCCTGTTGATATCCGCCTGGATTTTTCTTCCCACCCCCCCTGATATCCCCCCCCCACCCCGCCCACATTCTTTGATCCCCTCTGCTCCTGTGCAGGCAGTGGGAGGACCCAGGGCAGCTCTGATTTCACCAACTGCATCTCCAGCATCCTAATAGCTTCCTGACCCATCTGCTAATTAGCCATTAAAAAAAGCCACACAGTTCCTCCCTCAGAATGATTCTCATCTCCAAGACACTAATGAATCAACTCAGGGTGAGGAGGAAGGAACAGGTTTGGATGTGAGACAGCTAGCACAAAAATGAATGTCAAAAAGGACCCAGGCTCCCAGGCGGTTTCCTGGGCGCAGCCCATGCCCTTGGCGGCCCTCCCGGAACAAAGAGCCCCTCAGGGGAGCTGTGCGGAAGTCAGTCAGGAAATAGGAAAATCTGTGGATGGCTGCAGCTTGCGCCTTTGCCCGGGCAGTTTGGAAGAAGGGAAAAGGGAAGTGGAGATCCTGGGCTTCCGGTTGGGAAAGGCAGGCATGGCTGCCCTGGGGCTCTCTGGCCACATCCAGCACCCAGCTCTGCCTTTCAATCCTGTACCCATCTCTTCCTCCTCCATGGAATCCAGCTAGCTGAGTCGGACTTGGTACTCGTCTATTAGAATCACAAGAGAGCTGACAGTTTACCCCACAGACACTGATTTCTCACTCAGAAACACGATAGCAAGGTCTAATCACTTCTGGAAATGATGAAATCTGTTCCTCCCTCAAGGAGTAGAGAGATGAAAGGAAGTCCTACCCTAAGGAATGTGTGTGCATGGGCAGGCAGAGGGCTGTCCAGCCTGGGAGCACTAAGGCAGATGCAGATGGCCCATCCTTTCCCTTCACCCCTGCTCACACTCCCATAAATGTCCCTCTCCAATGAGGCTGTTCTCACTGAAACTCCCTCAGACTCAGGCCCTGCCTGCCCACCTATCATCTTCAGGGGGAAGCACACACTGCAACCAGCTTGTCTTTCCTGTTCAGAAAGGAAACATCTTTGCTGAACTATTTCAAGGAATATGTAACCGCATGCACATCCGCTTCCTCTCTTGACCTCTCAAGAGTGTACATTCTTTCTCCTCCCCACTTTCCCTAAGGAAAACTCATAATGGTGTGAATATTTCTTTCTCTATCACTCCCTCCTTTTCCCTAGGCTGATTGCCCAACAAGACAGTCTGCACAAAAATACTCCCCGGAATGGCAAACGGTGGTCTCTGAGGTGTGAGCAAAGTGAGAGGAGTGGTGTAGTCACACTCACCCCCAGGAGTCTGAGATCAACTTGCACACTCACCCTGACATGCCCCGGAAGCAAGAGGTTGAATTGGGACATTGTTGCGCTTCAGTTACCCAGAACTGAAAAATAAGTTTCCCTGACCTGCCCAAGGTCATTAATGGAGTGTTGTAGATGGATCGCCCATGCTCTGTCTCCCTGCCGCCCCACCACACACAGACAGGCATTGTCCCCTAACCAACAGGCGCGGATATGATGGTTTCCAAAGCACTGATCAGGCAAGACTGCAGCTGCTGGAAGAGAGGCTGTGAACTGAATAAAATCAGGAGGTGAACTTGAGGGGGAAACATCCCATATTTGCATAATGTTCTGAGGCCTGAAATTCATCTCCCTTCCCTTGGTTACTCTGCTTCCCCAACCCCAGAGAGAAGCTGCCCCAATGCTGTAATCACCTTCACCCTAGTTTGGTGTAAGGGGCGTCAGGGCAGTGGGGAGGGGAGAAAACACCAAGAGGGACAGTGACCTCTCCAGGGTCATGTGCCAATGCCAGCATCCAAAGATGCCTGCTGCCAGCATTTGAGGACACCGCCCTCTGTATCATCCCAGGCGATAACGAATAAACTCTGTGTGAGGTGGAAGGGTCAGGGCAGCAGGCAGTTTTCCCTGAGTACAGAGAACAATGGCTCAGAAAGAAAGTAACTTAAAGAAAGATGTGTAGGAATCAACCAGCAAGCTGCCGTGCTCAGAGCAGAAGGTTTAATGAGAGGCCAAGGCTACAGGGAAAGGGGGAAAGGAGACAAGTCTCCAAATCTTGAGGCAGAGATGTAAGGATGATAAGGACCAGAACATCTGCTTCAGGACAGCACCTGCCCACGGGCAATTCCTTCTTTTCTTTCCACACTGAGCCGAGACAGAAAATTCTTTGCCGGACAAGATGCAAATGAAACTGTGTCTTGCCTTTATTTTGCTCACCGTCCCACTTGTCTTCTGCATCTGAGAGCCAAGACTGACCACAGGCTGTTTCTCACACAAGAGGATACTTACTGCACTATCTGAGACATGAAGTGCGGGTGGAAGACAGGGTGGAGGCACCTCAGGGAGACAGAGCCTTATAAATGGGTCTCCTTTTGGAATCACTCCAATTCCAGCACCCGAGTTTGAGGTACCCACCCTTCGTGGATTTGACTCAATAAAACCCTCCAGGGAGTATCATTTCTCTCAACACCCACAGTATCAAGCAGAAAAAAAAATCAGCTCTTTTAACATGCCTAGAAATTTCTATCTGCCTTTCTCTCTCTTCAGCAAGGCAGGGGTGATTAATGTGCACAGCAGCGAGGAAGGAGGTTTTCAGGTGGTAAGGATAACAAGCAGGACGCAGAGAAGAGCTCAAGGTGAATGGGTCAGTGTGGGGGCCTGCAGGGCTGACTGACAAGCAGTGGTCTGGGGAGTGGTCATGGTGACTAGGGCAGTGCCCACAACATGCACCAGAAATGGAGGCATCTCCTGGGGCAGGATTTGTTCCCTGAGAGGACTCTTGCACCATGTCCAGCCATCCATCAACATGAGGGGACAGGAAGCCGAGCTAACTCTACATCCTCTGGGTGTGTCATTCCTAGAGTTCTAAGGGGAGGCTGGGTTTCTGTCATTCCCTTGGTTTTGACTTCCCCAAGGGCTCACTGGGGGGCAAGATGGTGCGTCGGGGCAGCATTCAGCGTGCAACCAGGGACTGCCACAGTTTGAGCTCTTGGCGTAAGTTTTGGTAGGAGGCAGCCCCCACTGTCTCTCGAACGTAAGCAGTGAAAGATGCCCACCAGGTTTAACACAGGCGAGTACTGTTAACTCAGAGTTCTGCCTACAGGGTTTCAAAGAACAAGTCCTCTAGTCTCAGCAGGAAAGATAAACATCCCACTCCGCAGGATGCAATGAGGAGACACCATCTGTGCTTGGTCAACATGGAATGGAGAAATCTTTATCCCTACTTCCGGCAGGAGGCATCCTTTCTATAAAACCCCAATTCCTAATGTACGAGAACATCTCAGTTGACACTAAGCCACTTGGTACCGCTTTCAGTAAGGTTCCAACATTGGTCAGTTTCCTATATTGAAGATGACACTCTGATTTAACTCAAAAAACTAAATGCCATTAAGAACCTACACCAAAGTGCCCACATGTCAGGAAAGCAGAACCCTGGATCCTCATCCACGATTACAGAATTTGTAACATTCTTACACTTGGAACTTCACGCACTCAACCAATTCTTACTCTGCCTTGTAAATCCCCCTACCACCAAAGCATGCATTCCCGGTTCTGAAGAAATGGAGGAGGGAGCACAAGACCCTGATTTATTGCATGCAAAAGGAGCGATGGTGGAAATGACTAGAGGGCCAGGGGAGGTGTGATGATGCCGAGAGTGAAGAGGACAGGGGAAGCAAGCTGAGAGGGTGAGGCCGTGGGGAGACCGGGGCGCGCGGCACGCGGCGCTCTCACCTGTGGATGTTCATCTCCCGTGGAGGGCGGTGGGCCTTGTCGTAGGAGACCTTGGCGAAGACGCCGGCCACGATGACGAAGGCGATCACCCCGCAGGTGATGTAGACGGTGAAGTTGGTCTTGTCCTTCTCCGGGTCGTACTTGTTCTCGGGCCCCGGCGACACCACCTTGGTGCTGGGCGTCTGTACCCACACCGGGCTCTGGTAGTTGGTGCACTGGCGCTGGTCCAGCTTCTCGTGGCGCTTCTTGCAGCAGAAGCGGTAGTAGCAGGTGCCGCAGCAGTACAGGTAGCCGCTCTCGCTGTTGTTACACTCGAACTCCTTGTCGTACTGGCCGCTCACGTCGTAGTAGCCCCAGCACGTCTCGTAGGTGACGGCCGCGCTGGCCGCCGCCGCCGCCGCCACAGCCGCCGCGGGCTGCCCCCGCCGGCTTCCCGCCTCCGGGATTCCGGGCGCCCGGGCGGTGCCGTTCAGCTCGCGGCCGCCCCGTGCCAGGGCGCCCCCGGCCCTCCGGCCCCCGACGGCAGCGCCGCCTGCACTCAGGGTCCGGTTGGCGGCGCGGCCGCGGGCTCCGTGGGCGCTGGGCAGCAGGTCCAGGGACTCCAGCGAGAGCAGCAGCAGCAGCAGGAGGCGCCGCAGCGCCATGGCGGGGCCGGGCGGGAGGGCGCGGGGAGGCTTCCACGGCAGGCCGCTCCCCCGGCGGGCCGTGCTCGGAGGACCCGCCGCGCGGGCCGGGCTGGAGGCGCTGAGCGGTCAGCGGCTCCGGGGCGATGGCGCCATCGAGGCGCGGGCGGCAGTGGCGGCGGCGGCGCGCGGTGCGCACGGACCGGCCCGGCGCGGGCTGCTCCGGCTCTCAGGCTGCGCGCCGGCTCCGCGCTCCCCCTGTGGGCTCGGCGCGCCTCCCGGGCAGCCCCATCCCCCGCTGGCGGTGACGGCGGCCCCGCGCGCGGCTCGGCTCAGGCAGGACTCGAAGCGCGGCTCCGGGCGGCGGCGGCGGCGGCGTGGTCCCGTCCGGGCGGGTCCTGCGGGACAAGACGGGGAGCCGGTCACGGGGTGGGGCGACTGGCGCTCCGGGAGCAGGAGGGGAACCGCGGGCAGGCGGTCGGGGAGGGTGCGCGCAGCCCTCGAGGAGAGAGACTCCGGGCCAGGAGGGGCGTAGAGCCCGCTCCCAAGACGGGGTCCCGCGGCCCTGCGCGCCTGGAACCGAGACCGCACGGGCCGCCCCTCCAGGCGCAGCTCTGCCGCCCGGGTCCCCCAGCCGCCCGGCCCCGCGGCGCGCTCCCGCCGCAGGCTGGCTCCCTGGGACGGAGCCGGCTGAGGCTGGGGTCCGGCGGCGAGCCGGGAGAGCGCGCGGCGGCTGGACCTCACTCACTCACCATGCCCGGCTGCGACTGCAGAGGCGGCGGCAGCGGCGGCGGCGGCGGCGCCGGGGCGAGGCGGGAACGCAGCTGCCGGAGCGAGCGAGCGGAGAGCCGCCGGCTCGCCGCCTGCACTAGTGCCGGAACGTGTGCGAGAGGGAGCGAGGGAGACACACGCACTCACACCCGCACACACGGGAGCGCCGCGAGGGGAGGGGGATAGGGGAGGGGAGGGCAGCCGCTCTCCGCCACCCACGTTTGCACGCCCGGGCGCTCAGGGTGCGGGGCGGGGGGGGACTCCTTTTTGCTTCTGCCGGATCGCAGCAGTTGAAACTCCGCGTCACGAAAGCTCCGGACGGCAGTTAATCAACACGGCGAACCGGGCGGGCGAAGAGGGGGCCGGGAGCAGGGCGGAACGTCCGCTCTGCAGCCTGCCCGTGGCAGGGACAGACCTCCCCTGCCATTGCCCTCTCTAGCCTTCGCGACCAGTCCCCACCCTACCGGAGCCCAGGGCAGCGCGCTGCCAGAGCGGGAGTTGGGGTTTCTGCAAGCCTTTGCCTCTCCCTAGTGGTGATACTCGCAGCCAGGAGAAGAGGTCAAACCCATTGCTACAGGTTCCCAAACTGAGTCCAGGGGTCAAGTGGCTTGTCTGAGGCTGTTGGGCGACCCGTGAGCTGAGCCTACACTCTCTTCCCCTTGGTCACTCTTTCCCCAACCCCGTACCCACTATGCACAAAGGCGCTAGACAGCCCCAGGACTGGATGGCAACTCTTTGCTATACTTTTTTTTTTTCCCCGCGGAGCCTCGAGGCCATTAGAAAGCTGTCTGAACCTCTGAGACTCAGCTTTGTAACCCCTGTGTTGAAATCTCTGTGCTGCAGCTCCTATGGGAGGTGAGGAGGATGGGGGTGCAGGGCGGGGGTGCTTTCTGGGGTAGTTGCGTGTCTGGGTCTGTGGAAAGGAGGCCTGAGTCTAACTTTCACAGCTATGAGGCCATCCCGAAAGAGAATCATAGTACCATCCTTGGCATGTGTCCTTGGAGGAGGTAGGGGGAACTGAGAACAAAAAGCGATGGCCAAGGCCAAGATTCTGCCTGCGTGACCAGCGTGCTTTGGTTGAAGGCAGGGAACTGAAGGCAGGGAACAGGCTGTCAGAGCGAGGGCGGTAGAGAATTTTCCCTGAGACTTTCTGTTCAGTCCCACTCATGTGTGACCCAAACAAGAGATCCCTATCCAGGAACAGAAGAGTTCCTCTTTTGGGAACCGTGGAATGGATATATTGGAGCTCAAACTCAGACTCCAAGACACAAGAGGGAGATCCTGATATTGACTAAGGGCTGGGGGAGTGGGGGGCGATGCACAGACTATCCCCGCAGCTCCCCACTTGGTACTGTCTCCATTCCCTCTCTCTTCCTCTGCACTTCCTCCCGTTCCCTTAACTTCTCAGTTGCCACCTTCTTCTTAAAGATTCTGTCCAACAAACATTTGTTTAGTGCCTACTCCCTGCCAGCAGAATGAATAAGAGAGTCCCTTTCCTTAAGGAGGGGGACCTTGTAGACCATTAGGGAGACAGATAAACAAATGATTTCCACATGGCAAGGTTACGTCTCATGATAAAGGCAGGCAGAGTACTCTGAGAGCAGAAGACAGGCACCCAGCCTAGCCCTGCAAGGGGACAGATGGGGGTCAAATGTAGCTTTCTCAATGAGGTGCAGTAGAATCTTGAAGAATGGATTACGAGTTAATACAGCAAGCAAGAGGGGAAGGAGGCTCCCAGCAGAGGGAACATCCTTAGCCGAACCAGAAAGACAGGAAGTGGTAAGGGTGTGTGAGCAGGGATGCAAGCAGTTTAGCGTGAACCCTGAGGGAGTCTTCCAAATAAGGCTAGCAGGAGGGCATTGAATCCTCCCTTGCAAAGAACTTGAATTTATTCTACAGTTGCTGGGGAACTGTTGGTGGGTTTTAATCAGGAGAAGACACTGTCAGTTTTACATGTTTGCTGGATCTCTGAGTCAAATGGAGTAGGGAACACTGGACTGGACGCAGGAAAAGCAATTTGGAAGCTGTCCTGATAACACAGGTAAAAAATGATGAAGGGATGCAGTAGATTACTGGGAGTTGATGCCCACAGTGGAAATAAGCATGGCTGAAAAAGCAGGTTCAGGATAGAGTTAGCAGTAGTCCTGTTGTGGTTCCTTTGAGAGAACTAAGTGGAGCTCTCCAGCACAAGAATTGCAAGCTCAGAAGAGAAGGTAAGACAGGCATATACATTTGGGAATCATAAGAACATATTTGAAGACAACAGCCTTATATATTTACCTTTACACTCTGTGCAATTTCTAAGCTATTCCCTTCTTTGTCTCTTCCATGAGCCTTCACCATCCCTTCATTATTCCAGAATTTGCTTTTCCATGTCTGAGAGCCCCTTAATGATGGATAGGAGAAATGTGTCCTCCTCACATCAGACTCTAATGATTTGATCAGCGGCATTGAGTAGGGGAAACTGATTTGGTTTCTCAGACCACCACCACCTGTAAATGTATCCTGAACCCCTGTGCTCATAAGTGGTGGCATCAACACTCCTGGAAATAATAGCATCTCAGGGTTGTGTAAGATCTTAGGGGTTATATATCTCAACTCTTGCTGCAGTACACTATATTTCTTATTGACATTTCCAGCCCTCCTGGTTTGCCCTTTGTAGTAGAAAAGGTTGCTTGGTTACCACCATACATTTCTCTTTTCTCCTTCTAGTTTGAGCGCCTGAATTGTTGACAGTATTGAAGTGCTCTTTCTTTGTGGATTTGACTCAATAAAAAGTACCAGAGAAGAATCATCTCTTCCAACACCTCCACCAACTTCAGACAGTCCTGAGGTTCAGGGGAGAGTGACCCAGTCCCTGGTTCTAGAAGGCAAATCCTGATTGGGTTGAGCTAGACATAATAAATCTCTTTCCCCTTGACAGGGATTAAGAAGGGACATGTGATCCAATTCTAGCCAATACTAAGTGAGAGAAGTTTGCAGGGGATTTCTGGGGAAATTTCCTTGCTCTTAAAAACTGATAATTCCTCCTCTTCTTCTTCTTTTTTTCTTTTTTTGGTGTTGTTTCTCTGGATGTTATTACCTTGGGGTTGGGGCACCAGCTAAGAGTTGAAGTTGATCTTCTTTTTTTATTTTTCTTGAGACAAGGTCTTACTCTGTTGCTCAGGCTGGAATGTAGTGGCGTGATCTCAGCTCACTGCAACCTCCGCCTCCCAGGTTCAAGCGATTCTCTTGCCTCAGCCTCCCTAGTAGCTGGGATTACAGACATCAGCCACCGCGCCTGGCTAAGTTTAGCATTTTTAGTAGAGACAGGGTTTCACCGTATTGGCTAGGCTGGTCTTGAACTCCTGATTTCAGGTGATCCACCCGCCTTGGCCTCCCAAAGTGCTGGGATTACAGACTTGAGCCACCGCATCCGGCCTCAATTTTATAGTTGTTAGCACTGCTTACCAAATATCTCTGCCTCCCCCAGACATGTAGTAGAATTGCAATTCCTAGCCCACTTGTGAGTAGGAGGGGAAAGTGACTAGTATCAGTCAATGAGTTGTGAGCAGAAATGATGTGTGTTATTTTTGAAACAGAGCATCTAATTGCTGCTGCAAGACACTCTAGAATTTTCATTTTCTTCTGGCATGGTGATCAGCGATGTTCTATATGGGAGTGGTTTTGTCAGTGTGAGTACTTAGGTGACTATAGTGAAGAGTGCCTGATAGCTAATAAAAATAGTGTCCCACGATGGGCATGTAGCATGAGTAAATATAGATCCATGATAGATAGATAGATAGATAGATAGATAGATAGATAGATAGATAGTACATAGAGATACAAAAAATATATAAGTATTTCTATCTATAAATATCTATCTATATCACTATCTATTAATATCTATCTATCTCTCTATGTATCTGCTTTTTAAAGCCACTGGAATTGAGGCCTATTATTGCAGAGTATCCTAGCCCACCCTGACTGATACACTGAGGGTGCCAGCTGAAAAGATGGACAGAACATGGCCACTCAAAGAGCTATGCTCAGGGCCTTCCCATCTCTGGTCTTCCAGTAACATGAGATAATTAAGTTTTCTTTTATTGAAGCCTGTCTGAATCCAAAGTTTCTCTTACATGTAGCCAATGGCATCCTAATGAATACATCATGCATTGTCTGTCTCAGTTCTGAATTTCTCTAGGGCTTCTACCTAGCTATGCAATTTTGTACTAATCGTATAACTTCCATGGGGTTCAGTTTACTCCTCTATAAATGAGCAGCTAAGCGAAGGGAGTGCCTCTAAGAAGCTACCTCTGTTGCCACTTCACTGTGTGTCTTTACCATGAACCTCAAGTATGAACTTGGGCCATGGCCTGGCATGACCTGCTCGCCTGCTGTCCTTCTAAGCTCATCTCCTGCCACTCTCCCCATACTCCCTCCCCTCAGCTATGCTGGTGTCCTTGTGTTCCTCAAGGCCTTGGTATTTGCTGTGCTCTCTGTCTGGAGATCTTATCCCCAAATGTATGTAGAGTTATTTCTCTCACTTCTGTAGATTTCTGCTTAAGAATCACTGATGAAAATAGCACAACCATCATACCACTACCCACCATTTCCTCTTCCATCGTGTTCTACCTTCACCTTATCATGATGAATTTTCCAGCATGGCATTTATCACTAACTCATACACATTCATTCAGGCATTTAAAAATTCTATTCTGTTCTTCTACTAGAATGCTCGGTCTTGCTTGAATTTTGTTGTTTGTTGTGTTGATTGCTGTATTCTGAATGCCTGGAACAGTGCTTTGGTGGACCTGGAAGGACTCATCTCCAACTGTCAGGTCCTCTAGGGTCTGTCTCAGCTGCAGAAAGTTGCCTCCCCTGGAACCATAGTCTTCCTTCCCCAGGGGGCCCACATCCAATGACTAATCAAATTCAAGGTATCAAGACCCAGCCATTTCAGCCTAATACAATAATAAGATGGGAACCATTTCCTCTGAAGTTCTAGAGCACCTTAGGGTCAAGGCTTTGCTGGACCTGTATTGCATCTGTCCAATCTTGCTTCCTTCCCCATTTCCATTGGTGATGACCCTTAAAGAATAGTTTGCATGCTACATTTTGTCTCAGTACCTGCTGGGAGAGATCTCAGCCTGCACCGTAGGCATTCAGTATATATGTGTTGAATGAATAAGTGAATGAATGAATGAGTCCATGAGCCCCAGGTTCCCGCCATGGCATCCCTATACTTGATTATATGGCTTTTGGTTTATCATATCTAGTCACAGTTAGAAACTATCTCCTAAGGCCACTGAATCCAATATTAAATAATTCTAATAGATAGAAAATTAGAGTACATTAGCTTTTGTTAATGTTGCTGATAGGCAAATCAATTTAGTGGCTCATACTGAGCTTATAGTTGACTAGAGTATTTTTCATATTAGGATGACTTTTTGCATTCATGTGAAACACTTCATCCATATTTTAGTTTATTTTACAAATTCAAGCCCATTAGTCCAGCCTTTTAAGCACTTTGGGAATGTGTCATCCAAGATGCTCTTTCTATCAATATGGTAGACGTGTATTCTACCCTGCTTCCCAACAGTCTTTCCTCTTTCTTCCAGCCGCGGTCCCTGATCGTTGGTCAGAGATTTACCATCCGTTCTCATTCCATGGGGTCTTCATGGGGTTTCATATGACCCAGATGTGAGCCAAACAACCGTCTTAATTGTTTAGCCTGGACATTCAGAGCAAACCAGTGGCAGAAACCCATCCAATCAGATGAGCCGCAGGACTTGTGTGGACAGGACTGGGAAAGATGGTAACTCTCTCTCCCGGGAAGAGGCAAGAATGGCACTGTGCCAGCTGTCTTACCCTATGAAGGGTGGGCCCAGTGTTATTGGGAACCCCACAAGAAGCCCAAGAAAGGAGCCAGGATGACACTAGGCTAAGGCAAGAGGAGAGAAACCCAGTCCTGTTAGCATCAGGGGAACCTTGAATCTAGCTTCATCTGAAGTCTGCCTATATCTCTACTTCTTTATGATGTGAGCCAATACATCCATACTTTAATTAAGCTCCTATTCACCAGAGTTTCCATCTGTAGCCAAAAGTGTCCTAACTGAAACAATCAACCTCACAGTTAATGAAGTGACAAGTGTTTAAGCTAGAAGAAGTAGTTTCACCCTCCTTTTCATGACCCCACATGTCCCTTGCTCCTGTTCATAGCAGGTGAGAGCTGGGAGCTGAGGATGGAAGGAGCAGCACAGGTCAACACGTGAGAGATATGACAAGTGGCCATTCCTAGCTGATGTCATCAAGGTGCCTCTAAACATAGGATTTAGGCCAAGCACCTCTAGTTCTCCAAAAGCAGTTGGGAGAAGATGCAGATATAGGTGAGTCCATTCTTGGCATGAAAACCCACATCAGGATGTGACAAGGTCAGAGGAGAAATGACCAGCTGTTAAGATTATTCCAAAGGTACAATCAAGCATACCAGACACAGGGTCCAAAGAGCACATCAGTCTTAACCATAGTTTTGAAAATTATCAGAAACATAGTATCCTTTCCAATGGGAAGACTACTATAGACAGAAAAGATTTGGAAATCTAGGAAATTATCAATAGAACCAGCACAGTGCATGGGTTAGGGATGGTTGTACTCTGGGCAGTTGTACTCTGCCACCAAGCATGGTCAGAGAAAGCCCCCAGTTGTGGTGGAGACATGGAGTGTTGGCAGTGTGATGACAGGGAGCTGAGATCTGGGACCTGAACAGAAGCCTTGTCCAAAAGATTAAGTCAGTGTTGTGGAGGGGAGTGCAGAGCTTCAACCTGGACATTGGTTCCCTTGTGTGATTGACAGCAAAGGAGACTTGAAGAGTAACATGGGGCCAGAAGCCATAGTCAATTATATACCAAAGATTGAGAGCAGGACACCTCAAGCCACTGCCAGACTTTCTATCTCAGACAGATCCTGTAGATGTATTCAGTTGTATGGCATGGGGAAAACAGCTTTAGGAAGGGTAGGAGCACAAGTGAGGTCAGGGGAACAAACAACATCCTTGTAGTGGATTAATCATGGTCTCTTCCAACAAGAGGTGAAGGCTGTTTGTCTTCTCTTTGAGTCTAGGCTGGGCCTTGTAACGTGCTTGACTAATAGAATATAGCAGAAGTGATGCTGTGCCAGATCCAGGTCTACCCCTTCTAGGGTTGGGCCTCTGCCCCTAGAGGCCTGGTGACTTCTGCTTTTGCATTCCTGGGTTCTAGCTACCCTGTAAGGAGCTTGGGTTATCTAGAATGATGAAAGTTGGCAGGCCTCATGAAAAGAGATCTTGGAACAGGAGACATCATCTTGAGCATCTTGTTCCCAACCAAACTCCTGAGTAAAAGCAGCATGAGATTTAGGCCAGTGTGAGCAGAAGAACCATTCAGCTAAGCCCCAGCCAAATCACAGAATTGTGAGAAGTAATAGATCCTTGTCATTTTAGATGTTTTAAGCCATCAATGTGTTATAATGATTTGTTACAATACAATAGGTAGCTGAAACAAACCACATATTATAGCATAGACTCTAGACAGAAATGTACCATATTGTATTGATAGCAACTTTTGACCACAAAGATGTCTGAGGCTATTTTTGGTTAACTATACTAACCAAGAACTATAATATAGTTTTGGTTAACTATATTAGCTTCCTAGCATTACCCAAAGTACCACAAACTGAAAGCCTTAAACAACCGAACTTATTGTCTTACAGCTCTGTATACTGGTAGTCCAAAATTAGGGTGCTGGCACAGTTGGTTCCTTCTGAAGGCTGTGAGGGAGAATCTGTTCCAGGCATCTCTTCTTGGCTTCTAGATGGCTGGCTTCATGTCCAAATGGCATTCTCCCTGTGTCTCTGTCTCCAAATTCCCTTCTTTTTATAAGAACATAGTCTTATTGGATTAGGGCCACCCTAATGGCTTCATTTTACCTTGATTACCTCGATGAGTACCCTATCTTTAAATAAAATCACATTCTGGGGTGCTAGGGGTTAGGACTTCAACATATTACTTTTTTGTAGAGGGACACAATTCCACCCATAATGCCTGCTAAGTGGAGTGGTTGTGTGATCTGTATACAATATTATGCAAACTTACATGCCAATCAAGAAGAAAGGAGGAGGGGTCACATTTGTCACTGTCTCTCACTGAGGAGAAGTTAGAGAATTCCAACTTAGGTTATCCCGGAAATGATCATTCTATTCCATGCCCTTTTCAAACCTCAACACACTTTGCTCTTGTGAGCTGAGAGAGATTCCAAATAGGAAGCCTAGGAAAGGGAATGTCTTTCCCTGGCATTCTCTACCTAGTGATGGAGTTACAGGAAGTTTGCATCATGCATAATTAGAACTCTGGAATTGTGGCATTTCAGAATTGGATGGGTGCAGAAAAATTCACATCCTCTGGACTCTTTTTCTGTAACTAGTCAGCCATACGCGTGAAGGCAAGGATGACCTCAAATTATCTCTAGAACTAGCCTGGCCTAGAATTAACTCATCTCTTCATCAATGTATTCATTCCTTTTTATTTATTTTGTCAATCAGTTATTCAAGCCCCCACTATGTGCTAGTCATTATGTAGATGCTAAAATGCAAACATAAACAAATTATGCTTTCTGATTTGCAATATGGAATACTATTTAGGGCCTCATGGAACTGTCTCCCTCTACCACACCCCAGAGATTGGGAGTAAAAAGCGTCTCTCTTCAGAGAGAAATGTTTTTTCCCTCCTTGCTGAATGTCCAGCTGCTCCCTGGGATATGGATTCTTTCCATTAAGTCATGAACTACACAACCAGGAGGACAGCTTTGCAGATTCAATCCACTTCAGGAGACATTTTGGAAACTCAGTTGAAGGTTCTAGTATGTGGGCCACATGTTAACTCAATGTCTTAGCAACTTGTTGAAAAATATCACTCCTTAAGGGGCTGTTTTCCTATTGCGATCACATAGGACTATCAAATGTGGTTTTCTTCACATCTGATGCAGCAGCATTAATAGCAATGATTGTTGAGTATGTGTGCACTTTTATACTTTTAACTTCAGAATTTATAATCCTACTGCTTGGAACTGATCTGGTTATCAACTGACTATCCTAAGAGTAAGACTGTATTACATCATCAAATGATTAAAAGTTTTGTGGGGTTTTCTTTTCCCTTCCTGACATATATAAAGCAGTTCTGCATCCCCAAACATGTGTTGAGTCACAAACAACTAATTTTAGTTGTGTGTTTCCTGGACAAGCTTGGACTGAATCACTTTCAACTGACACATTTAGCTGGGTCTACAGAATGTGATTTCTCTGCATAATATTGCAGTCATTCCTTGTGACTAGAACAATGTTAAATACTACAGCTCTCCCCTCCTGTGCCCATGCCAGACATCACTAATCAATTGTGGAACCCTTTCCTGCTGAGACCAGTCAGAGCCCCAGAAAGCTCCTCAACACCCAAAACTCCAAATAACCAGCAGGCCTTAACTATGGTTGAAATTAGCATAAGGAATAAATCCTATTTGCCTAACAGCCCTGTGAGAGGTGACAGTCAGAACAGTTCAAGCATAGTTCTATCACTTTACGTAGACATGGTTTTAGAATTCTGTTCCAATTATGCAGGTTTATTGCCCCAAACTGAAACATTTGTGAAATGAAGGTGAGACTACAAGGGGCATGAATATTACCGGTTATTACATGCTTTTTACTGAAAGACATCACTTCTTTACAGCTAGAATAAATGCACACTGGGGTTAGCTCTTCCTGAGAAAGGTACTAATGAAGAGCGTGCCAGATGTATGCCAAAGATAATCATGCAGCCACTCCCAGATATTCACGTGCAGATTATATGCATCACTAATACATTTTCTCTTTGGTTGGAATTTATTGAAATTTTATTCAAAACCACCATGAATTAACCTATAAAAATACATTTCCCTATTAAAATAGGAGGCCTGTTGTGAGTGCATTACACATAGATGTGACATTTTCTTGGCTTATAGTTTATATCAACTAGTGTTCTATGTTAATATAAACTGCTTTTCATACCTCTGTTTCCTAGCTTTCGATAATGGCTCTTGTGTCTATTATCATTTAAATCACCTTGAATTCTCTTTCTGACTTTACGAAGTTCAGCCCACCATAGACAGTAGTATCTTTGGGAGAATAGGTTGCATATGATTTTTTAATTTTTTTTTTTTTGTCCTTTAAAGGAAAAAGAAAATGAGTTGACTAATTAGATCTATCCCACTTATCTAATCCAATTGACTGGGCACAAATTACTCATTAATACAGTCAAATGCATGAACAGAAATTCTTGATTCTGTGTCAGGTAGACACGATCTAGATGGACCATCTGTTGGTTGAGTGCCAAGCTAAGTGCCAACCACTGCAACAGAAAAATGTCATCATTAAAATAGCCAAGGTAACGCTGCTGAAAAAGGCCAATTTTCTTATTGTTAAGCACCATCAAATTTCAAAATTACTAATTTGATCTTGGCATTACTGCAGTGGACAGACATCCAACCTGATATCCTGTACCCCGATCAAGACATTACATAACCACATGGGCAGACACAGCCAGTACCAAGGTGAGGCGTGTGAGAGACAGGTACCAGTTAAAGGAGGGAGTATTGGCCCAAAGATGCTTGAAAATGGAATTTCTAGAGAACCTTTTTTTTTTTTTTTACCTTTGCTTGAAGGCCTAGTTTTCCAATTTATTTTGCAAATCCTGCCTCAGCATCTGATGGTGCCTGCTCATTTCACACTGCTGTCCATTACACCCCAGCCCCCTGACCCAAGCCCACCTCCTAGAAGTTCAGTCTTGAGGACAGAAAAGGAACTCCCTGCAAACCCTCTATTCAGGAGGAATCCCCTACTGGCAAGTGCACACCAGGGGCCAAAGGGCAAGGTCATGGTAGCATCGGTGTGGCGGAGGCAGCTATGGGGTTGTGGACAGTCACAGGTCAAAGACAGAAACTGGGACTGGATAATCCTGAGCTTACATTAGAGTTGTACTCAGGCCATTTAGAAAGGACGCAAACTCAGTGAAGCTCACACGTGGAGAATGAAGCAGAGAACTCATTTGGAGCCAGGCAGTCAGCCCAGACAGGTTACACAGGAGAAGGAGGTCAAGACAGGGCATCGAATTAAACCCAGCAGACTGGAAGTCCTCAGGGCAGGAAAGGTGATGCCTCAATGTCCATCCAGCAGTTGGGAATAAGGATGCTCATGAGAACTGACAGGCAGGGCAAGGCATTGTCCCTGGGTCCAGTCACAGTGACAGGAACCCTGCCCAAGAAATGGCTCACAAGCTCTCAGCATGAGCTGGTCTTTGTTGTAAAGCATGGGTTCTCCAGGGCTTGCAGATAAAAATAGCTACAGATGCCACTGATGTGTGGGACACATCCCACCAGGCCAAGTGTGAGAAGAGTCTGTGCCCACTTGGCATCTGTTAGCCTGTTTGGTAGGCCACGCTCTATTCCTCCACCTCTGCTTCTATCCCAAGCCCCTCGTTAGGCCACCCACCCACCCCTGAACAGATTTCTTAAATCAGCACAGCGTGTTGGCTGCACGGGTGTCATGATTCAGATGGCTCATTGACCATTATTTATATTCCCTTCATTACACACTTCCTCCCATCACTTTGGTTTGGTATCTTCTTAGATTGTTGTTTTTTTTTCATCTATATGCTCCCATTTTTTTTCATATTTCCCCCCAGGACATGTTTTAGCACATTTAATTTCAGGATATGCCATCCCTTCTGAGAGACCATATATTTTAGGAGAAGAAAGAAAATTTGGAAAAGAACCAAAGGAACTTGTTTTGTTTTGTATTTTTTATTATTATTACACTTTAAGTTCTAGGGTACATGTGCACAATGTGCAGGTTTGTTACATATGTATACATGTGCCATGTTGGTGTGCTGCACCCATTAACTCGTCATTTAACATTAGGTATATCTCCTAATGCTATCCCTCCCCCCTCCCCCCACCCCAAAACAGTCCCTGGAGTGTGATGTTCCCCTTCCTGTGTCCATGTGTTCTCATTGGAACTTGGTTTTAATTCTCATCTTCTCAGTGCTTAATATCCCATCTCAGAATTTTTTTTTTTTTTTTGAGACAGGGTCTCACTCTGTTACTCCCGCTTGAGTGCAGTGACACAAGCCTAGTTCACTGTAAGTAATCCTCCCAACTCAGCCTCCTGAGTAGCTAGGACTACAGGCATGCGTCACCCTGCCCAGCTAATTTTTTTGTATTTTTTGTAGAGATGGGCTTTCACCATGTTGCCCA
Source organism: Pongo abelii (assembly GCF_028885655.2). Lineage (NCBI taxonomy): Eukaryota > Metazoa > Chordata > Mammalia > Primates > Hominidae > Pongo > Pongo abelii. The sequence goes on along the minus strand of NC_072004.2, from coordinate 11,209,123 downwards.
GGCTGGTCTTGAACTCGTGGGCTCAAGTGAGCCACCCACCTTGGCCTGGCAAAGTGCTGGGATTACAGGGGTGAGCCACCGCACCCTGCCCATTTCAGAATTTCTTTATTTCTTGCCCTATTGCCGTTATAGAGATTGAATAGCATAGAACAGTGGTTCTTAGCCTGGGGCTGATGGTAAACCTCTTGAAATTATGAGCAAAATTGTGTGTCTCTCCGGGTGTACCTGCCATTTTCAGGAGACATTTCATCAGACAATCAAGTGAATTCAGATCCCAAAAGAAAATATGTAAACATTCATATCAGACAAAAACCTTAAGAATTAAATCTGGAAGACCTGAATTTCAGTCTTAAGGCACTTTTTTTTTTTTTTTTTTTTTTTTTTTTTTTTTACCAGCTCAGGGATTAGTCCATGATATTCTGTACTGCAGTTTCCTTTCTTTTAAAATAGAGAATGAACACTAGCCTTTCATACGACACTAGGTTGTGAAGATCTGATGACATCATGAATGTGAAAGCATTTTGGAAACCCACAAGTTTAATAAAAGGTGTTAGTCATTCTTATTTTGCCAAATCTCTCATTTACATAAAAACAGAGGGGCTGGATCAAAAGTCAAACCAAACCCGTTCTGGCAGCAAGGGACGTGCTGTTATAGGAGCACAGTACATGTCCTCTATAATATTAAAATCTGACCAAATATCTCATTAGCGTTGCGTGCAAATGCAAAGGGAACAGGGGCATAAAGGGCATGGTGGCAGTTACGCAATTTATTAACTCAATTATCTAGATATTCGGATAAATGCAGTTATAAATTCCTGCTTTATCATTTCCGTCTGGATATTACTCTCCCTTTTGGTGCATAAAAGTTAAGGAAGGTACAGCTCTCGTATGAACAGCTGTCTGGTGGAGAACAACTGTTCTAGGAGGTTTCAGCAATTAGCTCTCTGTGGCATTGACTTTGTTACTAGCTCCAGCGACAGCCAGCTCCAAGTAAAGGAAGGAATGGTTCAATATTTTTCCTCCAACAGAGAAGGGCTTCGACTTAAGTGGAGCTCCGGATGATTTTGGCAACTAAGTCCAGTGTGATTCAAGCTAGCAAATTAAACAACAAGACAAATCGAAAGAGGCTGGAGTAAAGAATCCAGAAGAGCAAGGTTACACTTTATTACCAAGAGAGTAACACCTTTTAATTGGTTAACACCACAAATAAAGAGGTGACGGCCTTTCTAGCTGGCTTCTGATTTGCTCCCACATTAAATGGGCTTAAGAAAACAAAATCCTTTCCTTGCTTACTTTAGAAGCTGTGATTTTAACTAGGAAACAAAGGGACACACAGGAAAAAGTCAGAAACAAAACGGGAAACAGAAGGGAACTTATAAGTGGTCAGAACTGAATGTTTTAGAAAATCCCCTTAAAAGCAGATATAATTAAGTGAAAATAACTTTATGAATTCAACATTAAGAGGAAAACTTCAATCTTATGGGAGGTCAAGAAAAGAAAAGCCACATTGTGTAGCATGCACATGGAGGGGTGTGGATTTCAGAGGACCATTTAATTTCAAATACTATGCCCCTGAACTTCACGGATCCTTCCCCATAGTGGATTTTTTCCTTCTTCGGCTCAGTCATCCTACTCTGTCAACAAGGCTGGAACAAATAAATTGGATAGCCAAAACTATTGCTTTCACTTCTAAAGGAGACTACCTGGCATTATAGGCATTTAGAACAGCATCAAATTTTAAAAGTGCAGATGTGATCGTTATACATTTTTACAATGTCAGCATGGCAATCGAGGTGGTTTCTTGGCTCTGTGAGGGCAACTGTAAGGGTTTCCTTTTCTGTCTGGACCCAGTTTCATGTAGTAGTTCACATTTATGGTGGCAAGCAATGCTACTGATACACCGTTTTGTTTTGTGTTTTTTTTTTTTTTTTTTTCTTGAGACGGAGTCTCTCTCTGTCACCCAGGATGGAGTGCAGTGACACGATCTCGTCTCACTGCAAGCTCCGCCTCCTGGGTTCAAGCCATTCTTCTGCCTCAGCCTCCCCAGTAGCTGGGACTACAGGCGCCCGCCACCACGCCTGGCTAATTTTCTTTTTTTTTGTATTTTTCGTAGAGACAGGGTTTCACCGGGTTAGCCAGGATGGTCTCCATCTCCTGACCTTGTGATCTGCCCGCCTGGGCCTCCCAAAGTGCTGGGATTACAGGCGTGAGCCACCGCGCCCGGCCAATACATGGTTATTAACCAGAGTCCGCACTTCAGCCCGATGTCCTTAGTTTTGCCTAGTGTCCTTTTTCTGTTCCAGGACCCCCTCCAGGATCCCACATTCCATTTCATCATCATTTCCCCCCTTAGGCATCTCCAGACTGTGACAGTTTCAGACTTATCTCGTTTTTGACGACCTTGACGTTGTTGAAGGGTGCTGGTCAGATATTTCTTAGAATGCCCTTCCATTTGCGTTTGTCTGATTCTTTTTCTCACGGTTAGGCAGGAGTTATGGGTTGGGGGCGGAACCACCACCGAGGTGAAATGCTATTCGTATCAAGGATGCATGCTATTAACATGATTTATGCATAATACTGTTAGCCTGGATCACCCCGGGGAGGTCGTGTTTGTCAGATTTCTCCACTGCAAAGTTTCCTTTTGCTCCCTGTCCTCATGCCATCCTCTTTGTAGGGAGTCACCTTAAGGGGGTATAGCTACATCAAGTATTTAGAATTCTGTATAGGATATTTGTTTCTTCTTCCTTATTAATTTATACCTTCAATCATTTATTTATACCAGCATAGATTTATGGATATTTATACTTCAGGTGTAATTCAATACTACATTGGCTAAGCATGGTGACTCACATCTGTAATCCCAGCACTTCAGGAGGCTGAGACAGGAAGATTGCTTGAGCCCAGGTGTTCAAGATCAGCCTAGACAACATAGTGAGACCCCATCTCTACATAAAAATTAAAAACTAGCCCGGTGTGGTGGTGTGCACCTGTAGTCCCAGCTACCCAGGAGGCTGAGGCAGGAGGATTGCCTGAGACCGGGAGATGAGATTACAGTCAGCTATGATCGTGACACTGCACTCCAGCCTGGGCAACAGAGTGAGACTCTGTCTCTAAAACTAAAACTAAATAATGCCACATTATTCATTGCCTTGCTCAAATCGTTCCCTCTTTGCCCATCGGCAGCTCTGTTAGTTGTCCCTTGTGTCCATTTGATTTCCCAGTTGGGAATTTTTGTTGTTTTGATTTATTTTTGAGCACTTCCTTACTTTGCAGAGCTATAAGACCTTCTAGATTCTTCTTGTATGTTTCCTGCCTCAGCCCTGGACTCAGCCATTTCTCCAAGGACCCCACGGTCTTTTTATTGGAGAATAGTATTACTTCCCTTTTTTTTTTTTTAATTGTCCATTTATACCACTTCCCTCCAATCTCTCTATTGCCACCCTAACCTTAGGAACCCAATTATTTCACTCTGATTCTCTAGTATTCCTTTTAGTGTCTTAAAAATCTGCCGCTAAGATTGAAGCTCTTCATCACATTTAGAGCCCTTTCTTTAATATCTCTCGCTTTTCTTTCACATGTCTACTGAAAAACACATTGTTCCTATAGTGTCCACAGTAAGTTGAAAAGAAGGGAACACAGAGGATACTAAGAGAAGTGAGTTCAAGCTATCTCTTGTGTGGCGTATTATTTTTAATTAATGTTGCTGCCATTTTCTCACCTTCCCAGCCGAATCAATGCAACAAGAATTGCGTTGTCATCTGCAGCAGCAAATAGAGAGAAAAGGTAGTTTAAAGGGAGGGGGTGACTGCTCCCCACTCCCAATCTGGGTGCACTTTGGAGCAATTCACAATTCACATGCGGATCGTCAGAGTGTGGCAAGTCTATGAGTTGGAACCTGATTGCCACAGGAACATTTTTCCTCCATGGCTGGCAGAGATTCCTACTTTCCGCCACGCTCAGAGCCATCGAAGAAGATTCTTCTTGATGAGTTCCCTGCAGTTGCACACAGGAGCAGCTTAAGGGAAGCTTAAGGGAAGCTTAAGGGAAGCTGCTCCTGTGTGCAGGAGCACACAATCCCAATATTTTGCTGTTCATTTCCAGAGCAGAGTCCCCAATCCCAATATTTTGCTGTTCATTTCCAGAAAGAACAGGCATCCTGGCCGAGGGGCAGAGTCCACTCCGTTCTGTTTTTTTGTTGTTTGTTTGTTTGTTTTCGAGATAGAGTCTCGCTGCTCTGTCGCCCAGGCTGGAGTGCAGCGGCTGGATCTCTGCTCACTGCAAGCTCCGCCTGCCGGCTTCACGCCTTTCTCCTGCCTCAGCGTCCCGAGTAGCTGGGACTACAGGCACCCGCCAGCACACCCGACTAATTTTTTGTATTTTTAGTAGAGACGGGGTTTCACCGTGTTAGCCAGGATGGTCTCGGTCTCCTGACCTCGTGATCCGCCCGCCTCGGCCTCCCAAAGTGCTGGATTACAGGCGTGAGGCACCGCGCCCAGCCCACTCCCTTTGTTTTTACTTCGGCTCACTTGTTCCTTCCTCACCGCCCACTTCTTGAATTATTGTTACTTTCTCTGCTACCCCTTAAAACAGTCAAATGGTTTCCTTTACAACAGTCCTAGAGAGCCAAATCCCTGCCAGTGTCCACGGTTGACACTAGAGATACAAAGAGGGACAGGATATGGCTCAGGGTCCAGTGCAGAGACAACATCAGGCTAGGCATTATTGGAGTATACAGAACAATGTTGATATCTTATGTATGTAGACTCTGGCTTTTATTCATTTTTATTTCGCAAAAATTTATCTTTTGTTTCTAGGCAAGTATACTTTTTTTTCTTTTGATCTTACAGATAATAATTCAAGGCATTCTTTTTAAAAAATTGAGACACTAGGTATAAAGCCAAAGGTCTCTTTAATGCTCACATGCTTCCCCCACCCACCCCAAACTCATCTATACCTCCTCCTTCCCAAATACTAAGGCAAGCACTGTTTTGAGCTTTTTGTCTTTCTTCCCAGATTAAAAAAAAAAAAATTAAAAAACAGATATGCAGGGCTGGGCTAATCTCAGCACTTTGGGAGGCCAATGTGGGCAGATCACCTGAGGTCAGGAGTTTGAGACCGGCCTGGCCAACATGATGAAACCCCGTCTCTACTAAAAATACAAAAATTAGCCAGGCATGGTGGCGGCGCCTGTAATCCCAGCTACTCGGGAGGCTGAGGCAGGAGAATCATCACTTGAACTCGGGAGGTGGAGTTTGCAGTGAGCAGAGATCGCGCCATTGCACTCCAGCCTGGGCAACAAGAGCTAAACTCCATCTCAAAAAAAATAGATGCACAAATTCAGGACCGTCTAATGCAAAATAATACGGCTAACAATCACTGCCTTGTCTTTTCCCTCTCCTTCCACTCTCTTTCCCCTGTCACTTAGCCCTTGTTGGTGATAAAATTCCATGCAATGCTTGGAATCTGGATGAGCCAACAGGGCTCTTGTCAAAACTGAATAATCAGAGCTGGAGAGAGAGGCTTGGACTGGGGGAGGCATGCAGATGCCCTCTTTAATTAAACCAGGCTAGACCAGGTCAAGGGGGCCTGCCCAGGAAAATGAGCAAGGAAGAAAAAAGTACCAGGCAAAGCCATAGGGGAGAAGAATGCAGAATTGAAGAAAGGAATCCAAGCTGGGGTGGAGACGTGGACAAGGAGGATCGTGGTTCTCAGGCCCACATGAGACCAGAAAAGCAGGGCCAAATACGGAAACCCAGAATGGGGCAGACCATGGTCATGGGCAAAAATGGCATTTCGCCCAAAGGGGTCGTGTGCTTTGACCAGGTCTTCTTGCCTTGGATGTGCTTTTGCACTTTTCTTCTTTCTTTCTTTGAGACTAGTTCTTGCTCTGTCGCTCAGGCTGGAATGCAGTGGTACAATCATAGCTCACTGCAGCCTTGACCTCTTGGGCTTAAGACCTTGATCCTCCCGTCTCAGACTCCCGAGTAGCGGGACTGCAGTGGCGTGCCACCATGCCCAGCTATTTTTTTATTTTTTGTACAGATGGGGTCTTGCTATGTTTCCCAGACTGGCCTCCAGCAATCCTCTAGCCTCAGCCTCCCAAAGTGCTGGGATTACAGACACAAGCCACTGCACCGGATTGCACTTTTTATTAACAGTACCCAGGTCAAAAATGCACATTGCCAGCAGAACACAAACCCCCTCCTTGTGTCCCTAAAACACGTGTAGTTCTCCTTGGCAATGTGGTTCTCCTCAAGGCTTTCTTTCCTGGTCTGGAAGAGCCCCAAAGGGCTCAGCAGGATGGAGAAGGGGTGTGTTTATATGTGTGTTGGCAGGAGGAAGCTCTGCTTTTCCAGGGAATAGGGATGAGATTTTAAAAAAACATTGATGTGCTTTTTTCTTTTGTCCTTCTATGTACATGACCTTCTCCCCAATAGACTCAAGGCATTAATCTACCCGGGGAACAGAGGGGACTGGTTTGATAAGGCGGGAATGCATAAGGACTGTTTGGAAGGGGAGCAAAGAGAATGCTTCTGACCTTCAAAATCATGTGCGGTGTAAACAACAGGGTGGAGAGCCAGGCCTTGTCCGAAAAGGAGTGATGTTTTATGTTGTCTGGCTCCCGCTTAACACAGCCAAGGTAAGGCCAGCCAGCAAGCTCAAGGAGCTTTATAAAGAAGGTCTGAGTAGACAGGAACGACGTTAGGAGGTCTTTCTGACCTCAGTTATTGTGGTGTGGTTGATGGCAGAGAAGAAAGTGGAAACAGAAGATGGGGAGAGAGACTAGAGACTATTAGACCTGCAGCCCTATTTCCCTTTCTAAAATGTTAATATCTATCTGTCCATCTGCACACATATAATATGTATGTGTGTAATTATAACATACCAACATGCAACATGAGGCATCCCTGCAGAGTTAGGAGGGAGAGGTCTTTGGTTGGGCAGTGTGCAGCTCACCCCCCTGAGCGGCCTTTTCATCCTGCTTTGCATGGACACCATGCAAGTGCCTCAAGACCCACTGAGAGGA